>NC_082669.1:67301905-67611905 GCF_025265405.1 Mesoplodon densirostris
GGCAGTGGAAACCCTGAAAAGGACTTCTATTAATAGAGAAGGCATTCCTGGGGCACTCAGACGCTCTCGGGCCTGCTGAGAAGTAGCCAGATTCTCGACAGGCACTGAAGGGCGGGCTGCAAACCCCTGCCAAAGAAAGGCCTTGTTCTGCCACAGACAATGGTCGGGTGGCCCTGGCATGATGTCAGATGAGTTGGCAGCAGCAGCTTGCGCGTTCCCTCTCCAACTTTCCAGCTGAGCTCTGCCAGGTCCAGGGAGCCGTATCAGGTTTAGATTTTGGAGAATGAATTGCACCCAAAGCGAAGGACTGTCTAGCCCTAATCGGCAAGTAAGGAAATGGCTGTAAACCAGAGGTTACTACTTAGTTCTGGCTGCCTGTGTCTTGAGGGGCAATGTAATTGCTCTCCAGCTAAATGCTGTAGCATGGGCAGTCAGGGCCAGTGCAGCACAACAGTCATGGTCAGTCAGATAGCCTGATGGCCTTCCCCAGGGCCTTCATGGAGGCCCAGCCCCTGGAGGGAGCTGCATCATACAGCTGGGATGTTTCAGTTAAAAGCAGGAAGGACCAGGCTTCTGCAGGACAGTGATAGCCAGCCTTCAGGTTTTTGGGGTTTTTTTGTTTGTTTGTTTTTTTAAGGAGATGAAGGCTAAGAATAATTAGGATTTTTGGGGGGGGGCCACATGGCATGTGGGATCTTAGTTAGCTGACCAGGGATCAAACCCTCACCCCCTTGCATTTGAAGCGCGGAGTCTTTACCACTGGACTGCCAGGGAAATTCCAGCCTTCAGGTTTTCATTCATTAGTTAACACTGACCATATGTGAGAAAGCAGAACAACTGACCTGTATTTTCGAGAAACAGAGCCAAGCTTAAGTCCCAGCTCAGCTGCTTACTACTTGTGAGACTTCTAGCCAATTTAGAAGTTAACTTAATTTCTCCAGTGCTCAGATTTTTCATTAGTAATTTGGGATAAATAACCCAACAGAAAAATGAACCAAGGCTACAGAGAGACAATTCACTGAAGAACAAATACAAATGGCCAATAAATACTTGAAAATGTGTTCAAGCTCTCTAGTCATCAGGAAACTGCAAATTAAGACAAGACCTCCTTCGTGGCAAATTTTTAAAAGGTTGAGAGTGTCCAGCATTGGTGCAGAGGCATCATCACCCGCTGTTGGTGAGGGTGTAAATTGGCTCAGACACGTTCAAAGAGCGTTTCGTCAGCTTCCACCAAACATTTCACGTGTAAACACTTTGACTTTACCATCCCACTCCTAAGAATCTATCCTGAAGAAATAATTGTGCATATGGACATGGATGTTCATTGTAATGTTGCTTGTAATAAAAATATGGGGGCTGGGGAGGAAACAATCTGTTCATCAATACCAGAAAGGTGGTAGGTAAGTCATGGCCAGGTGAGTGCAGGTAGCCCCATAGGTTCTGATACAAAAACAATTCTAACATACGTGGTGGAGGAGGAGTGAGGACAGCAGGACAGAGAAAGGAAGATGTTTGCTTTTTACTCTTTTTACTTAAATCTCCATTTTTGTATCTTTCACAATATGTATTGTAAGGTTATTCTTCTGTCATCCCAGTTCCCTACAGAGGTGTCAGAGCAAGAGGAAAGTGGGAGGGCTGCAGCTGGAGCAGAATCTAGAGGACGAGTTTGAATTCTGGAGTTCAGATTTGGACCTGCTAAATTTCAGATGCCAATTAGATACAAAGCAGAGATGCTGAGCAGGCAGATGGATAGAGAAGGCTGATGTAGGGTTTGGGAATCACCATCAAAAAGGGGTCCCCTGGGATTCCTGGGCCGTGTGGAGAGGAGTTCCATGAATAAGATGGGGTGAGGGCCTGGAGCCTAGTGCCATGGGTACCCAAGCCCTGGTTCCAGTGCCCTTGACACGAATTGATTTCTGCCATATATTTAAACAGTCATAGTGTCCTAATCTATTCTTCCCACTCATCGGCATCACTGGCACCATATAAAAGGCTCCCTCCATCTCATTCTTAGCACTGTTTCCCACTTTTCCTTTGAGTCTACAGCTCCGTCTGGCTGAACTCCTTTGGTGGTCTCTGGGGCCCCTAACTTTGTCTTCACTTGACATCCTGTCTTTAGATCCCTGTGCTCCAAGCCTCATGGCTACGGGGAAGCCCTTCCCACTCCTGAGTAATTCCAACCACTCCACTCACTCCCATTCCTCCAACTCCAGCCCAGGCAAAGCCCAGATCCCTTACTCGGGAGATTTCAACATTTGCACACTTTTGGGCACACTTTCTCATTTAATTCCTCAAAGTCAGACGTATTATCATTTTTATTATTGTCCCTGCCTTTTTGACAGATGAGGAAACTGAGGTTTATAGAGGAGAAATAACCTGCCCAAATTCACCCAGATGGGAAGTGTCTTAGTGTTCTATTGCTGTGTGACAGATTGCCACAAATGTAGCAACTTTAAACAACTCACCTCTATCATTTGACAGTTTCTGTGCTTCAGGAGCCTGGGCACATCTTAGCTGAGTCCTCTGCTTCAGAGTCTTTTATGGGCCGACATCAGTGTCAGCCAGGGCTGGGGTTTCATCTGATAGCTCAGTTGGTGAGGATCTACTTCCAAGGCACTCAGTTGTTGACAGAATTCCATTCCTTTTTAGCTGTTGGATGGAGGGCCTCAATTCCTTGCTGCCTGCTGGCTGGAGGCCACTGTCAGTTCCATGCTGTGGGGGCCTGTGGGATGTGGCTACTCACTTCATCAACGTGTGTGGGCTGAGAAAGCACAGAGTGTCTGCTAATGAGACAGAGCCTACAATCTCTTATCACCTAATCTCAGAAGTGACATCTCATCACCTTTGCTGTATTTGGTTGGCTAGAATGAATGCTGCCACTCAAGGAGAGGGCTGGCCTAGCAAGGGCATGAATTCTAGGAGGGGGGAGGATGGGGGGCCATCTGAGTCAGCCCGCCACAGGAAGTGACACCTGGGGGTTTAACTCAGGTCTGTCAGCCTCCAGTGTTTGGGTTCTTCTTTCTATGCATGCCTGGATACTCAGTGCTTTTTAAAATAAATTTATTTATTTATTTTTGGCTGCGTTGGGTCTTCGTTGCTGTGCGCGGGCTTTCTCTAGTTGTGGTGAGCGGGGGCTACTCTTCATTGCGGTGCACAGGCTTCTCATTGTGGTGGCTTCTTGTTGCGGAGCGCGGGCTCTAGGCATGTGGGCTTCAGTAGTTGCGGCACATGGGCTCAGTAGTTGTGGCTTGTGGGCTCAGTAGTTGTGGCTCGCGGGCTCTAGGGCTCAGTAGTTGTGGTGCACAGGCTTGCTCCACAGCGTGTGGGATCTTCCTGGACTAGAGCTCGAACCTGTGTCTCCTGAATTGGCAGGCAGATTCTTAACCACTGCGCCACCAGGGAAGCCCAACACACTTTTCTAAAACAGTGTTATTTAAAGCTGAGCAGCTTAAGTGATGAAGGGAGGAGCAGATGTTGCGCTGTTATCAAGGCAGCTGATAACAACTGTAGTCACCTTTTTTCTTTTTTAAACAGGAGAGGGGAGAGTGCAATTTTATTTTATTTTAATATTTATTTATTTATTTATTTGGTTGCTCCTGGTCTTAGTTGCAGCAGGCGGGCTCCTTAGTTGCGGCATGTGGATTCCTTAGTTGCAGCTCACTGGCTCCTTACTTGTGGCCTGTGAACTCTTAGTTGCAACACGCATGTGGGATCTAGTTCCCTGACCCGGGATCGAACCTGGGCCCCCTGCCTTGGGAGCTTGGAATCTTAACCACTGCGCCACCAGGGAAGTCCCAACTGTCCTCACCTTTTAATGCAGTCCTGCACTCAGAGACCACTCGTAAATTATCTCTGTGACCGGCCCAGCAAATTGGCCATTAATGGAACACTGCCACTCTGGAGAAACAGGTGGGGCAGAAGAGCATGAGGAAAGCAGCCCGCACACCGTCACAGCAGCCTTCTCTGGGAGCCACCTTCTTCCACGCCACTGGGCTAGACAGAGCTTCCAGTCTGTGTGATGGACCAGGGCCCGACTGCCGGCTGTAACATCCTTCTGTGATGACAGCTGGGAGAGATGGTTAGTGTCAGCCCTCTCTTCCTATCTCCCGCAGCCACCACCATCACACCCTGAAAACTCCTGGCACGGACAGTTTCTAGCGCTGTGGCTTCTTGGCAGCTTGGACAACAGTCTCGGACATCCCCTCTGCTCATACCTGTTTCTCAGGCCGCTGTTGGGTGGGTCTTCTCTCCCCGCTGCCTCCCTCTCAGAATGCTCACTCAGTTCCCACGACCCTCATTCATCTCATCATTGGTGACCTCTGTCTCTAGCTTGAGTCACATGGGCATATTTACTTAATAACTATTTATTAAGAAACCACCATAGGCCGGATGCTCTTGCAGGCACTGTAGAGGAGATTGGGCTTGTATGTGGGTATAAATGTACATAGATACCTATGAGATAGAGGCTAAGGGCATGGCTTTGAAGTCAGATAGGTCCTGCCATTTAGGAACAGGAAACTCTCCTTTGGCAAGTTACTTAAACTTTCTGAACCTTAGTTTCCTCTTCTGTAATTTGAAGATCATTATTCCTACCTTGTAGGACTATAGTGAGAATTAAGTGAAATAATTTGTGTGCAGCACTTCATATCATGCCTAGCACGTGGTAAATACTTAACAATACTTCTATGTGATAGGCACAGGACAGACCATTAGCAGAGATTCCCCATCCCCACCAAACTCTAGGCTCCATGAAGGCTGGGACCACATCTGTCTTGTTCACAGTTGTGTTCTTAGTACCTGGTACAACACTTGGCACGTGATAAGTGCTTAAAAAACATTTGTGAAATGGCTTAATCAATGAATAAGTAATATTGCAGTTAATGACAAAATATTTATCTAGTGCATCTTTCCAAGATGCTCAAAGATCTCTCAATATCATCTAATTCAAAGTCCAGCTTGGATGATAAATAACAAGTTTGGCCATTTATTTAGACATGTGACCAAGGCCCAAAGGGGTAGGCTTGCCTTGCCTAGGACCATATAGTTGAGCTGGCATGGTTATAGGGTTGGGATTCAGGTTCTTGTACTCTCAGCTCACAGTTCCTACATATCCAGTATGCTGAGGTCATCTTCCCAGCCTGACTGATTTAGCAAGTAAAGAAAAGCCCCATCTGAATAGGGAAAGTTCTAATAGGGAAAAACCCCATTGGAACTTTCTAATTCCTTGTGACCATGACTCACTTAGGAAGAAACCAGTCAGTTGTCCCAGGCCTTGGTCCTGAGCAAATGGTGGAGCAAAAGCCAGCTGCCTTCTACCTGTTAGTCCAAAAGTATGATCTGAACATCCCTACAAAAGTTCATCCAGTGCCCCCATGGGTGATTCTCCTGCATGGAGAGGTTATCTACTCAAGTGCGACCAGCAGCCATTCTTGGAGAATGAGAACCAATCTCAGTATCCAATGATCTGGCTTCTAGTCCCAGCTGCACTAGCTGTGTGACCTTGAACATATTTCCTTAACCTCTTTGCATTTTTATTTTCTCCCTCGAAAAGGAGGGGAAAGAACACCTTGTAAGGATTTAATGATATGATGTATGACAAAAGGTACCTAGCACAGTTCCCAATGAATACCTGTGCAGTTTGGATTGGAATGCAGGGCAGGCCCAGGAAAGTCTTCCTATCCCCCATTTCTCCCCCATAGTCTGGCCAAATTCCCACTGGCATTTTGGGCAAGGGAGTGATTTTTAAGATTTATCGCAGAGCAGAACTCTTGTGTCAAGCACTTAACATGGAATGGAACTGAAGTATATGAAACTGACAAAGTGGAGCTTATTCATCAGAGCAGAGCTGGGGACAGCCTAGATCCTTGTCTGGGATCTGCCCGTCGACATTTTTCTGTGAGCCCCAAAGCTTCCCAGAACTTGGTTGGAAAACATCTGAACTAAAGTATTCTGCATGGTCCCTGTCAAAGCAATAGTAATATCAATACAATATTATGATATAAATACTAGCTTATTATTTATTATTACTACTGGCATTTACTGCAGTGGTTTTCAAACTTAGCTTGAGTCAGTATCACCTAGAAATCTTATTAAATCAAAGATTGTTGGGCCCACACCCAGAGTTTCTGACTCAATAGGTTTGGGGAGGGACCAAGAATGTGCAGTTGTAACAGATTCCTAGGGATGCTGATGCTGGCGTCTGGGAACGCACTTTGAGAACTGCTGATTAACTGTGTGCTTTCTGTATGATAGGCGCCACGCCAGGCACTTTACCAAGATAGTTTTATTTAGTGCTCACAACGTTGCTTTGAGGTAGGTATTATACTATTTATATCTCTTATTTACAGATGAGGAAACTAATCCTTAGAGACTCTAAGTGACTTGCTCGAGGTCTAACAGCTATTAAGTGGCAGATTCCAATCCACGTCTGACTCTAAAGTCTTAACTGAAGTTTCACGCTTAACCATGGCATTAAAATGAAAATATGTCATAAGGGATGAATACATTTATTCCCATACACTTATCTGCGTTCACTGACCCATTAACAAACAAGTTAATGGAATGAACTGGCTCTGAGGGAAAGAATTCAACATAGTTAAGGCTTGATGGAGAGCAGAAAAACAAGACAGGAATTCCTGAAGAACATACCATTGTTCATCATGGTCTGCCCATTAGGGGCATCTGGGCGGCCATAAAACTCCTCAAGTCACCTTGGAGATATTTGACCAAGGGAGGTAGACTTGTGACAAAGGACAGAAAACAAATTTCACTTTATTCATTTATTAATTAATTTACAAAATACTTACTGAATGCCTGCTCTAAGCTGAGTGCTCTTTGGTGCTAGAGGTACAGTGGGAAGCAAAAAATAGACATGGTCCATGACACTTGGAGCCTACAGACCACTTAACATTATTAAGTCCAGTAGCAATTTTGCCCAAGTCTTGAAATCTTGAAATTCAGCTTTGACCACATGATTATTTTATGTCTGAGCCCATTGGTTCTGACTCTTCCAAGTCTTATTATCTTATACTATTCACTCTGTCCATTGACCCAGTGAATTTCCATTCTGACTCATGTAGTTCAACCCAATTCTGACATCATGATCTCAAAGGTCTGCCTTCTCAATAGCCGTTTTATTATTCTTGATTATAGACAGGATTTGGCTGGTGTTTGATAATTGGTAACTTGCAAATGTGACTACTAGGTAGAGGTTTTTTAAATTGGTCTGCTCTTGTGTTCTTATTCATTATTGCTAATTACCCAATGTGTCCAGTATACCAGATAGACGCTCAAGGAATGGCCTAATGACAAAATGTGACACACCACATTCAGGTTCAAGAGAACCATGGTCCTGGGAGGGAGGTTGGTGCAGTTCTCCATTCTGCCATCCAGAACCTTTCCTTTTAGAGCAGGTTTGAGGAGGCCAGATTAGAGCCTGAAGATCTCATGACATTATTTGATTCCAAGGAAATTTCCCCGCATCCTGGGCTTAGCATACTTTCTGTGCAAACTCATTTTGAGGAAAACTCTGTCTTGTTCCAATTTAGATTTGCTCACTCTGGCAGTGTTGTGACCTATAAAAAAGTAATAATAGATATGGTAAGTCCTGACAACTGAAAAGCTGAATTTCAAGGAATCATGTGAAAGAAAGAAGAAAAGGAAAGAAAGGAATGCTAGGAAAGAGGGACTAGTAAGAAATCCGTGACATAATGAAATGCAGGGTTTTCATAACAAGCTAGAGAAAACCTCTAGGCTGCCCCCTAGAGATGCAATTTCCTCCTATCTAATCTACAGATTTATTTGCATTAAAAGCAAAACTAAATTTAAGCTTCAGAGCAAACACTCAACATTCAGGGCAGACATATGGACTGTTTGCTTTGAATGAGTGGCAGCAGCCAGTCTGATAGAGTTGAGCCAGAGAAAAAGTTTAAAAAACAGACTGTAATGCTAGTTGGTGCATGAGACCTGTGGAATGAAATAAGTTTTTTCAAAAAGAAAAAATGAAAAAAGAAGAAGGAGGAGGAGGAGAAGAAGAAGAGGAGGAGCTGCCGCCCACACATTCAGTTTTTTGGGTTAATATCAAATTTTTCTTGCCAATCCTAACAGACCCACCAGTGATTATCCCTATTTGGGTATTTCCAGTGGAAAAGTATCCGGTTTGTGAAAAGCCTCAGTAGCTGTGTTATGAAGGAGGCTACTTTCATTTGGGCACAAAATTAGCCTGGGCTGAATTACCCCCACCTAGAGAGTTCCTGCTGCCTACTCATGCCCAGCCCTGCCCTTGTGTTGGGCAGGGCACCCCTCCAGCATGACATTCAGTTTTGGCTCTGTCCCCAGGTTGACTGGCCAGGCCCACATCGGAGTGGGAGGCGGAGGAGTTGGTAGAGCTGAGTGTGTAAGAACTCAGGCCCTGGAGACAGAAAGACCTGCGTTCAAATCTCAAGTCGGCCTCCTACTCTATGACCCTGGACCTCGGGTTCCAATTAAGTCTTGATAGTAACATGGGTTTTTTTTTTTTTCTTATTTTCAGTAACGTTTTTTTGGGGGGTGGGGTACGCGGGTCTCTCACTGTTGTGGCCTCTCCCGTTGCGGAGCACAGGCTCCGGATGCGCAGGCCCAGCAGCCATGGCTCACGGGCCCAGCCGCTCCACGGCATGTGGGATTCTCCCGGACCGGGGCACGAACCCGTGTCCCCTGCATCAGCAGGCGGACTCCCAACCACTGCACCACCAGGGAAGCCCCTCAGTAACTTTTTAAAATTGAAGTCTAATTGGTTTACAATAGTGTTTTAGTTTCAGGTGTACATCAAAGTGATTTGGTTATACATATATATATGTAAATATCTATATTTTTTTATTCTTTCCCATTATAGTTTATTATAAGGTATTGAATCTTTACTGTGCTATACAGTAGAACCTTGTTATTTATCTATTTTACATATGATAGTGTGCATCTGTTAACCCCATACTCTCGATTTCTCTCTCCCCCCAACTTTGGCAGCCATACATTTGTTTTCTATGTCTATGACTGTTTCTGGTTTGTAAATAAGTTCATTTGTACTATTTTTTTAGATCCCACATACAAATGATATCATAAAGTATTTGTCTTTCTCTGTCTGACTTATTTCACTTAGCATAATACCCTCCAAGTCCATCCATGTTGTTGCAAATGGCAAAATTTCATTCTTTTTAATGGCTGAGTAATATTCCATTGTACATATAAACCACACCTTCTTTATAACATGGGCTTATAAAGATTCAATGAGATAGTATACACTAAGGGCACAGTCAGTGCCTGGCACAGGATATGTAATCAACAAATGGTACCTGTGATCACTGGCAACCTTGGTCTTAGTATTAGTCTGAGCAGTTTAAAAGAGGGAAGTAGGTGGGTCAAGAGCAATTCTCAAATGAATTAGTACCAGATTATGAAGTTTGTCAAGTTAGTTTCTAAATCCATTGTATACTGCTGTCCAAAAGCACATTCTGCAAGAATAGAAAAGTCCTATATCTGTGCTGCCCAATACAGTACAGCCATGTCACATGAGGTATTGAGAGCACTTGAAATTTGGCTAGAGGAAGTGAATTTTCAAATTTATTAAATTTAAATAGCCATATGTGATCTGTGGCTACCATGTTGGACAGCAGAGCTTTTTAGGATTAAAATTTCCATATCTACGTGAGAAAGGGCAAACACTGTCAGGGAGCAGTTAAAGGTAAATATAAGGAAGCACAGAGGTTGTAGGGTTGAAAACATCAGAAAGAACCAAATTTTTAATGAGTGATGAATATCATTCTTATTCTATCCCTTTAGTGTAAAAACAAGCAAAATCTGAACCATTTCTAAATGTTAGATGTCAAAGAGTCCGGTTTTTAGAGCTACCTGGCAAATTGTAATTCTACTGGAATAAAAGAGATTGAACTTTGACTCAGAACTTACAATC
Source organism: Mesoplodon densirostris (assembly GCF_025265405.1). Taxonomy (NCBI): domain Eukaryota; kingdom Metazoa; phylum Chordata; class Mammalia; order Artiodactyla; family Ziphiidae; genus Mesoplodon; species Mesoplodon densirostris. The sequence goes on from NC_082669.1 coordinate 67,311,849, forward strand.
ACAAAATGTGTGCCCTTTGGTCAACAACCATAATGCACAAATGAAGCAGCATCAGATCTCATCAAGCAGAGGAGAGTTTCCTAAGTGTGCTTCTCGAAGTACATGTTGAACCTGTACAGGGGAGAGTCATTTTGGGGGGGAAGATAAAAGAGGAAGCAGTGCTTATGTAACCCACTCTGAGTTGGCAATGAATTCTCTCATCGACAGCCTAGTGAAAGAGCCCATATGGGGAGAAATTAATAAAGTTGGCATGTTTTCTGTTCCTACTGGCACAACCAAGGATATAGGTATAAATGGTGTTTGTTCACTAATAACTCAAATGTGTCACAGACATTGTGGGAGAATGTCTAGTGTCTATGGTAAGTTTAAATGTTAGGAGAATTATAACCCAGAGGATCAAGGATCCAAGATGAAAAAAATAATGTTTCGGGCTTCCCTGGTGGCGCAGTGGTTGAGGGTTTGCCTGCCAATGCAGGGGACGCGGGTTCGTGCCCCGGTCCAGGATAATCCCACATGCTGCGGAGCGACTGGGCCCGTGGGCCATGGCCTCTGGGCCTGCACGCCTGGATCCTGTGCTCCGCAGTGGGGGAGGCCGCAACAGTGAGAGGCCCACGTACCGCAAAAAAAAAAATAATGTTTCAAATATCACTGCTTTTACATTGCCCTTAATATTTACATGGAGGTCCCACAAAGCTGAAATAAAAGTGGCCCTATATTAGGAATTAAGACATATGGTTTTGAGACTTGGTTTCTGCTGGTTACCAGTTTGGAGTCCTTCAGCAAGTTACTCACTCTGCCTCATGGTTTCCATACATGTAAAAATGGGGTTGAGACTAATTACCTCATGAGATTCTTGCGAGGGTTAAATGGAAAACCATTTGGAAAACTATAAAGCACTTTGCAAATGGAAAGTACTGTTACCATCATTATCATCATCGTTGTTTTGACTTTCTCAACAATCCTCTGGGGGAGCTAGATAGAGCAAGTTGACCACTTTATAGTTGAAGAGACCAAAGCTAAGAGGGGTTAAAGGATTTGCCCAAGGTCACGAAACCATGACCACCAGCATTCTCATCCAGCTGATAAACACAAAGATTTCACATTTCTTTTGAATCCATTGCTTTAGAAATGCTTAAATTCATGGGATTGTAGAGTTGGAGCAGTCAGAGCTGCCTTTAGATTCAGGGAAGAGAGGCCCCTGCCCAGGGCCCTGTGTGTGTGTTAGTGTGTTAGCAAGTTAGGTAGTGTGTTGGTTAGTGAAATAGTTAGTGTGTTAGTTAGCTGGCCTGCCAACTGGACCAAATCCAGCCTGTTTGGGTAAATAACATTCTATGAGAACGTGTCCACGCTCGTTCACTTAGGAATTGTCCTTGGCTGCTTTTGTACTACAAGAGTGGAATTGAGTACAGTAATCGCAATAGAGACCAAAGCCAAAAATACTTACTCTCTGACCCTTTACAGAAAAAATGTGCCCATTCCTGCTTTCAAGGACCTGAATAGCACAAACCACACACACACACACACACAAAAAAAAGGATTAAAGAACACACAGCCGTCCTGCCCCTGGCCATCTAAGGATCTGCACTGGCAGCGGGTGACCCATACCCCTTAATATTAATAGCCACTATCATGACTAGCACACCTCAGGCTCCAGACCTCCACATCGGCCTTGTGTCCATCAAAGGAAGGTTTAGGGCTTCTGTGTTCCTGACTCAGGTGGGCACCGCTTTGGGGTGCAAGGACAATTTGAGCTACCTAAGTACTTAGATAACAGAAATGACAAATCAATTAACTGGTCAGATCCTTCCTCTCAGACAACATAAATGTGGCGGACTCTTGCATAACAAAAAGTATGAGTTCCTGGTGCAGCCAGGCATCCTGGCTTCTCTTTGAGTTTCAGTTCCTGGTTCTGGTTCTGGGGGTGCTCAGCTTGGCATGGTATTTACAACAGGTGCACGTGGCAACTGGAGAACATTTTGCAACGTTAAACAACTTACATTAAGACAATTTTTTTTTTTTTTTTTTTTTTTTTTTTTTTGCGGTACGCGAGCCTCTCACTGTTGTGGCCTCTCCCATTGCGGAGCACAGGCTCCAGACGCACAGGCTCAGCGGCCATGGCTCACGGGCCCAGCCGCTCTGCGGCATGTGGGATCTTCCCAGACCGGGGCACGAACCCCTGTCCCCTGCATCGGCAGGCGGACTCTCAACCATTGCGCCACCAGGGAAGCCCTAAGACAATTTTTTATATAGGTCTTGCTATAATGTGAGTGAAATGTGACACATTTGTTACGTTGGTGACTTGATGGACTTTGGACACTAGAACCGTGAACAGTTTTATTTTTCTAAAATGATTTTATTTAAATAATTTTGACTCAAACTTTTAGCATTCATTGTAATTTGTATTTTGCCTTTGAATCTTAAAGATAAATTTTAAAGTTTTAGAAGACAAATACATATTCAATAATGTTTTAAATTTTTTTACATTTATTTTAATTTACATTATTTGATGAAAATATCCTCAAATTTTATATCCTTTGAATACCATTTTGTCTTATCTTTATAACCCTTTGAGCATTAATGTCAATGAAATAAGATGCAGGTTTCTCATTTATGATGGTAGTTACACTTTTTTGGTTTTCACAAGAGCAGAAATAATATGCCTGTCTTTGATTTTTTGTTGTTTTGGGGGGGCTTTATTTAGACAACAGATGGGAAAGTGACTGAACAGAATCATTAATATGGTTATTTGTCCCCCATCCCCCAACCTCCCGATAGGCATTCTCTATTTGGAATTATGTTGATTCCATTCTACCTCAATACCTCTGGGAAGCTGTTTCTCAGAAAAAAAGTTCTCTTCAGTTTTGGGACTACACAATCCTATTTAACTGCTTTCCCAGTGGATTTGGATCTCTTTTTACACGGACTGATTTACTGGGAGGCTCATAGTCAGAGCTTCCTGTGGCTGCCAGCACCGAGTTCCTTGAAGCCCCTTCTGAGGCTGCCTTTCCCAGGAGGAGGAGGGAGGGGCTTCAGGGCTGGCCTGGAAACTGGGAACCTGGTGGCTTTTGGCCCCTTTGTCCCGAAGACAGCTGCTTGCCCTGGGGTGCCATTAGGACCTGCCATTCAGGGAGCCAACCAAAACCCTGCTTCTCTTGTAGTAAAGAGACACACTTCCAAATCCACCCAGGGTGCTGCTGGAAAACTGGCGAGAGCGGTTTTTAATTACCTAAGTGGGCTCTGGGGCCAAGGCTTGGTTCTGCCGCCCCAGTTCCTGGGGGAGCTTCTCCCACACGTCAGAGGAAATAATGTGTAGTCATTTGTGAGCTCATTCATTCATTGAACAAGTACTGACTGCAGGCCTACTGTGTGCCAGGCATGGCACAACCGTGAACATGGTCAGCATCTTCCTGTGGTGTAATAGGAAACGTGTTTGGGCTTTTTTTTTTTTTTTTTTTTGTACTGAAGTATAGTTGATTTACACTGTTGTGTTAGTTTCAGGTGTACCACAAAGTGATTCAGTTATATATATCTATATATATATACATATATATAACTATATTTTTTATATATATATAATATATATATTCTTTTTCAGATTCTTTTCCATTACAGGTTATTATAAGACATTGAATATAGTTCCCTGTGCTATACAGTAAGCCTTTGTTGTTTATCTATTTTATATATAGTAGTTTGTATCTGCTAATCCCAAACTCCTAATTTATCGCTACCAATCCCCCTTTCCCGTTTGGTAACCATAAATTTGTTTTCTAATCTGTGACTCTACTTCTGTTTTGTAAATATGTTCATTTGTACCCTTTCTTTTTAGATTCCACATATAAGCAATATCATATGATATTTGTCTTTCTCTGTCTGACTTTACTCAGTATGACAATCCCTCGGTCCATCCATGTTGCTGCAAATGGCATTATTTTGGTCTTTTCTTTTTTTTTTTTTTTTGCGGTACGCGGGCCTCTCACTGTTGTGGCCTCTCCCGTTGTGGAGCACAGGCTCCGGATGCGCAGGCTCAGTGGCCATGGCCCACGGGCCCAGCTGCTCTGCGGCATGTGGGATCTTCCCGGACCGGGGCACGAAACCGTGTCCCCTGCATCGGCAGGCGGACTCTCAACCACTGCGCCACCAGGGAAGCCCTATTTTGGTCTTTTTTATGGCTGAGTAATATTCCGTTGTATCTGTATACCAAATCTTCTTTATCCATTCCTCTGTTGATGGACATTTAGGTTGCTTCCATGTGTTGGCTATTGTAAATAGTGCTGCTATGAACATTGGGGTGCATCTATCTTTCCAAGTTAGAGATTTTTCTAGATATATGCCCAGGACTGGGACTGCTGGATCATATGGTAACTCTGTTTTTAATTTTTTAAGGAATCTCCATACTGTTTGTTTGATCTCTGTCTCTGGTCCTTGGCACTGAGCTTCCAAAACCCTAGGAATTTCGTGATAGGACTATCTAGAGATCGAGCTCTACAAACACGCTTGAACACAGAGATTTGATGAGCTTCTGGGTTGGCGAGCACATGCCCCTGCTGGGAGGGTGACACACCCCAACTACGTGGGGACAAAAGCTCCTGCACTCAGGGACCTTCCAGACTTCACCCTATGTACCTCTTCATCTGGCTGTTCATTTGTATCCTTGACAATAAGCCAGTAAACATAAGTAAAGTGTATTTGTGAATTCTGTGGGGTGTTCTAGCAAATTATTGAACCTGAGAAGGGGGTTGTGGGAACCCCTGATTTTACAGCTGGTTGGTCAGAAGTACAAGTGGCCTGGGACTTGTGACTGGTATCTAAAATGGGGGTAGTTTTGTGGGACTGAGTCCTTACTCTGTGGGGGTCTGTGCTAACTCTGGGTAGTTAGTGCCAGAACTGAACTGAATTGTAGGATACCCAGCTGATGTCCACAGAATATTGCTTGTTGTCAGAAAACATCCCCGAGTTCCCTCACCCCCATGAGCTTACAGGGTAGCAGGGAAGGTCCATAATGAAACCAGTAATTACAATAAGGTGATGAGTCTGACGAAGGGGATGGATGAGGTGTCCTAGAAGCCTACAGCAGGGGTCTTATCCTAATTGAGGAGATGGAAAAGCTGTCTCTGAGGAAGAGGCATTCAAGATGAGACCTTGATACATAGGAGGAGACCAGGCAGAGAAGTAAGAGTGGGTCTGAATTTGAAGGACACCTGTGCCAGGTAACACAAACCCTGGGAGAACCCTAACCTCGGGGTGTCCTATAACTTCACAAAGCCTCTTGGGTGCCCTGTGGATGTTCAGAATGCTACTGAGCCTCATTCATTTGTTCAACAAATGTTAAGTAAGCACCTTCTATGTGCCATGTGCTAGGTGAGGAGCTGGGAATATGAAGTGAAACCAGACACTGAAGGAGACTGAGCTCTAGCCGTGAAGACAAGCAGAGCGGATGCCCACTTTCTTCTGCCCAGCATCTCTTCGTGGGGAGTCCAACTCCTAGTCAGCGTGCTTCCAGGGATGCTGTGCTATCTTCACCTCTGCTAGCTCCAGGGATAGGCATATGACCAGGCTTGGCTAATCAGAGTGCTGTGGTGACTGGTTCGTAAGTGGACATGTGACCTGAGGTCAGCCACTTAAATCCTTCCCCAGGACTTTTGAAGGAACTAACGAAAGACTCTTTCAGCACCTGACATAGCAAGGTAAGGACAGTGTGAGACTGGAGATGCTAGGAGCTGCCTTTGCCACCTCATGGAAGACTCTTGCCTGAAATGAGAGCTAACCTAGAGGAGAGAAGAGCTAAGAAATGGGTGAGAGAGAGTCAGAGCAAGGGTGTGATTACATCACCTTAGTCCCTGGCCCAGCAATACTTCATCCTAGACGGATGGATAGATAACCAACTTTGTAGTTACACGAACCAACAAACTTCCTTTTTAAAGTTAATTGAAGTTGGGGTTTTCTTCACTTAAAATCAAGAGTTCTGATTAATAGAGCAGACAGGCAGAAAATCTACTTCACAAGAATGTGACAGGGCCTCCCTGGTGGCGCAGTGGTTAAGAGTCCGCCTGCCGATGCAGGGGATACGGGTTCGTGCCCCGGTCTGGGAGGATCCCACATGCCGCGGAGCGGCTGGGCCCGTGAACCATGGCCGCTGGGCCTGCGCATCCGGAGCCTGTGCTCCGCAACGGGAGAGGCCACAACAGTGAGAGGCCCGCATACCGCAAAAAAAAAAAAAAAAAAAAAAAAAAAAAGAATGTGACAAACGCTATTATAATAGAGGGAAGATGGGGAGGCAGGAAAGCATGATGGATGAGGGGCTGGTACAGATGCCGTTGGTACCCTGCCTCTATCCACTCGGACGTCTGGATGCCTCCTGCAGCTTCTAGGGACCATTTCCATAGTCATCATCAGCTTCCTGCTTGGGTACCTGTGTCTCTCTGCCTGGAGGAGTGTGCTCAGCCCACCACAGGACAGGCTAGAGTGCTGAGGGGTTAGAACCCTGAGGACCAACCTTCAACAAACAAGGGACTGCAGTTATGGCATCAGCTCCCCAGTCCGCTCACTCCTGGGTGCAGCAATTCTGAGGTGTGCTTTCCTCAGCACTTCAGAAGGTCTCTGGCAGGCTGGAGCCCTGTTGTCCTCAGCGATAACCCTGCTCTGCCTGCTGACTCTTGCTCATGGAGGATCCTTTTCTTATGTTTATGTTTTGTAACCTCACTCCAGCAAGCCTCTGTCTGCACAGCCTGGGTTGAAGATGTGTCCCTCAGGGTGGTTTTGCCTTTGATTCTGCCGAATGTCTCAGGGTCATCATAGGCTTAGGACCAAGTTTTGTGTTCTTTTCTTTTACCAGACATGAAACAATGCAAATTTAAAGCCCCAATACAAGTGGAGTTATGGATAATCATGAAAGACATTTTCCCCATCCAGAGCCAAGTCAAAGACAGACAGCTTTCTCTGTCATCTCCCTTTGCCATGAATGGACTGTATCCGGCTAACTGGCTCATTAAGTGTGTAGCCCTGATGGGGCTCTGCTTTCAGGAGGCGGTTTCAGTTCTAACTCTCCATCTCATGGACCCAAGACTCTCTCTCCTGTTCTCAAAGGACATTCAAACTCAAACAGCTTGAATGTAGTATTAACTGGAATACAGTATTGATATAAGCAGCTTTGACAGAGACCCTAAATAACAATACCTGAAACGAGAGAGTGTATCTCTTTTTCACATCACAGTTCATGGTGGTGTAGCAGCCTGGCCCTGTGACGTTGTCAGGAGTTCAAGGTCCTTCCATATTGTCTTCCCATCATCCTAGGGTGCTGACATGCTCCAGAAGGGGTCTCAGCCATGCCTATGTCCAAGTGTCAAGCTAAAAATTAGGGAGAGTTGGAGAGTATGGATATGGTGGGATGCAGAAACAAGATCAGTCTCTACCACAGTAGTGGAGACCAAAGCTCTTCTGCCCCAGAGCAGATGAAATCTGATTTAGAAAATCAAAGACACAGGACACTACTTCATCACCTGTGGTAGATGCTGATGAATGCCCGTGACACTTCCTAGTCGTGAGGAAACCATCAGGCAATGGGTGGTGTGGACAAACTAAATAGGTTTAAAGGAGGAAGTGTCTGTGTATGCGTGTGTGTGTGTGTGTGTGTGTGTTATTTCAAGTGTTTTTATTCTGAGTGGTAGGTGCCAGAAATACTGACAGATGTGTCTTAGTCTGTATAGTTCAGCAATCGCATAGGCTCTCAGTCTCTGATTTGATCCACTTTTACAGATTTAACAGATCCTGAAATCCATTTCAGGGCATATACTTCCTCCTTGCTCTCACTGGCAATCGAGCCAAAGTTGGAAATATGCATTTTCAGACTTCAATGAGGAACTCCAGATGGTGTCCCGCTGGGATGTGGATTGAGTCCATGGTCAGAAAAGATGGATTAAATGGGAACAAAATGGGAAACATGTGCTTGAAGTCTAACAGCAGCTGCCAAGGGTCATTCTGCTGTAGTAGCTATGCCTGGATTATTAGTATAAAGACCAATGTTACCCATTCTTCAAATTCATTCAGGGGATTGGGGGTATGTTTGTGTGTGCGTGTGTGTGTGGGCGTGTCTGTTTGGTGTATGTATCTGTCTGTGAGCACGAGGTGCTATATGTGTCTTTGTGTCTCTAATGTATGTATTTGTGTTTATACGTGTGTGTAGGGGTTATGTGTGTACCTGTGTCTGTGTGTGTGTATGTGTGTCTATCTCTGAGCTCCGTGGGACTATACCCTTTTATCTGTCACTATTCAGCATGATAAACAATAACTTGTCATAATAGAAGTGATCATGTAGGGACCTCCCTGGTGGTACAGTGGTTAAGAATCTGCCTGCCAATGCAGGGGACACGGGTTCGAGCCCTGGTCCGGGAAGATCCCACATGCCACAGAGCAACTAAGCCTGTGAGCCACATATACTGAGCCTGAGCTCTAGAGCCCATGAGCCACAACTACTGAGCCCCCATGCCACAACTACTGAAGCCTGTGCGCCTAGAGCCCGTGCTCCGCAACAAAGAGAGGCCACTGCAATAAGAAGCCAGCGCACCGCAACAAAGAGTAACCCCCCCCTGCTTGCCGCAACTAGAGAGATCGCACACAGCAGTGAAGAACCAACGCAGCCAAAAATAAATAAATAAATAAAATTATTTTTTTTTAAAAAGAAGTGATCATGTAATTTAGGATTAAATCACTGTCTATTCTAGCATACTAAGTGCAAATCTTAGCCCACAAACATAAGTGTGCATGAAATAAAACTGTTTTACTTCAGCAGAAGTTAATGTATATCATAAGCCTCCTTTCTGGAGGTGGGGGAGGAAGAAACTGAATCTCAATAAAGTCAGCTTTCTTCTTCTCCCACCACCCCTTCCTTTGAGATTGTCTAAGTTCCCCAGGACTTGAGTAGCACTGATATATGGGTCACATCTGGTCTTCATGGGCATCTGTCCGTGTTGGCATTGACCAGGACCAGGGCTGAGGGACAAAGGGGGACAAGGAAGCCAGGACCCATTTCCAGGGCCAGAGGTTTGGAAGGGGGTCGGGGTCTGACTAAGCTGCATTGTACAGATCTGCCTGAATCCTCTCTAGGGACCCCACCCAGGGCCTCCCTACCCCTTCAGATTGTTGAATTATGGTTATTTGTTGTTTGGGTTGTTGATTCACCACCGAGCAACCCCTTGTTCCCTCCCATCCCTGGTCTCTCTTTGTGTGAGTCTAGTGCCCTTCTTGGGCACCTGGGAACCCAGTGGCTCTCAAAGAGAACTCAGGAAAGTCTGCAAACATCTTCTCTGCCTTCTTGCCACTTCCACAAATCTGCACACTTCAATTCCTCCCACGTTCTATATTTTTCCATCATCTGTCCGCCTCTCTGAGTCTCAGTCTGTAGTGGAGAGCAGGTCACAGTGCACCTCCAGGACCCATTAGTGTCTACCCACTCCTTCCTCTCCTTTCCTGGGAGAGTTCCAGATTGCGTGAGGAAGTTGGAATAAGGTAAACTATGGCCCCTAATCAGGTGTTGTTCCAAATGTATTTTGGGTGCCCTCGATTTTTCTTGCTAATCCTGAGGCTTAGGCTTTTAAAAATCAAAAGCTAAGAACCGACTCTTTAACATATTGCTCAGCTTTCTGCAATGTCTCTTCATCTCTGTGGTAAACTGGGTGTCAGGCTGACTGATAAGGAAAGGACAGAGAGTAGAAGGGCAGAGGGGAAGGGAGAAACACATCCAAAAATACACCATTCTAGCACCTGACCACACCAGGAAAATCACAGGGCTACAACTGAATAGGATACCATAACTTCCTGTAATCAGGATGTGGAAACCTGTTTCACACACCTATGTCTGGGATATATTTTGCCCTGGAAGCCTCAATAAGCCCTGAAACGATTTGAATTTTGTAGAGAAAACTGTGCACTTTTCCCCATCTCATCTGCTAGGTTGTGGACCAATTTCAAAGTAATAGCAAATACCATGAAAATTCTCTGAAATCCAACATTCATAGGAAATGTGCTAGCCTCTGATCTGCTGCCAACATAAGTGTCAGATGTGCTTACAAGGCTGCCACTCATCCCTGTGACTGGCCCAGAGTCTACCTCTGATCAACAGAACATTGCCGTGTCTCTAGGAATGAGTGCACACTCAACCCAAGCTGGGAGTTGGCAGCTCTATCCCATAGTTGCCAGCCTTTGCAAGACTACGCTTCAAGCTTCCCACTTTCTGGTCCTTCAGGTTTGGTCCTTCTGGTCTACCTGCCCAACCTCATTTGCAGGGTATGTCAAGGTCGTACAGAAGAAGAAGCCTGACAGATGGTCAAGGTCACCTTTCGGAAGAAGAAGGGAAAATGTGTTGGTAGCTAAGGGCCTGCGTGTCTCTTCTGGCACAAATTTCTTGCAGGTGCATATCTCTGCTCCACGTGCATGAAAACACTATCAATGAACTTCAGGCAGATGTGTTTTTCCTAAAGTGGGTTCTGTGCAAAAGTGATAGATATTATATGAAAATAGGAATATATTTAGCAGGTCAACTTCTCAGAGTCTTTAATATAGAACTGTACATTGTAATGCTCCAGATGGGGGTATAATATGTGATGTTGACTAATTCAGTTGGCCCCCAAAGACTTTCTGACACAGATAGCTCCTGGGACTGACACAGATAGTCGCTGGTTTGAACACACTTTGAGAAATGCCATGGCAGTGTACACTTCTCTTGTTACAGTATATTGCTCTGTGGTTCTGACCGTTGGGGTTAAAAAAAATATTATCTTGTAGAAGCTAAGTGACTAAGAAGCAGCAGTTTGGAATCACTATCAAAGCAGCCTCTCATCCTTCCTGTAAATGTCTAGATTCTAAGAAATCAGTGGCTGGATTGTTGTCACTGCTCATTTCAGAGCTGGGTTTGTCTGGCTTTGTTACTATTTGTCCAAGATCCAAATTGTTTCTTTTATTTATACTTTCTTTTTTGAAACACAGACACAATCTTCAATAGCCCTAAAAGATTGTCGGGAGGGTCTTATGAGCATCTCAGAGTCTTTTTGGGTGATAAGCCAGTAGCCTATTTATTATTATTATTATTTTTAAATGTATTATTTATTTATTTATTTATTTTTAGCCACGTTGGGTCTTCAATGTTGTGCACAGGCTTTCTCTAGTTGCGGCAAGCGGGGGCTGCTCTTCGTTGTGTTGCGTGGGCTTCTCATTGCAGTGGCTTCTTTTGTTGCGGAGCATGGGCTGTAGGCGCGTGGGCTTCAGTAGTTGTGGTGCGCAGGCTCAGTAGTTGTGGCTTGCGGGCTCTAGAGCACAGGCTCAGTAGTTGTGGCACACAGGCTTAGTTGCTCCGCGGCATATGGGATCTTCCCAAACTGGGGCTCAAACTCGTGTCCCCTGCATTGGTAGGCGGATTCTTAACCACTGCACCACCAGGGAAGTCCCCCCTATTTATTATTAAATTAATTCATCCACCCAATGATTAGCATCAGCTATGAACTGGGCCCTTTGGAACATACAAAGTTAAGTAAGGCAAACTTCCTATTCTTTAATATCTTCTGTGCCAGCTCTGTCTTGATGTCTTCAGCCATTATGTTCTAGAAAACATTAGAGTAACATGTTTATAGATAAAGGAACCCATCTGGAGGTGAAGTTAATAGGTGGTTCCAGGTTGGCTGCTGTAAGGTGAGAAACTGTTCCAAAGCAACAGGATAAGGAAGGAAGATCATTACTTCAGTTCTACTTAATTTCAGTGAACTTCTTGGAAGAGGTGGTATTTTAAAAGATTTGAAATAAGGACATTGGACTGATTTCAAGACTAGTTGTTCAATAAATGTATGAGGATCCGGCTTGGAAATGTCAGCACAATGAACGAAAAGAATAACCTCCACCCACAGCTGAGAAGCAGTGGCACTGGGTATCCTAAACGTCTTTGTTCACAGCTGAAGACAGCATCTCCTATATTTCCTTAATTCCCACTGTTGTGAACTCTCAAACCAGTGTTTCATTATAATCTTGGCCCTTCAACAGCACAGTTCATCCAAAGATGACAGGGTATTATGAACAGAAATTAGGCCTTGGACCCAGTTTGTAATAAATCATAAGCTTCATTGTATAGATGAGGAAAAGGGACCAACCGCTAGATGACAGATTTGCCATGGAGCAAGAGGGCAGACTCCACGTGGGCATTGCAGAAAGATTCCATTGTGAATTTTGACTGACCCATGAGGCAACTCTCTTTGGGGGAAGTGGTGTGGAAGGAGAACAATAAAAGGCAGAGAAAAAGAGGGATAATTGGGGGCAGATGTCCCTCCATCCAACTACTCCATCAAAATCATTTGAACGCCCAGATAAATGTTAGCACAGCACAGTGCTTACTAAATATTAAAGGAGAAACTCAAATTATTTTCCTATTCAAACCCAATTAAGATCTACGTGAAGAACAGGAGAATTTTTCCTCTGACTCAAAATGAACAAAAGGCATATGAGGGCCTCCCTGGTGGCGCAGTGGTTGAGAGTCCGCCTGCCGATGCAGGGGATACGGGTTCGTGCCCCGGTCTGGGAGGATCCCATATGCCGCGGAGCGGCTGGGCCCATGAGCCATGGCCGCTGGGCCTGCGCGTCCGGAGCCTGTGCTCCGCAACGGGGGAGGCCACAACAGTGAGAGGCCCGCATACCGCAAAAAGAAAAAAAAAAAAAAAAAGGCATATGAATAATGTTAGGATGTGACCTCACTGTGGTTAAAAATATTTGCATTGCTTGTATGTAAAATGGCAGGTAAACCACTCAGGACTAGTGTGGGCAACAAGAAATATAAACATAAAAGAGAAGAGGAAATGAAAATGCAATGGTAATAATAGACTTGGATTAATACCAGTATTTTCAAAGGAGCCCAAACAACTGCAGATTCAATAGAAGTTTCTTTGCCAAGGACTCCAACACATTCCATCTATCAGCAGGCTGGCTGCTGTTTCCTAAGGAATGTCTCTAAGATCAGCCCTTTCCCCTTGGCCCTCCATACAGAGGCTCATGACCCACATGGCTTGCTTTAAGTTTCAATTTCCTCTTAGGCTTCTGAATGGAAAATTTGTCTTCCTCTCTATAATACGTTCAGTTTGCTTTCATATAAAAATAATATTAATTAAGATTTCACCCTCAAGTTGAATTGACTTTTAACCTGGCGTCTTGAGTAACAACCATGTTAAAGTTTGGCTCCAAAGATTCCTGCTCATTCCCTTTGCCCTGGTTGTTTGGTGAAAAACAGAGTTACATAAGGAAACCGCTATGCAGGATTTTAGTAAGTTAGTGCCTTTTAGATTTCACATGCCTGATTTAGTTCTCTAAAAACAAAATTCAAAACAGCCTTCGTCCCATTTTTTGTTAATGCTGAGGCTATTAAAAATGTTTTAATTACTTGATTTGACAAAAAAGACAGAACATATTAAAAAAAAAAGTCCAGAGATGTTTATTGAATCCATGTCCCTCTTTGGGGTGGGCAGCCAAGGCGTGAAGATAGCTAATGTCTTTTTTTCTGCCTTATATTCACACCTTGGTGAGTTTTCCTCCTGCTTCGGTTGAGGTCACACTACCTAGAAGGTGACAAGTCAGAATCATAGCCTGGGCCCTGGAGAGTCCCCTGGAGTCCCCCCTGCTTTGATGTTCAAGCAGGAATCCATCAAGATTACCTGAGATCAGGGAAAAGGCACCTGAGTCTGCTCCTGGACAAACTGAAAGCCCCTAGTTCCCTTTATCTCTTCTCAGTGTTCTTATTTGCCTATCTTCAATGACCTATCTAGTGAATCACTGAGAAATTCACTGTCAGAGGCAGAGTAAACTCAATGAGCTGCCACCATCAGCCGAGGAAGAAGCATGAAAAGGAGTCGCCCTAGGACCAGCTTCTCTGCATCTCACTTCTTAATTTTACCCTCTGATCTTTCAACATAGACTTAACGGCCATTATACTGACGTAGAATCTTCAAAAAAGTTATTGAAACCAAAAAGAATGGAAAGCAGGGACTCAAAGAGATATTTATACATCCATATTCATAGCAGCATTATTCAAAACAGCTAAAAGGTGGAAGCAATCCTTGTCCATTGATGGATAAATGGATAAACAAAATGTGGTCTATACATACAATGGAATATTATTTAGCCTTAAAAAGGAAGGCAGGACTTCCCTGGTGGTGCAGTGGTTAAGAATCCACCTGCCAATGCGGGGGACACGGGTTCAAACCCTGGTCTGGGAAAATCCCACATGCTGTGGAGCAACTAAGCCCATGCGCCACAACTACTGAGCCCATGTGCCACAACTACTGAAGCCCTCTCACCTAGAGCCCATGCTCTGCAACAAGAGAAGCCACCGCAGTGAGAAGCCCACGCGCCGCAACGCAGAGTAGCCTCCGCTCACCGCAACTAGAGAAAGCCCACGCACAGCAGCAAAGACCCAATGCAGCCAAAAATTAATTAATTAATTAATTTTAAAAAAGAAAAGGAAGGCAATTCTGACACATGCTACAATATGGATGAACCTTAAGAACATTATGCTAAGTGAACTAAGCCCGTCACAAAAAGACAGATACTGTATGACTTCACTTATGTGAGGTACCCAGAGTGGTCAAAGTCATAGAGACAAAAGGTGGAAGGGTGCTTGCCAGGGGATGGGGGGAGGAGGGAAAGCAGAGTCAGTGTTTAATGGGCACAGAGTTTCAGTTTGGGAAGATGAAAATTTCTGGAGGTGGATGATGGTGATGGTCGCACAAAATACAATGTGCTTCATGCCACTGAACTGTACATTTTAACATGGTCAAGATGCAAATTTGATGTTATGTGTATTTTACCACAGTTAAAATTGTTGCAGGGACACAACATGGGAAGAATCGGTTGGGAGGAGGTGATGATCCCCTCTCCTCACCCTCACCCCAGACACACCTGGGCAGTTGGAGTAATTTATTGATGTATTTAGTTTCCATGTAAGCACCCAGTTAGTGATTTATTTTGCTGCTTTACACTCCTGAGAGTAAGAATACAACAGCAAACTCCTCCCTCTTCCTTCACAGTAAAGGGTCAGGTTTTCGGGTTCTTTGGTATTCTGCCCCCTTCTCCCATTGAGAACGATCGGCTTTCCTGTGTTCTAAAGGCTGCTTAAAAGACAACCCCACCTGGGTGTGGATTTGGTCTTTCTGGACCCATCTAGGGAGGGTTGGGAGTTATCCCAAATGGGCATGGGTTGGAGCAGGGAGGTGGGGCCTAGGAGTTTGAGATGGGGGCTTTGAAGGGCTGGGAGAGCTTGCAGCCCCAATGTCAGGAAGGGTTGAGGGTTTGTGGATTTGGGATCTGGGGCCCCAATGGGAAGTTATGTTAATACCTGGAAGAAGGAGTCACTGGTTGCAGTAAGGGGCTTCACGGGCAGGTGCCCATATGCACACAGCATGGCAGTCCTGTGAGGACGTGCCCACCAAGGGGACATAGGGAGGCAGACACTGACACTGGCAGCAACACAAGTGGCAAAAGAGCAAGTGCCCAGGACAACCACAGTGGATTAAGGAGCTTATGGGACCACATAATCTTCCTGTTCCTGTGCCAGTCACTAGAGGGAGGGGAGGGAGCCTGGGCTTGAGGGGCAGGGGAGGAATACGTGCTCAGAGCTGGATATGAGTCAACGGGGAAGAAACCAAGAAGTGTGTCACTGCCTACACCTTTAACGAGTGCCTTGGAACACGTCCAGCTGTCACAATTGTCCATATTTTGCTCTGAATCCAATCTGTGATTCCTATTGTCTTCTTACACTGTGGGATGCTTAGGAAGATGTAACAGATGGCCGTGTGTGGCAAGAATACTCCTTCCCCACTGTCAGGAGTGGTGGCTTTTTTTCATATATTCCTTTTTCTCTCATCCAAAAATAATTTTCTTTATATCAAAAGCAATATGCTGTTTTCATATTGTAGAAAATTATAAAGAAGAAACTTTAAATCTCCCATTACGCCACAGCCACTGAGCAACCACTATTAACTTATTACTGCATCTCCTTCCCAGTTTTTCCCGTGCATTGTTTAAAGTCTTTAGCCACATGCCTCTTTCAGGTCCCACTGCCCCAGGTGTGCCAGTGAACCTGTACTAAACCTTTTACATGCCACTCATGCATACAGTCACAGATGGAGCCAGGAGTGCCATGTGGGACCCAGAACAGAGAGAAAGCTAATCCGCTCATAAAGGATGCAAACCCACCACCTTCTCAGCAGATTCCCCACCAACCACAGATCTGATCCTGATGCAGGCAGTTTAGATGACACTGAGCTGTTTCCAAACGTTTATTGGAACTTGCATGATATTTATCTATAAAAACAAGATTGTAAATGGTGTTTAGATTTCCAGGCCAGTTCACCCAAACTGAAGTGACCAACAGCGTAACTGAGAGATCGTTGATAACAGTTCTGATCACAGATTCCTCCGAAGTCCTTCTGAATTCCGGGTCCCTCTGAGACCCGAATCTCAGCTGTCTGAGTCTTAACCCCTTCCCCTTGTCTCGGCCCTCTAAATTTGGAGGGTGTGTGGATTTGGCTTGGTAGATGGCAGTGGAAGGTCAAAAGCAAGATGAGAGGACTCAATGGGGGAAGGATGGCATCATTTACATGTCTAGTGCTATGAATCTGGGAGTCAGAGGTGAAATCTTGGGCTTGGGAGTCAGTCTTGATCTAGGTTCAGATCCCAGCTCTGCCTTTTTTTTTTTTTTTTTTTTTTTTTTTCTGTACGCGGGCCTCTCACTGCTGTGGCCTCTCCCATTGCGGAGCACAGGCTCCGGACACACAGGCCCCGCGGCCATGGCTCGCGGGCCCAGCCGCTCCGCGGCATGTGGGATCTTCCGGGATCGGGGCACAAACCCGTGTCCCCTGCATCGGCGGGCGGACTCTCAACCACTGCGCCACCAGGGAAGCCCAGCTCTGCCTTTTATTAGCTGTGTGAGTTTCAGCAAATCAGTTAACCTCTCTGAGTCTCAGTTTTCTTATCTATAAAGTGGAAATAGTGATACATATTCCTAAGGACTTATGAGAAGATTACATGAGATAGGACATCATTTCTCAGACTTGAGAATGACTCTATCTTACAGATCCCCACTGTTGATTTGAATTATTTAAGTTAGGACATGTCTTAAATACTAACAAATATATTCTTATACAACTATAAAACCAAAGGCAAGTTTACAAGTAAAAAGAACAAACAAAAAGCCAACAAAATTAAAATCAATTAATGTGAGGGAAGATGTTATTTTGCTGAAATTAATTCAGCTTCTTGAAACATTCACTTCTAGCAACTGCCAGGACATGGTTCTTTTGAGCTTGGCATCTCTAGTCCACTACATGCTGTATGATGATTAGCCTCACCTACAACCTAAGCCTTAGACGTTGTACCCTGGAGGACTGCAGGCTGTCTTCAGCCCAGGGACATGTTTCATTTGCCCCTCACAATATTAGGGTTTTTTTTTTTCAGTTAGTTGCTATTATAGAAGAATTAAGACATTTCACACAAACTCTGCCTTTCCAGCTTCCCTTGAATAGCTGGAAGATTTGCCCCACGAGGCCCACATTCCCACAAGGCCACAGAGTCTGGAGCTGAACGGCGGCCCCTCTAGCCTAAGCCTGGGCTTCGGTTTTGCCCCCAACTCCACTCCCCCGGCTGGGCTGTACTCATTCGTGTCAGCTGCCAGCCCCTGTGGTATTCGGGTCTGTGACCCCTCCCTATGTGACTTGTTGAAAAGCATCTGTTCTTTCTTCACTAGCCAGTGACAATTAAACAGTGCTTCAAGACACCCACAAAAGGTGAGAAACCCAAGAGCAAAAGAGTTGCTGAAATTATGAGTATTCAGTTACAAGGTGTCCATCTAGATGACCCAGCCAAATATGTTTATGTAAATGTGTTTGAAGATTACAGACATACTTTTTTTTGTTGTTTTTGGTTTTTTTTTTGTGGTGCGCGGGCCTCTCACTGCTGTGGCCTCTCCCGTTGCGGAGCACAGGCTCTGGACGCGCAGGCTCAGCAGCCATGGCTCACGGGCCCAACCTCTCCACGGCATGTGGGATCCTCCCGGACTGGGGCACGAACCCGCATCCCCTGCATCGGCAGGCGGACCCTCAACCACTGCACCACCAAGGAAGCCCCATACTTTGTTTTATTGCACATCACTTTATTGTGCTTCACAGATAATCCTTTTTTTTTTTTTTTTTTTTTTTACAAATTGAAGGTTTGTGGCAACCCTGTGTGGAACAAGTCAATTAGCACCATTTTTCCAACAGCATTTGCTCACTTCATGGCTCTGTGTCACACATTTGGTCATTTTTTCAATATTTCAAACTTTTTCATTATTATTATATTTGTTATGGTGATTTGTGATCAGTGATCTTTGATGTTATTATTGCAAAAAGATTATGACTCACTGAAGGCTCAGATGATGCTTGGCATTTTTTAACAATAAAGTATTTTTTAATTAAGGTATGTACATTGTTTTTTAGACATAATGCTATTGCACTTTTAATAGACTACAGGATAGTATAAACATAACTTTTATATACACTGGGAAACCAAAAAATCCATGTGACTTGCTTTATTGCAATATTCACTTTTTGCAGTGGTTTAAACCCAGAATATCTCCGAGGCATGCCTACCTTATTGAAGTGAAAATACAAAATGTTTAAATTCTCCCAGGATATTCTTAGTCCCTGTGGGGTCCTTGAACCCCAGTTTGAGAACCACTGAGATAAAGGTGTCAAACACTTAGAACTGTGCCTAGTGCAAAGACTAATAAAAGGGCAAGGGTGTTTTAATGATATGGCCTGAACAATGGGAAAGTTGCCAGAAGTTTCCTGCCACCTGCCTGCTTGACTCTGAGTCACAGGTTAAGCTCATTGACATTTGACTTGTGGTTCACCATCCTTTGCAGAGCTCTTTCTTTGGGGTGTACACTCCAAATTGTCCATCTGCTCCGAGAGCTCTGCCCCTAAGACTTCTCCTTGCAGACCTTCATTTGCAGGGACCAGAGTAGCAGAGAGGTGACTCCACCCCTCCCCTTCTGAAAAGAAACCATGCAATTTTAGCTTCTGGAATCTCTGTGTCAGGTGGTTAATCCTCACTGCTCATGGGGGGCAGAGATTCACATGCAAAAATGAAGTCAAGGGCTTCTCCAAACCGATTACAAGGCATTTGCTGACTTTTCTTTTTTTTAATAAATTTATTTATTTTTGGCTGCATTGGGTCTTCATTGCTGTATGCAGGCTTTCTCTAGTTGTGGTGAGCAGGGGTACTCTTTGTTGCAGTGCGTGGGCTTCTCATTGCGGTGGCTTCTCTTGTTGCGGAGCACAGGCTCTAGGTGCACGGGCTCAGTAGTTGTGGCACGTGGGCTCAGTAGTTGTGGCGCATGGGCTTAGCTGCTCTGTGGCATGTGGGATCTTCCCGGACCAGGGCTCGAACCCGTGTCCCCTGCATTGGCAGGCGGATTCTTAACCACTGTGCCACCAGGAAGCCCGGCATTTGTTGATTTTTTAAGCAGCTCTTAACAAAAGGAGGTTGGGGAGTAAAGGGAGATATGCTTATTTGATTTGAATGGTCTTAGAGAAATCAACAATATGAGAGAAAGTAGGAGGGAAAAGTACAGGTCTAGAGATCACACATGGGAATGAAAGGGTGCCACTGAACATTGTCTAAGGTAGGGACACATTTCTAAATCCCAAATGTCCAATAAACAGGATCAAATTGATCAGCACCAAAAGATGAGCCCACTACCTGGACACTGCTGAGAAGTAAATGGAAAAAAATCAAAACTATAGGACATGGAAATCCATTTTCCCTTTGTGGATCAAATTAAGTTTCCACGGCAAACATAACCCAATCTTTTTATTGTTTGAGGCTCTTAATTAGTAGTAAGCCACCTCTGAGCATATACCCCTTCAAATTTTCTTTGCTAGTTTATTGTGAATGGACAGTGATGAGAATGGAGAATAATGGGGGAACAGATGGAAAAGAAGTGGTGTCTGAGTCTTGCACGTGCTGCTGGCGGATGCCTGGAGGGAACTAGTGCAGGGAGAGGATGAAAGGTCTTGAAGCACTTTTCTGAGAGTTGGTGAGCAACCCAAAGACGCACTGAGGACTTTTCTTCCCAAAAGGCTCATGCTGACCCAGCATGTGGACAGAGACTGGTCAAGGGCAGGATGGTACACAGAGCCCCTGACTTACTCACGGAAGTGAGTAAATTCCTCAGGATCGAAACAAACAGCACACTCCTCAGTGACTATAATCATGACCAGTCCTGCCCCACAGGAGTCCTGCTGCACCATCCATGGCCACTTTTGGTCCATGAAAGGCTGGGGAAAGAGCCTTCACTCTAGTAGCTGGTCCTCCTTAGAACTGAATAGGGGACTGTCTTGGCCTTCTCAGGCTGACATAACAAAATACCCTAGAATGGGTGGCTTAAACAACATAAATGTATTTCTCACAGTTCTAGAAGCTGGGAAGCCCAAGATCAAGATGCTGGTCCTCTTCAGTGGTCCTCTTCCTGGCTTCAGATGGCCGCCTTCTTGTTGTGTCTTACATCTGCCACTCTCTGGTGTCTCTTATAAGGACATTAATGTTATTGGATCAGGGCCCCACCCTTATGACCTTAATTACCTCCTTAGAGGCCCATCACCAAATACAGCCGCAATTGTGGGGCTTAGGGTTTCAACCTATGAATTTTGGGGGGACACAGTTCAGTCCATAGCAGGGACTGTCCATGAGTTATCATTTGAAGTGTCACAAACACACCCACCCAGTCCATCCCAGTGGCTTGATTGATGTGAATACAGTCTCCACAGATAGAAGTAAGGACATACTACACTCGTCCACTTAACCAGATCTACTAAAAGTTTTACCTACCAGCAGTGACCAAAGAATGCCTTTACCCTGACCACACAGAGCTTCAGCTTGAGGGGAGAAGGGAAAGAAGCCTAAAGTTTCCTTTAGAGGCCAACCTCTCCATTTTGCAGATGAATAAACTGAAGCTCAGAAAAGTAATGCTTTGGATTTGTTAGGGACTTAGAGGCCCGTCCTCATGCATTTATACTCTGCACCAGGTCTGTTTGAACTTGTAGAAAAATTTAGTTTCATGTATGTTTTCCCACGTTAACATGCTGAGGACAGTACTGGGAATTCTCTATGGGACTTCAGCTGTGGAGCCAGCCATGGACACAGGAAACAGAGGGACCTTCAAAGTGTCTTCTGACCATGCTCGGCTGAATTCCAGAGTCCAGGAGTCTGGAGAAAATTCTGCCCTAAGTTCTCAAATATAAGAAACAATGAGCTTATGGAATGAAAAGTCCTTTAAAAAGAGAAGATATTTAAACCCAGGGTACAGTTCCTCAGATTAAAGTCATTCATCCCCCCACCTCCCTATTATCCTGGGTTTTTTTTTTTTTTTGCGGTATGCGGGCCTCTCACTGTTGTGGCCTCTCCCGTTGCGGAACACAGGCTCCGGATGCGCAGGCCCAGCGGCCATGGCTCACGGGCCCAGCCGCTCCGCGGCATATGGGATCCTCCCAGACCGGGGCACGAACCCGTATCCCCTGCATCGGCAGGCGGACTCTCAACCACTGCGCCACCAGGGAGGCCCTGGGTTTTTTTTTTAATAAGAACAGATGAGATGGATTGCCAAGCAATTCTGCCTTTGCACCACAGTGGCTTAATGCTTCAGTAAAAACTTCAGCTTTAGTCATTATTATGGGTTGAATTATGTCTCAGAATGTGAACTTATTTGAAAATAGGGTAATTGCAGATGTAATTAGTTAATTTGAGGTCACACTGGAGCAGGGTGGGCCCTTAATCCAGTACAACTGGTGTCCTTATAAAAAGATTCTGTGATGTTACAAGGGAGGAAGGCCATGAGATGATGAAGGCTGAGGTGGGAGGGATGCCACTGCAAGCCAAGGAATGCCAGCAGTCACCAGCAACACCAGCAGCTGGGAGAGAGGCTTGGAACCAACTCTTCCTCAGAACCGTCAGAAGGAACCAACCCTGCCAACACGTTGCTTTTGGACTTCCAGCCTCCAGAACTCTGAGAGAATATATTTCTGTTGTTTTAAGCCACCCAGTTTGTAGTAATTTGTGAGGACAGCCTTAGGAAACTAGTATTGGCGCTTTGCATAGAATTAGACCCCAGAAAATAATGAACTGGCTGGGACTGTCACTGAAAGGTAAGAGACTAGAAAGAGGGAAGAGTCCCAGTCCAAAAATGAAAATATGTAGTTCCAGTGTCACCAGTCCCCTATCACTTGTCCCAGGTGGACATGGCTAATGGGTCACAGCCGGCTCTCCCAAGGGGCCAGGGCCAGGCCTCTGAGTGCTTCTCCATCAGCGCTCCAGGCTGCCACTCACATCAGAGACCCCTGCATAGTTCTGATCCCTTCCTCTTCAAGAGATACTTTCAACTCCCTTGTGCCTCCTTAATCTACAGTCCACTCTTTCTCTGAGTTTTTAGTGAGCACCTGATAGATTGAACCACCAGAACAACTGCATGGCTGAGAGAGACGGACGAGAAGCTGGGTCCAGCCCAGGAGTGGGAGATGCTGCTAGGAGAGAGAAAGGCCAGGAAACACATAGCATATTAATTCACATATTAATTAATTCCTATTAATTAATTTATGCCAGGCAGACCGTGACAGCTTCTACAGACAATGCCCTGAGTATCTAATAGTGAAATCTATGTTCCTACTTAGCAATTCCAAACAAAGCTGTTTTCTCTTTTAAGGAAAAAGGAAACCTAAATAACACTCCAATCTTCAACAAAACTGTCTGCACAAACAAACCATTCATGCAATGTGGGTTTTTAAGGACAGGTTTCAATTTGCAGCAGGTGCTTCCAAGGCATGGTGTGAAAAGTTGTGTTTCCTCTAGCTCTCTTTTCTGTGCAGCCTGGACGCAACTGCATCAGTGCTTTCCCTGCCTTTCCTATCACTACAGTCACGACAACAACTCAAATGAACTTTAAACAAAGACATGTCTTGTTGTCACGCCCACTTAGCCCGCTGCCGGCTGTCTGAGTAACATTTCTGTCTGTCCTTAGGTCTTTGGAATAAACTGACTCTATTTTATCAGAACTTATGTCTCCTCATCTGTTATCTGCATGCCCTTCACACTGACATGCTGTGTTCAACTTTTTAACCAAGTGTTTACTGCTGGTGGCACTTCCACCCACCCCACCCCCACCCCCAGCAGCCCCATTCACTTCCTGCCATTCTTGTATTTGCATTACATTAATATGCAAATGAAATGAAATGAAGCACTTGTTTATTCAGTTGAGAAGTCACAGTTCTAGGGCTGAAGATGGGCTGGTTTATTTTTTAATAGATTTTTATAACACCAAGTTTTGCTGCTGTTGGAAAGCAGATGTTTGCCTGCCTTCTTTCCTTTTCTTTTGTTTCTTCCTTTCTTCCTTCCTCTTTCTCTCACTTGCCCTTGATGGTGATCAAGACAGGCTACCCCAAAATATGGCACCTTGGCATATTAAACATTTTAAACTGAAAGAGTTTGAGAAAAAAGGCAAAAGCAGGAAGGTCACTCTGACCTCCCCCCACAAACTTTCTTCCCTGAAACAGGTCATAATCTTCATTTCCTTATGAAGCCTCTCATGTCACATAAAACTTCTATTAAATAAATTGTGTGGGGACTTCCCTGGTGGCGCAATGGTTAAGAATCTGCCTGCCAGTGCAGGGGACACGGGTTTGAGCCCTGCTCCGGGAAGATCCCACATGCTGCGGAGCAGCTAAGCCCGTGTGCCACAACTACTGAGCCTGTGCTCTAGAGCCCGTGAGCCACGACTACGGAGCCCACATGCCACATCTACTGAAGCCCACGCGCCTAGAGCCCGTGCTCCGCAACAAAGAGAAGCCACCGCAATGAGAAGCCTGTGCACCACAACAAAGAGTAGCCCCAGCTCACTGCAACTAGAGAAAGCCCGCGTGCAACATCGAAGACCAACGCAGTCAAAAAAATTATAAATAAATAAATTGTGTGCTTTTCCCTGTTAATATGTCTTTGTCAGTTTAATTTTCAGACCCTAAAATGTCAAGAGACCCTAAGAAGGTAAAGAAAACTTTTTTCCTCCCCTGTACCCTCTCTTTGTTTCTTCCTTCATTTCTTATTTATTTATTTTGTTGTGGTAAAATATACATAACATAAAATCTACCATTTTAACCATTTTTAAAGGTACAGTTCTGTGACACCAAATGCATTCACCAGCAAGTTAATTTTGTAAATGTTAACAAACTGATTCTAAAGTTTGTATGAAGAGGTGAAAGACCCAGAATAGCCAACACTGTATTAAAGGAGAAGAGTAAAGTCAGAGGATTGACACTACTTGACTTTGACTTACTATAACACTATGGTAATGAAGACAGTGTGTTTTGGTGAAAGAATAGACAAATAGATCAATGGAACAGAATAGAAAGCTCAGAAAGAGACACAATACAATGTGGAAAAGATAGTCTTCAATAAAAGGCGCTGGAACAACTGGACATCCACATGCAAAAAAATGAATCTAGACAGAGAACTTATACCTTTCAACAAGGTTAACTCAAAATGGTTCATAGACCTAAGTGTAAAATGCAAACCTATGAAACTCCTAAAATTAACACAGGAGAAAAAACTCGATGTCTTGGGGCATGACAATGACTTTTTAATACACCAAAAGCACAATCCACGATAGAAATAATTGGTAAGCTGGACTTCATTGAAATTAAAACCTTATGCTCTGCAAAAGACACTGTTACGAGGTTGAGAAGACAAACCACAGAACTGGGAGAAAATTGCAAAAGACATTTGATAAAGGACTATGAGTCAGAGTATACGAAGAACACTTAAAACTCACAAATAAGAAAACAAACAACCTGATTAAAAACTGGGCAGAAAAACCTGAAAGTCACCTTACCAAAGAAGACAAAAAGATGGCAAATAAGCATATGGAAAAATGCTCCACTTCTTTTGTCATTAGGGAAATGTAAATTACAACAATGGGATACCACTCCATACCTATTAGAATGGCCAATATCCAGAACACTAACAACACCAAATGCTGGGGGGGAATGTGGAGCAACAGGAACTCTCAATCTTTGCTGGTGAGAATGCAAAATGGTACAGCCACTTTGGAAGATCACTGGCAGCTTCTTACAAAACTAAACATACTCTTATCCCATGATTCAGCAACGGCACCTTGATATTTACCCAAATGAGTTGAACAGTATTGTCCATCCAAATGAGTTGAACAGTATTGTCCATACAAAAACTTACACATGGATCTTTTGTTTGTTTGTTTGTTTGCGGTACGCGGGCCTCTCACTGTTGTGGCCTCTCCCGTTGCAGAGCACAGACTCTGGACGCGCAGGCTCAGCGGCCATGGCTCACGGGCCCAGCTGCTCCACGGCATGTGGGATCTTCCTGGACTAGGGCACGAACCCGTGTCCCCTGCATCAGGCAGGCGGACTCTCAACCACTGCACCACCAGGGAAGCCCCTATACATGGATCTTTAAAGCAGCTTTATTCATAACAGCCAAAACTTGGAAGCACCCAAGATGTCTTTCAGTATGTTAATGGTAACTAAATTAATCCAGACAATAGAATCATATTCAGCACTAAAAAGAAATGAGATATCAAGCCATGAAAGGACATGGAGGAAACTTAATGGCATATTAAGTGAATGATACCAATCTGAAAAGGCTATATACTTTATGATTCCAACTATATGACATTCTGAAAAAAGTCAAAACTATGGGGACAGTAAAAAAAAAAAAAAAAAAATCAGTGGTTGCCAGGGGCTGGTGGGGAGGGAGGGATGAATCTGCAAAGCCCAGAGGAGTCTTAGGGCAGTGAAATTATTCTGTATTGCTATAATGGTAGATACATATGATTATATATTTGTCAAAATCCATAAAATGTACAACACCAAGAGTAAACCCTGGTATTAACTATGGACTTTGGTTGATAATGGTATGTCAATGTAGGTTCATCAATTATAACAAATCTACTACTCTGGCGCAGGATGTTCATGGTGAGAGGGCTGTGCGTGTGTGGAGGTAGGGGATATATGGGAACTCTCTGTACTATCTGCTGTGAACCTAAAACTGCTATAAAAATAAAGTCTAGGGCTTCCCTGGTGGCGCAGTGGTTGAGAGGCCGCCTGCCGATGCAGGGGACACGGGTTCGTGCCCCGGTCCAGGAAGATCCCACATGCCGTGGAGTGGCTAGGCCCGTGAGCTATGGCCGCTGAACCTGCGCGTCCAGAGCCTGTGCTCCACAACGGGAGAGGCCACAACAGTGAGAGGCCCGCGTACCGCAAAAAAATAAAATAAAATAAAATAAAAATAAAGTCTATTTAATAAATAAATATTTTAAAGAATTCAGTATCCACCTGCTGCTGTATGACCTTGCTATTCCATTCCTAGCTATTTACACAAGTGAAATGAAAACATATGTCCACACAAAGACTAGGACACAAATGCTCAGAGCAGCTTTATTCACATGAACTAAAAACTGGAAACAACTCTGATGTCCGTCAGTGGGTGAATGGATAAACAAAATAGGGCGTATCTATGAAATGGATACTAGCAACAAAGAGGAACAGACCACTGATATCCTAAACTCATTATGCTAATGCAGAGAAGCCAGAAGCAAAAGAGGACAGACTATATGATACCATTTATATAGAATTCTAGAAAATGTAAATTAATCTGCATAGTGACAAAAAATAGATCAGCAGTGCTGGCTGAGGGGTAGAGGGAGGAAAGTACTGGAATGGGCATTGGGAAACTTGTGGGTGATGGAAACGTTCTGTATCCGATTGCTGTGGTGATTTCACAGGTGTGGATTCCTGTTAAACGTCATCAAATTGTACACTTTAAAAGGATGGAAATAACTTTATTTACAAAACAGAAACAGACTCATAGACTTAGAAAATGAATTTATGGTTACCAGGGGGGAAGGGTTGGGGGAGGGATAGATTGGGATTTGGGGATTGACGTGTACACACTACTATATTTAAAATAGGGCTTCCCTGGTGGTGCAGTGGTTGAGAGTCTGCCTGCCAATGCAGGGGACATGGGTTCGTGCCCCGGTCCCAGAGGATCCCACGTGCTGTGGAGCGGCTGGGCCCGTGGGCCGTGGCCGCTGGGCCTGCACGTCCGGAGCCTGTGCTCCACAATGGGAGAGGCCACAACAGTGAGAGACCCGCGTACCGCAAAAAAATAAAAATAAAAATAAGATAACCAACAGGACCTACTGTATAGCACAGGGAACTTTGCTCAATATTCTGTAAGAACCTAAATAGGAAAAGAATTTGAAAAATAATAGATACATGTATGTGTGTTGGGTTGGCCCAAAAGTTCATTCGGTTAATGAATACGTTGTTTAATAAAGTTCTTGGTGAAAATGAAAAATGTGTCTTTTATTTGTGCTTAAAACCGAACGAACTTCTTGGCCAGCCCAATATAATAATCACTTTGCTTTATACCTGAAATTAACATGATATTGTTAATCAACTATGCTCCAATATAAAATAAAAATTTTACAAAAATGGATGGCATTCATTGTATGTAATGACACCTCAATAAAATTTAAAAATCTAATCAGTTAAATGGGTAGCAACTGTGGGCTTTCACTTGAATCAGGTTTATGGAAAAATTGAACATTAGAATAAAGAAATGCCATACCTGGAGAAGAATATACGTTAAAAGCTTTCAAAATGTTTTGGGGCCCAAATCAAGGAATTTATTTTGAGGAAATCACAAGGGTGTTCATCCTAATGTTATTTACACAGAACAAATTGAAATGACCCAAATGGTCAGTAAGGAGGATTAGCTGAGTATATTACAGTACACACATATGATATTCCACTATGGTCTTTGCAAATAATGTTGCTGTAGTGTATTTAATGCCACAGACATTTACAGTACATTAATGAGTGAAAAAAACTCTGGTTGCCGAAAAATCTGGTTGTATATGTGGTATGACCCCATCTTTAAAAAAGTCATGTTGGGCTTCCCTGGTGGCGCAGTGGTTGAGAGTCCGCCTGCCGATGCAGGGGACACGGGTTCGTGCCCTGGTCTGGGAGGATCCTGCATGCCGCGGAGCGGCTGGGCCCGTGAGCCATGGCCGCTGAGCCTGTGCGTCCGGAGCCCGTGGTCCGCAATGGGAGAGGCCACAACAGTGAGAGGCCCGCGTACCGCAAAAAAAAAAAAAAGTCATGTTGCTAAATACTTTGATGTCTGGATGGCATACACTAAAATATTAACATTTATTATCTCTTGGTGGGAAAATTATGGGTAATTTTAGCCTTCTTTTTCCATCTCTTTCTCCTTTGACTGATGCACAATAAGCAGGCGTGATGTATATTGATAGTGATAAAGATTTCCCAGAGCCTCTCAGCTACTCTAGGAGGAGGGAACCCCAGCCTGATTGTTCTATAAATGCTGTTTCTTGGAGAGGGTGAACGGGATGCCCTGAGCACTGCTTTGACCCTTCCCCACCCCGTTCCCAACCTCAGGAATGTAAGTGAGATCACTGAAGGTGCGACATTAGGACAAATGGTGAGGAAGGAACTTGCTTCCCTCCCAGTCCCCAGTCATGCCACAGACCCTCCTGCAGTTTGCTCTTGCCTCCTCTGTCCAAGAGACAGGTGGAAGGATGGCCTGGTGATGCCCAGAACCACAGGAGGCCTCTGGATGCTCTGGAATAGCTGTACCTTCTTTTCACCTGC
The DNA here is from genome assembly GCF_025265405.1 of Mesoplodon densirostris. NCBI lineage: Eukaryota > Metazoa > Chordata > Mammalia > Artiodactyla > Ziphiidae > Mesoplodon > Mesoplodon densirostris. The sequence goes on from NC_082669.1 coordinate 67,340,603, forward strand.
ACAAGCTCAAACTGGCAGAGGAAATTTCCTTCAAAGCCCAACCATTAATGATACCACCAGGAGATCTTAAACCAGGTGCAGCCACCAACACCCAGCTAAGGCAAAGTCTGATGACAGCCTCAAGTAGGAAGATCAGCATTTGACTGTAACACCGACACTGCCCAGGTGAGGTCCCCTTGCAGGACTTGACATCTGCCTGCACTCCAAGTTTCTGATTGTGGGCTCCTCCCAGAATTAGGACTTGGGTTTTAATGATAATCTTTATCAACCTTCTCCACTCTCCCTGCTCCTACATAGACCTGCAGTTGAACCTGTACCCTGTCCATATGTGAGCATGCCCCACCCCCAGGCAACCAGACCCCTTTATGAATGTTTAGCCCCAAGTATTCTTTCTAGTAACACTACCAGCCACGTCCAGAAAGCATCCAGGTGGGAGAACAGTGCAGACCCGCCTGACACATGTACTCACTTTGCTGGCTCTGCGACTCTGGCAGGTGACCTCACTCATCTGAGCACCACCTTCATCTTTAAAATGTGGATAGTACCGTCCTTATGGATTTGTTATGGAGATTACATGAGAAAAAGGAATTTATAAAGTGCTATATAATATAACCGTCTTCAGGGAATTCAGATTTCTTATGGCTTTTCTCCATGAAATCTTCTTATACTTTTCTATGTTAAAAAAAAAATCTAATAACACAAAACAGGAAAAATATTTTAAAAATATTCATCCTCCTAACTTTGGAAAGTCTTTCTAAACTCTCTTTCTTTCCACACATACACCTTATATCTATAGATGAGCTATAGCTAATATCAAAACAAATCTGCTTTTCCTTAGAAACAGTGGGTAAAGGAGGGGAGGATTCAAGACAGCCATAGGAGGGTAAAACTAGGGACATCCTTTAGGTTGTTAAATATCAAGGAGTATATGTAGAGTGAGAAAAGCAGAGGGTTGGATAAGGCCTATGGGGTCTCAGCATTTGAGGATGGGGTTGAAGAAGAGAAGCTTACAAAGCAGAATGAGAAATAGTAGTCACAGAAGTCGGTGTGGCAGAGACTACTAGTTGCCCCAACATTCATTCTCTTTTCCATGGTGGTAGAATTTTAAATGGGTACATGGCTACCCAGCTAAAGACTGTATTTCCAAGCCTCTAGTGCAGCTAGATATGAACATGTGACTCTTTTCAGGCTAACAGTATCTGAACAGAAGAGATGTGGACAAATACAGGTTATTCTCTTAAAGGGAAGAGGTGTATCCTCCCCTATGTATTTTCCTTTTTTCCCAGTGGTGGAATGAAGCTGTGATGAAGAGCCATCTGGGGCGATGCACACAGGTGGAACATCTAGGAATGTTGGAGCAACAAGATAGAAAGAACCTGGGCCTCTGACAATGTCACAGAGCAGAGCCAAAATACCAACTCCAGTGTTGGCATGAAAGTGAAATAAAATCCTATGCTTTTTAAGCAACTATTTCTTTAGATCTCTTAAATGTGGCTGAATCGATATCTATCCTACCCAGTGCATTCAGGGAAAAGACAAGTTAAAAAGGGAGTGACTAACAGAGAGAAATGCAGCTAATAGGTCAAATAAGATGAGGGCTGAAAAGCATCCTCTTGGTTAAGCAAAAAGGAATTCACTGGCGACTCCAGTGAGAGCATTTTCAAGGGGTGATATCATCAGAGGCTCAATTCTAAGAGTAAACTTCAAGTGAGGAAGGATGAACAGTAAATATAAGCACTTTGCCAAAAAGTTTAGCTGTAAAGGAGGCAATAGCTAGGTAACAACTGGAGCGTGACATGGAGTTGAAAAAAAATCCTGCCTCGCCTCTCTTGTACTATTTTATGGGATTCTCAAAGAATAGGACCCTATCCTAACAATAATTGCTTATATTCTCTACCTATTTTACTTACTGATGATTGTGTAGCAAATCACTTCAAAATTTAGTGGCTTAAACTAAAATAATTTACTACTTCTCAGGATTCTGTGGGATGACTGAACTAACATGTTTCAGGTGATGTGGGCTGGAGCATTGGGATGTTTGGAAGGCCCAAATGGCTGGTTATTTATTGACCAGAGGTCCTCTCCATATGGTTGCTTGAGCTTCCTCATGGCATGGCAGTCAAGTGCCAAGCAAACACATATCAAGAGTACAAAAGCATGAGCTGCTAGTGCTTCCTAAGCCTTAGACCTGAAACTAGCATGGCATCACCCTCACCACAATCTTTTAAAATAGATCACTGGGCAGCCAGATATAACAGGAGGGGCTACATAAGTATATGAATACAAGAAGGTTTGGGGGACCACCAAAATAACAGTCTACCACATGGAAATGACGCTGCAGGGGAGAGAGAGATTACAGAGGGGTGGGAGGAAGCTTTTTGACGTGGTGGGTATCTTTTTATATTGGTTGTACTGATGGTTTCATAGGTGATATATATCAGTGAAAATTCAGTTAACAATCAAACTAAGAAGAATAACAAAAAGGGGGGATTATATTCTAGCCAAACTGAGGATTATAATCCAGGGAAACAGACTCTCAGAAAGCTCTGAAGGCACAGTCAGACATTTTTGAGACAAACGATCTTACATAAAAATGTCATATTGATATTTTACATAAACTTCAGCAAGGATACATAGTTCAGGTAAGCACATACAAAGCAAGTGTACAAAGCAAGCAGCAAGTCACCATGACCCCCAACAGAGCTGGGAAGGAACGCTATTCTTTTAAGAAGTTGCACTGCTAGCGTCAGAAGAAAAACAAAGATCTTTGTGGTGCAGCAGGCACTCCCATCTTTGAGGAAGCTTGGTTAATACGTAATGCAGATGCACACTGCATTTTAGTGGGGGAGGGAGGAGGCCCAAACAAGCATGGAGAGGGAATTTTATGTTTAAATTTTCTTGTCCTGCCTTAAAATATAAATTTTATTTCCATATATATAGATAGAGAACTTACCGAATTGTACACTTTATTTTTATTTTTTAATAAATTTGTTTATTTATTTATTTTTGGCTGCGTTGGGTCTTCGTTGCTGTGTGCGGGCTTACTCTAGTTGCGGCGAGTGGCGGCTACTCTTCGTTGCAGTGCATGGACTTCTCACTGCAGTGGCTTCTTTTGTGTAGCACGGGCTCTAGGTGCGCGGGCTCAGTAGTTGTGGAATGTGGGCTCAGTAGTTGTGGCTCGCAGGCTCTAGAGCGCAGGCTCAGTAGTTGTGGCGCACAGGCTTAGTTGCTCCGAGGCATGTGGGATCTTCCCGGGCCAGGGCTCGAACCTACGTCTCCTCCATTGGCAGGTGGATTCTTAACCACTGGGCCACCAGAGAAGTCCCTGAATTGTACACTTTAAATTTGTACAATTTATTGTATACCAATTATACCTTAATAAAGTCATTTTTAAAAAGAAAGCAATCTACTTACAGAAGAGAGAAATATTTCAATAAATGATGGTATATCCATTAAGTGGAATCTTTTATAGCAATTATACGTGATAAGAAGAGTATGAAGTAACACTGGGAAATGTTTATAACATGAGGGCAAATGAAAAAAGCCACATGAAATTCTGGGTGGACTGAAAATTTTGTGAAAATGTGTGAGCCAAACTAGAAAAGCACATGCAAGATGAAAATACCTTCATTAGGGAGGGAGAATACCATGGGTTTAGAATACCATGGATTTTCCTCTTTAATTGTCTAAATGTTCTGCTATGGTGTTGCTGTATTTTCTTTAGAATTCATCTCCCGATCCTTTTATTTTGCATGCATTCAGTTATTCGACCTCTTCAGCTCCTGCCCTGGCAGTGTCAATCTGTGTCTGTCTAAAGCACTTTCCTCCTGTGTGGGTCACTCCTGATGCAGGGCCACTTGTACTGGGCTTCAGATGTGGGCAGGCTGTGCTGCCATGGGGTGATGCGATGCTTCTGTGCCCATCAGTCCTAATAATAGGCTTGTTACCTCTCCCACCTGGAGCTGTCACACCGGCTTCCAAACCCAGACAGGTTCGATTTCACCAATACTTCCTTATTAGTCATTCACTTCCCACTTCCCTTTGCTGCCACCTTCTTCTAAAATACACTGGCTCAGCAAGCTCTTTGTGGCTGAATCACCGCCAGATTCCCAGCTCCCTGCCTGCCTGCCCCAGCTGCTCACCCACCACTTAGCAGGACCGTACAAGGCTTCATTTACCTCGGCCGCATCCAAAGATGGGAACTTAACTACTGCCAGTGTCAGCTGCAAAGCTTCCCTCCTGCCCTTCCATCTCTCTCTCTCCTTCCTGACATATTATCTTGTCACAAAGAAGCTACTTGGGGAAACATGCTTTTATTCTTTCCTAGATGTCAGACAGTCACAAAGGCAATTTTCCAGGGAGACGGGCCTCAGCAGGCCAGTGCCCAGGAATGGGAAGAGAAGGGAGTTGGACCTTGACTCACATCCCACTGGCTCCAAGTACCCATTTTACCAGCCATGGTGGTGCTTACTGTCTGCTTAAGGTCAGCTCTGCCCCTCAGGATGATGAACGCGGAAAGACAGGCGATGGCAGGCTGGTGTTTACTGTCTCATGGGCCAAAAAGTTGTCTTCATCCCCCAAATGAAGCGTGGGCAGCAGGTCTGTGATGAAGGATTGCAAACCGGAGCCAGAGAGGTGCCTGCCAAGCTCTGTCACCTGGTTGACAGAAGGGTGGGGTGGAGAGCGAGTATGCCAGGGATGCAGGGGTGCCCGCCTGCACCCAGCTCCTGCCATGTGCTCTGTCGGGGAGCCTCTTTGGCTGTGGCAGGCAGCCTGACGTCTGTTCCACTGCTCTGAAGGTGGCCACGGGAAGACTCAACCGTGGTACAACAGAATGGTTCAGACTCTGTCAAATTGATCTGTTCTTAAAAAGGGACTTCTTTTTTCTCTCGGCGGAAGTCCTGTCGGTTGTATTCAGGGCAGCCCAGGCTGCTCCTGGAGAAAACGTAGCTCCTCAGCTGCATGAGGGGCAGGCTGGCCTCCGACAGCTGCTCTCCTGGTCTTACCAGCCCTTGCACTCTCCTCCCAAGCAGCCTTATAAAGCCATCTTTTCTCTTCTATTTCTCTGCTGACCCTCTACCTCTCTCACTGTCTTTTTGACTCTCTGCTTTAAGTTTGCACTAAACTTTTTGCAGAAATACATTGTGCCGGCTATGTTTGTCATTTAATCATCCAAATGCCAGGGTACAGTCTGAGGGAGAGATATCCAGGAACACGTGTTGATGGGCTATGCTGTAGCCAGGATCCTTTGCCCTTTCCCTCTGCCCTCCTGCCTTTCCCTGGTCCCAAACAGGCAAGAAAATACAAGCGTGGGCACAGGTGCACACCCATTCACCACCCCCATTCCCCCCCTCACATTCTAGAAGAAAATAGAGTGCCCCAGATTCTTCCTTTTCATTGTTCATGATCTGCATAATAAAAAGTTTCCTATCTCTGTCCATTCCATTATTATGCAAATATATAGTATTACAAAACTGGGGGAAAGAAGTTATCAAGTTGGACCCTCAATCATTTACAATTACATTTATGCCTCATCCAGAAAGCTTCTTTTTGTAAGCAGCTGGGTGACTTGAGGGAACTAGATTTATACATCCAGATTATTTTTTAAGGTTAAGAAAATGCTAACTATAATCTAAAAAAGTGATGGTGCTTCAAATCCCTCAGACACCCTAAGCACTAATCATAAAGATTTTAGATTTTATTCTGCTCTTTACAGATTCAGAAACTGAAGGGCGGATAGGACTTGACTCTCCTGAATTCCAGACCCTTGCCTGTCCCCATGAGGTGGTGGGGTCCTCAAAGGTAGAGTCTGTCATGTTGAAACATCTTTGCAGCCCCATTAGGTCTGGCACACAGTAGGGACTCAGTAAATATCTATTTGTTAATAAATGACTGGAAAGGACCAGCTGTATCAATACGTTCAACATGGGCACTTTCATTAGAACAAGTAATTATTTAATAGATGTATGAATTCGATGTTTCTCCCAAATTTCAGTCACCTCAGAGGAATCAGCTGAGGTAGCAAACTGCCATGGAGAGCAGGATTGGACAGCAGGATTGGACAGCAGTAGCCAAATTAAGAAAGACTTAGTTTCTCAGAGAGGTACTATTTTCACAGACAGCATCAGTTTCTGGGATTTTGTGAGACAGGACTATTTGTACAGTTTTACAGAGATTTGACCGCTTATACAAGCAGACTTGCTCCGGAGCCCTCAAGGATGTAAGTCTGGGTGTGTTTGCCCTGCCATGTGGCAGTTCTGAAGGAGGCCACATGTTGGGTGTTGGACTTGCCTGCAACTCTCCGCCCAGGCTGCATGGCAATATCACCTGTGGAGCTTCATAAACAATACCTTTTGCCCAGATTCCTCCCTGGACCAATTAAATAAGAACTCTGGAGTAGGGTCCACGTGTCACATCTTAAAGCTCTCTAGAGAGGCCTTCAATGCAGCCAGGGCTGGCACCCTCTGGCAAGCCATGGGGAAAACGAGGCACAGAGAAGGAGGGGTGGGAGGAGAGAGCTCCCTTCTGCCTTCTACAAGCTCCGAGTTTGCTTCCATCCAGTAGTGCTTGAACTTTAATATATACACAGATCACCTGGGCATCATGCTGAAATGCAGATTCAGATTCAGTAGGTCTGGCTGGGGCCTGAGGTTCTAGAACACGCTCCGGTTACTCAGAATTCCATGCTCACATGGTCAGAAGCTGATTTCCAAGGCCAGTGTGGATCTCTTCCCTGGATCCATCCTCCCAAGAATGAGCTACACCCCCAGAGAGCTCTCCGATTGATCTGAGTTGTGGCTAAGGGCAGTCTTTGGGGAGCATGGCTGGAGCTTGTGTACAAAAGTCCCTCTCAGGGAGAGATGGAAGCAGGGTGGGAGGAGAGATGGAGCAGGCCATGTGCTGGGGGCACCCAGTTGTACTCTTGCTCTGGGCCCCACCAATGTTAGGGGCAGGCCTAGTGCCCGGACCTGATGCCCAGGCCCACATGTGGAAGGGCTGACATAGCTGAAGGTGGGCTGCATTCCAAGACTTTGCTGGTCACTGTGGGCTTGGAGACCCTACCTCACACACAATCACTGAAGGGAAAGCGTTGCTACTGCAGTGATAAAAGGCCAGTGGGATTCCAATCTTTGGAAGTCCTTTCGCTGCCTTGGTGTAAGCCAACTTAGACTGTGAGTGTAGCAATTTCCCATCCTTGCCTCCCAGATGACCAACTTTTACTCAAGCTCAAAATGGTCTGCCTTCTGGAAAGTAGCCTCTTTGTCCTGGAAAGCAAAAAATGGAAGCTTCATTGTAGAAATCACAGCGCTGGAACTTTTTTCAATACTTTAGCATCACTGGAAAACTGAGATTCGATAAAGAGTTCATTATGTTGGAGCAAAAAGATGCGAAAAGGAAGAGCAAGGGTCTATTTGAATTTCTCTTTCTGTGAAATACAGCTGGTGGTAATACATGCCCTTAAGCCTTGTTTGCTGAGTGCCTTCAGAGCATTCTCAAGTCTTAAAAAGGAAGATTCTGGAAAACAGAGCATTGCTGGACTCTTTCTCTTGCTGGGCCAGTGACAAGAGGAGACCATTCAGAGCTCCATTTCGAGGCCTCTATACCTGTAGCTGTGAAACATTTTTCTTCTATTCACCTTCCCCCATGGTCTTTCCTGGGCTTCAGGTGGGACTCCTGGAGGTGCCATTGTGGTACGTTGCTTTGTTCACAACATTTAAGTATTCCCCTTACCTAGAAGCCTGTCCTCAGCCTCTTTCTGAGTCTTCTGTTCTAGCAGGATTATCTTTCGAATTGCATGTAAACTAAATTTTTGACATTCCTCTTAACTGCATATAAAATAAATTCTTGCCGGTACTCCACTAGAAAGAGAGAGAAAAAAAACACAGCGGCAGAGGAAGAATCTAAACAACCTTCAAGGTCAGGCGAAAGAGAAGATGATATTTATCTCCTCTGAGATCAAAGTAAGAGGCAATTAATTTCCTTGGCTGTGCAAGGGGCTGTGGATAGATGTTGAAAGAACTCCTAGATAATGAGGCTTTCTGAACTAGCCGATGAATTACCTGGGTGGGATAGAGTCTCCTTCCCTTGGGGTATTTAGAAGCTGGAGCAAGAGGTAAGCAGAAGAACTTAAGTGCTGACTGACGTGCAGGGAGAGAGAAAAATTAGCCTCGAGTCAGCTCAGGAGGACGATGGGAGCAGCTAGCTGAATGAAATCAGTCTTTCCTCTCTATATCTTCTCAACCAACTCCAATAAACCAGGCCACCAGTAATGAATACCTTGCCTTGTTTATTTCCAAAATACTCTCATGTTACTTCAGTTGGTTCTTACAGTGGCAGCTCCACGAGTTAGATGGGAAGCGCATGTACTGTTATCATCATTGGAAGAGGAGGCCAGAGTCAAGTGAGCTGCCTGCACGCACACAGCTGGTCAGTTAGCATCAGGGCTGGGACGTGGTTTCCCGATACACTGTGCTTTTCCACTGCTGTTCGAAACTCAGTCTGATGAAGTATTGGGGATGGTGGTGATTCCGCTACAGCTTAAACTGCATTTCTGGAAATTTTCGTTGCCCTTCAAAATGGAATAATAGGGACTTCCCACCTTATCTCCTTGTTAATGTTTGGCTGGAGGGAGGGATGGCTTGACTTCTAACTAGCCTTATTAGAACTGACACAAACTGCAGATGCAACTTCGCTGAGAAAAAACAGGAGAGCAGGGGCGTGAGCTCTCTTCTGCCTAATTGCATGGTCTACTTAATTGCGAGGCGGTGCCCCAGGGGCCTGACTCCAAACCAGAAAACTCCAGGGAACATATTATTGAGAAATGCCCTGCCTCGCTGGAGATAAATAGACCAGATGATCTGATTACAGCTTCATCAGCCCAACTCAAGCCCTGCATGGCTCCTTTTCTTAAAGAATTTAGAGTAAAATTGAATTTTAAAAAATAATTGAAAACTCTTCATATCTGTCCTATGGATATGAAGTCAAAGAAGGGAGTAGTTGAGTTCCTGTATTCAGAGGGTCTTTTTGGGGTAGTGGGGGGGGAGCAGACCTAACAGTGAAATCAGCTGCCCGTATTCACCTTGTGATTGATTGTAAAACGCCCTGCTGGTTCCCCACCACCCCGACTGCAGCCCTCGCCTATTCTTGTTTTTTGGGGGGTTTTGTTGTTGTTGTTGTTGTTGTTGTTGTTGGCTGCCTTGGGTCTTCGTTGCTGTGCGTGGGCTTTCTCTAGTTGCGGTGAGTGGGGGCTACTCTTCGTTGCGGTCTGCGGGCTTCTCATTGTGGTGGCTTCTCTTGTTGCGGAGCACGGGCTCTAGGCACACAGGCTTCAGTAGTTGCGGCATGTGGGCTCAGTAGTTGTGGCTCGCGGCATCTAGAGCACAGGCCCAGTAGTTGGCCCTCACCTATTCTTGTTTTAAGATACAGGCTTGTTACAAAAATGACAGATATAGATCTGCAGTGTCTGTGAAAATCAGGAAAATCAATATTGAGTATTCCAAAGTATTTGTAAAGATGAAAAAACAAAAGTATGTTTAATACTTCTGTAGGAAATGTCAGTCTGGATTTGAGAAGAAGGAGTTATATTTTTCTGCTTTAAATTTTTGGTCACACATCATGTGTATATTCCATATATGCACACACACACATGCATTAATGTGTGTGTATGTGTGTAAATCCCTTAGACATACAACTTCCCCTATATAATCAAATCTGTGTGCCTCTGTGAACATGCCATATAAATTAAGCACACACACAGGCTTTAATGTATGAGGGCTCAGCAGAACTGAATTTTAGCAATTTTTGTTTTGTTTTGTTTTGTTTTCAACAGAATTATGGCACTTTAAATTTTACCTCTGTAACCGAAGGTGTGGTGCTCCTGGCTATAACATCAAACAGTCCTCTCTCTCTCTTTTTTTAATCTGCGAAAGGAAGGAAGAAAGTAGAAAGGAAGCAAGGAAGGGTTTTAACATAGTCAATTGGGTAGTAGGGGTCTCTAGAAAGTGACATGACTCTCACAGCTAACAGGGAGGGAAGAAATAGAAACTGGAGGGGAGAATTTCCTGCTCCCATTTCCTGCACTGTTAAGAACCTCCCTCTTGAAATAAGTTGGTACAACCCTTCTGCAGGGCATATTTGTCATATGCATCCACTTTGACCCAGTTATTCTAGGAATTTATCCTCAGGAAGCAACTGGACAGGTGTGCAAGATGGAAGTGTTGGAATGCACATTAGTGAGAAATTGGAGACAACAAAATGTCAAGACAAGACCTTATTTAATGTCTGTTAAATAGATCACAAGACATAATGAGCTGCCATTCAAATGGTGGTGATCTATATTTCTTGCCTGGAAAGATAACGAGAGCTGATTTTTAATGCGGGTTGGCCATGTGGCAAGTGCTTTACGTATATTGTGTGATTCGATACTCAGAACCACTCCTTGAGTTAGGTATTATATTACTCATGTGATAGATGAGGAAAATGGCCTGAGGTTAAGTAGGCCCCAGGTCACAGACTTAACAAGCAGTTGTCAAGACTTAAACTTTAGAGCCCACTGTAGAAAAATCTTTGTGAAGATGCCCCCAGCACCTTTTTGAATAAAACAGAGAAACAAAGGCCATAAAAGGACGCCATCTGTGCAAATATATAAACAGAAAGAAGAGAGCAGAAGAGTTGGAGAGATCATGCAATGGTTAAGATTTGCAGGAGTAAGAGAACCAAGTTCAAATCCAGCGCCACACTGACTAGTTCTATAAAATTGAGCAAGCAACTTGACATCTCTAGCACTTCAGTTCCATAATTATAAGAGAGACATAATGTTGCCCATCTCATGAATTTCTCATAAGGCTGGATAATAAATGGGAGCTGCTGTATATGCAGACAGACATCTAGAAGAATGTTCACCTATGCATGAACAGTGGTCATATCAGTGGGTAGCAAAATTTGGGGGTGATTTTTATTTTTTCTTTCTCCTTTTCTGTATTTCTTTAAAATTATTTCAAAGGGTTTGCATCCCTTTATAAATAGAAAAACGAGTAAGGCTCTTTTCATTTGGGAAAATGATAATCAGTGACAAAGAACGAGGGCAAGGAGGAGAAGGGAAAGAAGGTGAAGTTGGAGAAAGGGGATGAGCTGTCATCTTCTCTAGAGCTAACTGCTGTGGGCAGGACCTGGAGCTTGAATCAGAGCCCCCTGCCTATCCAGTGAGCATAATGTGCAACTTCATCAGCTTGAAGAACATTCTGCAGGAGGGAAGCAGGTCTACTCTTGGAGCAGGACATTTGCTATGGCTGCTGTTACCAGGCCTGGCCCACCTTGCTGTGCCCTTTGCCAGCGTCCTGCCTTCTCCTGGAGCTCTGCTCTTTCCTCTGGGGAGGGAAGCAGTCTAAAAAATGAGTCATACGAAAGTGTAAGTGATTCCTCACGTTCTGGGAGTCCTCTCAAAGTCTTTACGTTAAAAAGAAAACATGGAGTGGAAATCTTGGCCTGTTGGAGGGAGACTAACTTTGTCTAACCACTTAAAGTTAGATTTAGTTTTTGATTTGTACCAAAACTCTTAGAATTGTACATACATTTTGACCTAGCAATTCTACTTTTAAAAATATATATATTTATTTTATTTTTATTTTTGGCTGCCTTGGGTCTTTGTTGCTGCATGCGGGCTTTCTCTAGTTGCGGCGAGCGGGGGCTACTCTTTGTTGCGGTGCGCAGGCTTCTCATTGTGATGGCTTCTCTTGTTGCAGAGCATAGGCTCTAGGTGCGTGGGCTTCCGTAGTTGTGGCACACGGGCTCATTAGTTGTGGCTCGCGGGCTCTAGAGCGCAGGCTCTGTAGTTGTGGCGCACGGGCTTAGTTGCTCCATGGCATGTAGGATCCTCCCAGACCAGGGCTCGAACTCATGTCTCCTGCATTGGCAGGCAGATTCTTAACCACTGCACCCCCAGGGAAACCTCAGCAATTCTACTTTTAAGAATGTATTCCAGTAATAACCTATAACGGAAAAGAATCTGAGGAAGAATATATAAATAACTGAATCACCTTGCTGTAACCTGAAACTAACACAACATTGTAAATTAACCATCCTTCCATTAAAAAAAAGAATGCATTCCAAAGAAATAATCATAAGTACACAAAACGTTTAGCTACAGGAATATTCACTATAGTAGCTCTTTAGTATAGTGAAAATTAACACCTGTCTACATGTCCCACATCAGTTCCATTCAATGGAATACATGATACCTTCTTTTTTTTTTTTTTTTTGCGGTACGCAGGCCTCTCACCGTTGTGGCCTCTCCCGTTGCGGACCGCAGGCTCAGCGGCCATGGCTCACGGGCCCAGCCGCTCCACGGCATGTGGGATCTTCCCGGACCGGGGCACGAACCCGTGTCCTCTGCATCGGCAGGCAGACTCTCAACCACTGCGCCACCAGGGAAGCCCTACATGATCCCTTCTTAAAATGTTGTTGTGGGAGTATATTTATTGTCAAGGTGAAATGTTCCTAATATGATATTTAAAAAAAACAGGTCCCAAAATTAATTATTCCCACATAAAACAAGAAAAGTATACCTATACTAAGAGTTTTGAAAAATAGGAAAATGTTTGTATTTGTTCCTGAATTGTGATTATTTTCTTCTCTTTGTTTATTGAATATATGTCACTTTTGAAATAAGAAGTAATGTTAACACAATTTTCTTTAAGGCATAGAAACCCAAAGTATACCCCTACTACCCTTCAGCATGCTATGTTGGTAACTTCACAAGCACATGTACATCGGTTTCAGTGTGTCCCTGTGATTTCAGCACCTGGCACAATGCCTGACAGATGGAAGTTCTTCATGGATATTTGTTGAATGAATGAATGAAAGAACAGTAGAACAAATGTACGAACAAACAAAATGGTGGTAACAGGGGACCCAAGATCAGGGAGAAACTCACAACAAACTCTGTACACAACTGCTGGACCTCCTGCATGTAATTTGGTAGTTGAGCTCCATGGGATGAGACCTATTCATCTTTGAGTTCCTTACAGTGCCTTGCTCATGGTAGGGGGAGCTCAATAAATGTTGCATGAAACTATAAATGATGGTTTATCTTCTTCCTCCTGGGATCATTTCTGCAGACTTTCCTGCAGCAGGTAAATGCATGCCCCAGTGGCAGATCATGCGCAAGAACTGTAATAATAGCCATTACAATAGGAAGCTGTGCTAGTTGGGGTTAGGTTTGTCATAAAGTAACAGAAAGAAACAAAGTAAAAATGGCTTTTAAAAAAACCTAAAGTTTATTTCTTTCTAATGTTCAAGAAATCTAGAGGCAGGCAGCTTGGAGTTGGAAGGGAGCTATCACATTTCTTCTATCTTTTTGCTCTGCTGCAAGTGGCTGCCATTCCCAAGGTCATCTCATGGTCCAAAATGGCTCCTGGGGCTCCAGTTATTTCATCAACATTCCAGAAAACAGGAAGGAGTAAGAGGAGAAGAAATACATGCTCCCTTTCCAGCAGCTGCACATATGACCTCCACTTATATGCCATTGGCCAGGACGTTGTCAAGGGGGCCTGATAAGCGTAGTTTTTGTTCTGGGATGCCTTGTTCCTAGCTAATGATTAGGGGTTCTCTTCCTGTGGAAGAAGGGAAGAACTGATATGGGGAAACAACTGGCAGCTTCTGCCACTGAGGTGTCCTCAGCCATCCCATCACTAGCCAACCTGAGTCTCATCAAATGTGTGGCATCTGCTGTGATGATATAGGGAAAGTCACCCTGACAGTGGCTTACAACTAACCAAATGTTTGGGGCTGCTGCTGATAAATACTGCCCAAGGGATGACACACTTCGCCAGTTGCCCTCTAATGGCACATTTCCATTTGCGGCAAGTTCTCTGTTATTGTCACAGGGGTGATCAGGTCACTATTCTCTGCCTAGCAGAGCTGGACCATAAAGTGCAAGTCAGCATCTTTCCTGCTGCAGCAATTGCTTCTGTCCTGCAGATCCTGGCTGACTGCAGCATTCAAATCATCAGAGAAACCAAGAAGTTGCCGTGGGGGATTCTAATTATACCAATGAAGAAAGAAATAGAAGAGGTCCAAGTTTCAGAGTACATCTTTAAGGTATTTGAGTCACCCTCTGGAGACTGTGGGGTCCTGTGCTTTCTGACATCATCATGGGACTGACAGTTCACTAGATCTGAGAGTAGCAAAGCAATGTTTGGCCACTTTAGAGCAAAGGAAAAGGAATGGTCCTTTTTTTGTGGAAGTGATAAGAAGCAGATAACAATAATCATCCTGTTACCAGCTACTATTTAGTTAGGTACCGAGCAAGTCCTTGTGGTTGCCAGCATCCAAGACAGCCTGCAATGATCCTTGCTTCCTGGTATTCATGCCCTTGTACAGTCCCCTCCCACGCTGAATCAGGGATGACCTATATGACCCATAGCCTACAGTGGAAGTGGTGATGTGTGACTTCTGAGGCTGAGTCATAATAGGCATTGCAACTTCTGCCTTGGTCTCTAGAATTGATGGCTCTGAGCACACTCTAGCCATCCTATAATTAGGCCCGTGTGGAGAGGAACCAGGACCAGCACCAACATATCAGCCACATAGTGAGCAAATTCAGAAGCAGATCCTCCAGCCCCAGTCTGGCCTTCTGATGACTGCAGCCCCAGCCGACATCTGACTGAACTCTATGAGAAATCCCAAGCCAGAACCCCCCAGCTAAACCACTCCTAAATTCCTGACCCTCAGAAACAGTGAGATATTAGATGCTTATTGGTGCTTTAAGCCACTAAATGTTTTGGGGTCATTTGTTATACAGCAATAGATAACTCACACAGCCTTTATATGTAATTTATTCATCACAACGACACTCTGAAGACATCGTTATCCCCATTTTACTGATAAGGAGACCGAGGCTTACAAAAGTTAATTAATTTTCCTGGGGTCAGAGCAGCTGGTAGAAGCAAAGCTGAGTCTCCAGCTTAGCTCTGCATGCATGAAACCAGCACATTGAACAACTGCTCACTATGTTGCATGTCGTGGAGACCCACTTAGTATTTCCAGAATGCCTGCACACCAAGAAAAGCCAGATGTCCCTAAATAAACTGACTGGTCTTGTGACAGTGAAGTTTACATGCTACCATTCAGGATTATACAGGCCCAATAGGTGCCTGTTGATCCATGGTCCAAAATCCACAGCCAGTTTGAAACTCTAGTACATGATTGTGTTGTGAAAATCAGTCAGTTTATTCCAGGGAGAACCTGCCATGGGAGCTCCCATGTAGGTCCTTGGGATGTAGAAAGGTTCCCAAACTCCCAGAAAAAGTTTGCACAGCCTGAGAACAATTGCCCTTCCTGGGGCCTTACTACTTGATGTAGTTTGAGGGTTGCTGATATTTACAGTTATCTGAATACAGAGAACAGGGATGTGGTCTATGGCAAGGGATGTAGAGTGCGATGACCATTTGCCCTTCACTTGCCTCCCGTGCTGGGTCAGTTTCTATTTAACAGCTTGGCGGCTTGCTAGTGTGCTGAGGGGGCCAAGTTTGACAAGTACCTAATTGTCAGCCAAAGAATGTGATCATTCCTCTGAAGTCACATCAAGGAATGAGCTTCTGAGCTCTTGTCTTGGACTAACTGGTGTATATCTGTCTCATTCTGGCCAGAGACCAGCAGCCATTTGATGGAGGCTAGTCTAGTGGAAGCTTCTGGTCCTGCTGTCCTGTTGGCTAAGAAACCCAGGCTTGTAGGCAAGACAGAGGCTTATCCGTTACACTGCAGATGCAGATCTGTTTTGGCAACCTCATAGGCAGCTAAGTAAATACAGGAGGAAGAAAGGTCCCTTTCTGAAGAATGAAATGTCACTTCTACAACAAAATTCATCATCTCCTTTTAGCTCTCTCAGCCTTTCCATTCTATGGCTTGTGCCAATATGCCCCTGAGCTTAGAACTTTGGCATCTACATTGACTGCTTCCTCCTTCCAGCCCTTCAAATTGAGCCAGTCATCCAGGCTTGTCAATTATGCCTTCAAAATACCCTAGGATGATTTCCTCTCTGTTTCTACTCTGCCTTTGGAACATCACCTAGATAGGCACCTGGACCCAAGTGTCTCTCCCGGTCAGTAGCTCTAAACTACCTACTGAAATGATTCCACATGTGTTCACCTACCTTTCAATAATGTGTTTATAATATGTCCTCACCTAACTTGATTTTCCAAAGCTCTCCAGTGCTAACACTGCTCCGTACACACATGCACATGTGTGCACAAATGTGTAAGCATACATGTGGACACATATACACACTCCTGTGTGTATACACCATGTCCTGCACTGTCACCCACTTTTATTGCCCCTCTACAGTTTTGGATGTGCTTTGTAATCCTTGCTCTTCTGGTTTAACTCATCCTGTAAAGAAAACTTGTTTACTACCTCAGATACCAGTCCCAGTAATCTCTCCTTTCTCTATCTTCACGGGCTGTTATTTTCAGAGATAAGCCACACCTCTGTACTGGCCCCATTTTTCAGATCCGTCAGGCTTCTAGAATCCCTCTGGACTCCAGAAATCTTGGGGAAAACAAAACCAGAACTGATTGACAGTAAAGCACAGCCCTGAGGGCTCAGCTCACCAACATTGTTATCCAGAGCCACTGTCCCAGACCCACAGTGTGCTGAGAGTCATGGTTTGCTGGGCAGAAGGAGAAGTGCCCGCTAATTGGTTATGACCACAAAGATCAACCACAGAACACCCGGTAAGACAGGTATGATAAAAAACAACAGAAGGCCAGGAGAGGAGAAAGCTGCGGTGGTTAAGTGGTACTTGGATGTGATTAGAAGTGGCGACAGGAATTATGAGCAGCAGACACTCTGCAGTGGAGAAGTAAGTCGATGATGAAGCGACTGAAAGACGTCTGTGGTCTGCAGGGGTGGTAACAAGCTCTCTCTCTCTCTCTCTCTCTCTCTCTCTCTCTGAAGTAGCCCTTAGAAACAAGGAAGATCCTGGGGAAAGCAGCAGCTTCCTGTCCTGCCTTGAGGGCACAGGGCTGTTGCTGCCAGGAGAAATCAGCCGTGTGGGGCACCTGGGCAGCATATGTGACCTGACTGCCTTTGCAATTATCTGCCAGAGGCTGCAACTCAAGTGCCTACAGGGACCAAACATAATGTGAATGCTCAAAGTAGGGCAAGTGTTAGAAAGACAGAGGGGTAGGGACCATGACCAACTGAAGGGCATACACCTCATCCAAAAGCATCCAAGTACACATCTTAAGACACCACATAGGCTAAACAAGACATATACTTGGGACGAATACAGCCCACAGGCACCCTGTGTGTAGTCTCTGGCTCCATAGATGTATGTGCAACACATCACGAGGACTGATGATGATGGGAATGATAACCTTGAATTGCCAACGTGTTGGTTAAGCTCTTTCAGACTACCAAGACTAATGTCATCTGATGGGGAGTGTATCTGGGGAGGTAAGCTAGATGACATGGCTTCACCAGCCACAGAGCCTAGTCAGTGATCAGTCTGGAACCATAGTAGCTCCTATGGCGCCACAGAGCTCTAGAAGGTTGACAGGGAAGGGGCCTGGCCACCTTATTTGTCCTTTAGTAAGCAGCTATTAGTGGCTTCCTGCCTTGAAGGCAATGCCATAGTTGCAATTCTCCTGTTGTTACCTTGTAACTTTTCAACTTTCCTTCTTTCTATCTCTTGGTTTCTGCTTATTTCTGACTTAACATTGCTTCATCGCAACTGCTTATTCATGACTTGTCTTCCAAGAACCCACACACCTCCACCAGCCAACTTCCCCTTAACACCTCATTGGCCTAGACTGTGCCATCCACACAAGCTGCAAGGCAGGCTGAGGGATCAAGTACCTAGCTCTCCATCTAGATTGACATCATCCTGTTTCTTACGCATAGGGATATTCTCATATTATGTGTGCACCTATGTATTTCTAGTTCAAGGCACCATAGGGTGTCTTAGGCAGGGAGTGTGAGATAACAAAAAAGCACAAAAGAAAAGTGTAGGTCTGAATACCAGCTCCGTCATCTACTGATTCTGTAATCTATAAACAACCTTACTGAATATCATTCTCCTGCCAGGTAAAAGGGCGTACTAAATACCTCCTTTGCAGGGCTGTTGTTTGGATTAAATATGGTAGGGTTTTTACAGTTCCTAGTCCTGAAGAGATACCCCCAAATGGTTACAATTTTATTGTGGCGTGCTGTCTTCTGTTTGATGGGCATATGGTAGGTGGACACATAGTAGAAGGGAATAGAGCTTGAAGGTCAAGGACATAGACCCTGAAGTCATGCTGTTGGGCCCAGACCCATCCTCTACCACTTAACTAACTGTGTGACCTTGGAGAAGTTACTTGGCCTCTCTGAGCTTCAGTTTCCCTATCTGTAAACTAGAGACAGTAATAGAACATATCTCCTAGGGGTGCATTTGGAAGAAAAGAAGAGAGAGTGCACCTACACTGGGCACTGTGCCTGGCACAAAGCACATACACAGTAAGTGTTGACTATTATTAATATTGATTGCTTTATTTTCTTCCTTGGCCCAGAACTAAAATTTATTGAAACAGCAGAGTAAGTGCCTTGCTATTGAAATTCTTTAAAACCAATCACTTAAAATACACCTACTATTATAACTGGAAGCAGTGGCAAATCAAGAGTAAGGTGTTGGGGTAAGGTGGTCTGCCCTGGATTCAAGCAATAAGAGGGTCCATTGTCTCTAGAGAATTTTAAAAATAATTTTTTAAAAACCCAAGTAAAATTAAAAATTGTTCTGCTTTTTATTGTCACCAGGTGCCAACATTTCCAAACAATATAAGTGATAAAATAGCCTCCCCCTTCCATCTAATTTGCTAAGTTCTAAAGGATGGCTGCAATTAGTTTCATGCTAGCACATTTTTGTTAGTTATGTTTTAATAAATACTGTATTCTACTGGAGAACTCCCAGTTATACAATCAGCCGCTGACACTCCAGACTCAGGTGCTAACAGTTTCAATCCCTTCAGTTTGTCTCCAACCCCTGCAGCCCTTCACACTCCTGAGTGAAAACAGTAGACTCAGAAGCAAGGATGAGAGCTCAGGGTTTGTAAAGACAAAGAAACGAAACTTGAGTTACTTCCATCCTGTGTGACTTCCGGGAATTCATTTTAGTATTTAAAGTTAAAACAGCTAACAGAAGGTGAAGTGTGAAGTGTGATATTTTTGTTTTGCAGATGCAAATTTTAGTTCATGATATATTTTATCACAGTTGAGTGATCTTTGAAAATGAAATCCCTCTAAAAAAAGTGAAATCACTCTTTTAAAATTATTTATTTGTTTTTTTAAATTAAAGAACAAATTCAGGAGATTGTGCTAATTTCTGATTACTACAGAATTTGTGCTGAAAATAATTTTGTTCTGTAGAGGAGGATGGTAAAAATGATTTGCTCCGATGAGATTGTTATGGTGCCCTGGTGCTACTATTAGCAAAGATGGGAGAAGGCAGAGGAAAGTGAGCAAGCTACCATATTTCATCAATCCTAAAATGTATATCTTTTTTTTTTTTTTTTTTTTTTTTGCGGTATGTGGGCCTCTCAGTGTTGTGGCCTCCCCCGTTGCGGAGCACAGGCTCCAGACGCGCAGGCTCCGGACGCGCAGGGTCAGCGGCCATGGCTCACGGGCCCAGCCGCTCCGCGGCATATGGGATCCTCCCAGACCGGGGCACGAACCCGTATCCCCTGCATCGGCAGGCGGACTCTCAACCACTTGCGCCACCAGGGAGGCCCTAAAATGTATATCTTTATTCACATTTTGACCTATCAGAAATCAGAATGCATTTCTCAATCACCATTGGTCAGGTGGTAGTCATGAAGTATTGTTGCTACTGGAACCTGTGCATCAAACTTAGCAACGGCTTGGAAGAAAATCCTGGTGACAGGGACTGCCCTGGTGGTGCAGCGGTTAAGGTTCCGTGCTCCCAATTCAGGGGGCCCGGGTTCAATCCCTGATCCAGGAACTAGATCCCACATGCATGCTGCAACTAAAGAGCCCACCTGCCGCAACCGAGACCCAACACAACCAAATAAATAAATAAATAAATATTAAAGAAAAAAAGTCCTGGTGACAATAATGGAGCACTCTTTAAGAAATGCTGTAAGAGCAACAGCCTTGATGGAACAAAGTGCTGTGGGGAGGGCAGAAGGGAAGGATGCCAAAAACTAGGAATGACTTAGAAGAGTCAAACTGTGAATAGGAAATTTTAGGAATACTTGAACCAATTTATTTCACTTTTTATTTTGATATATGAATGCATAAGAGTGATAGAAGATAAATGTCAAAGTATAAGGATCCTCTTTCAATAAACAGAAAATTTTGTAATTAAAAAAAAAAAAAGGTTTGCTCTGTTGACTGGAAAAAAGTGCACAACCTAAAAGTTAGCCTTACTGAGGACCATAGCTGGGGACAGCACCTCTCAGATAGCTCTGAGGAATTGTTCCAAAGAGGTAAAGGAAGAGCCAGGGTATATAGGAGTTTCTGCTGGGAGAAAAAAACCAAAGAAACAGGTAGTCAAATATCTAAAAATTACTGCTAATCATAAACAAAAACCCAGACATCTCAAGTTAATTTTAGTGCTTTTCTATGTATGGGAAGAGGCAAGAATCTGGGCTGTTGAAATTATTCCTTTGATAGGCACTGTAACTACCTAGGGCCGGTATCCTGTTTTTCTGCATCCTGAATCCCCTCAGGGTGCACCGTAGGGGGCGGCTGCACTGGCTGAGGGCTGCAACATCCTTTGTTTACTGAAATGGCAGGTGACATTCTTTGTCCACAGCTCCGTAGCAAACATATATGCACGTGCATATGCCACTGCATAGGAACCAGAGGGACCTTAGAGAGAACTGAGCCCAAGCCCCTTACTTTACAGCTGTCCTAAGGGGAGTTGTCCCAGGTCACCCTGACAGGAGGCAAGGAGAGCTAGAGGGAAGTCCCCTAGCTATGGCTGGGCTTTTTGCATCGTCCATGCTCAAGCTAACTGAAATAGTACTACAGTGTTGGTGCTTCAAAAACTGTGGTAAAGAACCCATTTTTACAATGTGCAATCAGATACTAGTACACAGCTCAGGCCACTTGTGGCTCATTGTATGGGGTCATTTCATCCAAAAGGTCTCCCCCCAGCTCAGCAAGACAAATGCCCATCACTTGGCTATAGCAGCTGTGTCAAGTTGCCAGCACAGTTTCTAAACCAGTGACAGTTCTCAGACCAGCTTTGAGTAGCTCTGTACCATGTCATACGGGGTCTATAACAAAGATGGATGATCAGGAAAACATCCCTGGATATTACTATGCAAATGCTTAGCCTTTGGGTTGCTTTGTTTTTATCAAATTCCTGAACACATTCTATGACAGTTAAGAGTCCAGGTGTGAGCCAGGGTCACTACTAGCTCTGTGGCTTTGGGCCAGTGCCTAAACCTCTCTAAGCATGAGTTTCCTCATCCATAAAATGAGGGTATATTAGTACCCAGCTCAAAGGGGTCGACAGAGGTATGTGTGTGTAAACACCAGGGCCACACAGTGGGCTCTCATAAGCATTAACTATTATTAGTGTTACTGTTACCCGAAAACTGGGTTCGTCTCTTGGTGGGTGTCGAGCCAATAGCCAAAACCAGGCCAAAGATCAGAAGGAAGGATCTATTATTACTTGCAGCAAGTAAGGAGAACACTGGGGATCTTTCCCGAAGCAGTATCTCCCTGAACAGCAAAACTGGGGTAGTTTTAGGCTAAGAGTGCATGCATAGTCATGAAGGGGCTTAAACAGAGGGGAACTCAGCATAGAATTGGCACAAAGGTCAACAGAGTCCAAGCTTTAGTTGATTGAAGTCAGGAGGGTCAACATCATCATGCCATCCTCCACCTGGGTGGGAGCCTTAGTTCCTGCAGAACTCAAAAGATATATTATTATGTCTACCCCTTGAGGAGGAACTAGGACTCTGCTTTATCACTGTACTATTCTTTGAAGGCCTTTTTCCCGTTCCCGCATGCCTTTGTTCTCTTAAGATCATTAATTACTGACACCTGTTCAAGGGCAAGCATTGTGGCAAGGCTTAGATCACAAAATGGCTTAGGCCAAAATGGTTTCTCTTATGTCAAGAAAGCCATGCCTGGTTCCTTTTCTCCGGGGCCCCCCTACTTTATCTGCTTGCATTATTAGCCCTCCTCTCCTTTTTGGGTTGAGGGGATGTGGGTTACGGGTCAGGGTGTAGCTACCGTTGAGGCAGCATAGAGCAGAGAGCCCTGAGGCAGGGATCAGGCTTGTTGGCTCTGGCTCTGTCCCCTGGTGACCAGGGATGAGTCCCCAGGCTGCATGGGCAGTCAGCCACAGCGGGCGCTGCCCCAGGCCAGGCCTTGCGCTGGGCACTGACTGAGAAATGGTCTCTGCCCTGGGATCTCTCACATTATGGCGTAGGCAGAGACTCTGACAGCACTCAGTAGGTGCCATCACAGAGGTCGGAACCGCGGGCAGCTCGGTGGGAGCACGTGAGCCTCTCCATCCTGTAAGTTCTACGTTTGAGCCCACAGAGTGAGCATGAGTTAGAACGGTGTTACAGGGGGATACCTTCCCCTTCTTTGCCTCCTGGGAGGAGACATTTTGACCGAAAGACACTCTTTACTCCCTCCGGGTGTGATCTGAGCGGTCAATCTGGGAGAACAAGTAGGAGCTGGGTGCTGCTGGGCGCTCGACTTAGCGGCTCCCTCATCTTGCCTCTTGGGAGCCTCTGCGGGTGAGAAGCTGGCCCTCTGTCTGGGCCCCAGGGGCAGGCTGCCGCCCATCCTGGGGCCCTGTGGGGACCACCCAGGCCAGCTCTGCCTGCAAAGAGCAGGGTGGGGGGGCTTGGCTGGTTTGGGTTTCAGGTCACAGATGCATTCGGTCCTCCCACTGAGCCATTCTCCGACTTCACCTTTACCAGGTATGTGATACCTGTGGGGCTCCATTTGCCAATACTCTGATTTACTTCTCAATAAGTTTGGAATTTGGTCAAGATAGAGGGGTGCTATTTCTTGGCTCCCTGGGGGACCCCAGGAGTTAGACATTCCATGCCATTAGACAGACAACAAGCTCCTTGCTGGGGGCCCACGATTATGTGGACAGTGCCGCATCTCTGCCTGGGACGCATGTAATGGTTGTTCATTGATATTGGTTAAACCGATTAACAGTTTCAGGGGGCTGAGCAGAGGGAAACAGGAAAAGCTTCAGAGAAGAGGAGACGTTTTATTCAAGCTTCAAAGGATAAGACATCTGCCAACAAAACAAGGTAGAAAAAGGCACTCTAAGACCTATGAGGGATGGGGCATATTCTGTGACAATTTGTATGTCCCCATCTTTCCGAGAACCAGTTTTCTCGTCTGTAGAATGAGGATAAGAAAACTGCCCTTGCCTCCCTCACAGGGTCCTTGGGAGTGTCATATGACATACCGGAGGCAGAAATGTTTTAAAAACTGTAAAGTGCTGTACAAATCATTATATAATACTCAGCCACCAGCATAAACATCAACTGTCAGCAGAGAGGGTCAGAAAGAATTTTTTTTTCAAGTTGATGAATTCTTTTAATCTTTTATAAACTGAACTCTCCCAGAAATGATTTTCATTAATGTCCAAAGCCCACAGTTGAACCACCAAGCCTCTTGGCTCCTACTAAAATACTGATAAAACATAATCTGGCTTTGCCTTTATGGATATCTTAACAATTATATTTTCAGAGAGAACAATAGAAAAACAGACAGTGTTGTCAGTTTGACATTCCTTGCTAGGATATTTTCAGGCTGCCAATGTCTATATGCAAACAATACAGTCAGAAACCAAACGAGTGCTTTATGAATTTCTTTCTTCTGCCCAATTTGCATAGAGGGGAGGCCAGTAGAAAATGTAGTGGCAATCAAATTTCAATGGTAATGAAACAATGAGGCGTTTCTGGCTGTAGGTGGGTGTTGAAATAATCATGAAAGCAGCAGCTGGCTCCTTTCTCTCTTTTGTCCAATTAGGAGCTATTTTCTGTGCGAGGAATACTCAAAGGCAATCATACCTTGATCCTTCTTGTGTCAAAAGTCTGTCTGGAAGACTGACTTACCATCCAACGCCATTTAAAAGCAGAAACAGCACATTTATTTTTCTGTCTCAGTATGACACCACCTCAGAGAAAGGTTGCTAGCTTTGAGCAGAAATCTTATTTCCTCCCTGGTGGGTAGGCGAGGGCTGCATCTTCTAGGGATTGGAGAGAATTGTGCCAGTAAGTACCCAGCATAGCCAGCTGCTGGCAGCAAACAAAGGGTCTCCGTGGGACACATGAGAAAAAGTGTCCTTTAGGGCGAAGAGGGTCGGAGTACATCCGCATATTAGCGGCTCTGGGAAGAGAGAAGCTCTGTAAATAATCCACTTGCAGACAGCTTAATACTTTGAACATAGTAACAGCCCACGTGCAGAAACCACCGGATAGGGCAGACAGCAAATTTCACTTCCAGCAATACAGCTGTGCTTTCACGGCAAACGAAGGTTCTGGCAGCCCAGGGAGGAAGAGGAAAGAGAAGGAGGAGGGCTTTGAAATACAGCCGTAGCCTTCCTCCTGCCTCTGGGGTGCCACAGGGAAGGAGCTCTGTTGCAGAAGGGATTCTAGCTATGGACTAGAGCCAGTGTCATTTTTTTTTTTTTTTCAGACTTAAGACAGTTCCCCAGTTGCTGACAGACTTCAGAGTCTGTAGTGTTCCCTGGCCACCTCTTGTATGTGCAGCGTGGTGCTAGGTCTTCTGGGGGATTCGGAAGAATCATCATCATAATCCCTAGCATCTGTAGGGTGGTGTATGGTTTACAAAGCGTTTTTCACTTAAAGCGTTGCATATTTGTGCCAATAATCGTGAGAGGTAAGAACGAATGTGGACGTTATTTCCCTGGAAGAGGGGTGAAATAATAAGACCTCATCATAACAATAGCTCAAATGTATTGAGCAATTTACCAGATTTATTTTCTGAATTGTCACATTTAATTCTCATAAGCCCCTTACAAAGAAGGTACTATTATGATCTCCAACTTGTAGTTTAGAAAACAGAGGCTCTGAGAGATGAAGTGAATTGCCCAGGTCAGACCACTAGGACATAGCAGAGCTAAGCCTCCAAGCCAGCTGAAGGAGAACCTGCAGTCTTCTGAGTCCCCAGCCTATGCTGCCTGGGTCCCCTCTGTTTTGACACAGTCCTGTTCCTCCCCAGGGGAGAGACATTCAACAAGCATTGAGAGCCCACTCTGTCAAGAGCAGCTCTAGACACTGGGGATGAGTGCATTCATTCAACAGATATTTCCTGAGTGTTCATTACTGGCCAGGCAGTGTTTTGTGCTCGGAGTACACTAGCAAACACTGGGCCTAGCAGACAATAAACAAGATATGTTTAAGAAAATAGTATAATATATTAGAAAGTGATAGGCTCTATGGAAAAGAGGAATCATAGGGCGCAGTAAAGGGGACCAGGAGTGCTGGAGTGGGAGTGAGGGGGCAGGATCCACTTGTGCAGAAGGTGGTCATGGGAGCTCTCTTTGAGAAGGTGACATTCGAGTACATATATTGAAGGAAGCGAGGGAAGTAACCATGCCTTTACATGGGGAAGAGCGTTCCAGGCAGAGGGAATAAGGAATGTGTCGTGTGTTCAAAGAACAGTGCCCGCAGTGAAGAGCAATGGGAGATGTGTCAGAGTGTAATGGGGTGCCCGGTCATGGTGGGCCTCGTAGGCCATGGTACAGACTTATCTTTCACTCAGAGTGAAGTGCAGGACGCTGGACCCTTTTTTTTTCTTTAATTAATTAATTAATTATTTTTTGGCTGCGTTGGGTCTTTGTTGCTGTGCGCAGGCTTTCTCTAGTTGCGGCGAGTGGGGGCCACTCTTTGTTGCGGCGCACGGGCTTCTCACTGCGGTGGCCTCCCTCTGTTGCAGAGCACAGGCTCTAGGCATGTGGGCTGCAGTAGCTGCAGCACGCGGGCTCAGTAGTTGTGGCTCACGGGCTAGGCAAGCTTGAAGATCTTGCCAGGCTCTGAGCAGAGGAGGAGCCGGTTCTGACTTCTGAATTGAAAGGACCACCCTGGCTGCTGTTTTGAGAATGGACTCCAAGGGGCCAGGGTAGAGGCAGAGAGGCCAGTCAGGAGGCCACTGCAGTGATCCAGATAAGAGATGATGCTTTTTTTTTTTTTTTTTTTTTACTCGGCCTGTGATGGTGAGAAGAGATCAGATTCTGCATGAATTTTGAACGTAAAGCCACACTGCCGGTCTACCCAATCATTAGACCAATTGGAACCTGGTGAAAAGAAAGCTGCTTTATAAAAGAGGAACAGAACAGAAGAACGGTGATTTAAAAAACTGAGAAATAGAGCCAGCTAGGAATGAAGTATACTTATAATGACCCAACAGAAAGCACCACAATTGTAAAACTAGAAGACATAATAAAGTCTTTGTTTTTATTCTTTATATCATTGAATTCAGTGTAGGCATGCAAATAAGTGAGCCTTACTAGCAAAGCCATATCATTTATAACTTTATCCTCGTGATTGTGCTGTGAGCACAGTCCATAGAAATACAGTATTGTTGGAACCTTTGCTTCTTTGTTTTCCAAGCTGAACTCTTAACTATTTTAATCCATTAGGAAATGCAAATAAAAGGAGAAAAAGGGAGCAAAAGAATGCATGTATTATTTAACTGTTCCTGATCCCTATGACGATGGACACCTTGTGATTATGAGAACTGAAAAGAGATTGGGTTTTTTTTTCCTATAGATTCCATATAAGATACTGATTCAGAAAACAAAAGTGGCCAGATGGATTTGATTCACATCCTATTTCATGAGAGGACAATGAGTTGTACATAGTGAGGAAGGCAGTCATCCTCCGGCTTGGTGTTTTTATCCTCTCTAAATATAGCAAAGAAGTGTTTTGCTGTTAAGATGGGTTGGATCATCATTTGACCTTTTTTCACGGATAAGCGTGGGCAGGAGATGAGTATCAGCAATATTTACCGGCTGACTTTTGTGTGCCAGCACTGTGCTATCTTATTCACCTTTGTATACCCAGCTTACAGTCTTTGAGTTTTGCCTGATATTGTTCTATATTGAGATGCACACCATCTTGAATGTTCACAGTTGAATGAAGATCTTGCTTACTGCTTAGTTGTCTGCTTAATCATCTTATATTTTATTATTTATTAAAATTTTTTATTGAAGTACAGTTGATTGACAATGCTGTGTTAGTTTTAGGTGTATAGCAAAGTGATTTAGTTATACATACAGGTATATGTATTTTTTTTCAGATCCTTTTCTCTTATAGGTTATTACAAACCTATGAAGTTTAGTTCCCTGTGCTATACAGTAGGTCCTTGCTTATCTATTTTATATGTAGTAGTGTGTATATGTTAATCCCAAACTTCTAATTTATCCCCCCTCCTTAATCATCTTATATTAAGGGGACATTACTCTCAATGGAGCTGACTCTCAAAAGTGGACTCTGATGCTGGATTCAATTCTAAGCATCAGAATCTAGGCTGGAAGAAGATCTATACACTCCTGCTCGTCAGGTGGCAAATTGTGCAGCCAATATCAGACTGTAGGTTAAGAAAGCATGAACCAAGTTTCCCATAAGGAAACAACTATGGGTAAGTGTCTAAGCTTATTCCCTTCAAAATATGTTTTTAAAAAGTCAAGGCCTTCTTATTAATCAAGATCACTATTTCTGGAAGTTCTAGCCCCTGAAAGACAAGAAAATGAAATAAGTAAACAATACTTCTGAGAATTAAGTAGAAGTAACAAAAGTTCAATAAGGAGCCACTGCTAGAAATCACCTTATACGTCTTTGAGGAAAAGCTCAGAAAAGATCACCGGTGGCTGGGCAGAGCATCAAACATCAAGTTTCTCACTTGAGGCAAAAGGGACATTTATTCTTTCATTGAACTTTGTTAACACACGAAGGTGAGATCAGAAGAAAGGGAAAAGTTTGCAAATCTCATGTCGAAGAATAAAAATGTGGGGCTAAAAACTATCTTCCTTTTTTTTTTTTTTTTTTTTTTGCGGTACGCGGGCCTCTCACTGTTGTGGCCTCTCCCGTTGTGGAACACAGGCTCAGATGCGCAGGCTCAGCGGCCATGGCTCACGGGCCTAGCCGCTCTGCAGCATGTGGGATCTTCCTGGACCGGGGCATGAACCTGTGTCCCCTGCATCAGCAGGTGGACTCTCAACCACTGCGCCACCAGGGAAGCCCTGTCTTCCTTATTTTTTAACCATCTCAAAAGGGAGTCAGACATTCCAGACCAAGGACTACCACTGTAGGAACTCTGGATGTATAGTCAAATTTCTCACATTTTTAAAAAACAGTTTGTATTCAGGAGCAATGATCATGAGATCTTTGTCCTATCCTACAGCCAGTTTTGAGAAACCCCCAGGGATACAGTAGATGGTGACTGAGATTGTAGCTAGGCTGTATTTGGGGAAACACAGTGCCATGTGTTTAAAAATATGCCCCAAATTCAGCTTGGAGCTAGCAGATAATCCAGCACTGAGAATGACTGAGAGAGGCAGGGATGATAGCTAGACCTCTTGGGGGTCATCTCAAAGAATATTAGAATAATTTTTCTTTTGGTTTCAAAATCTCTCCTCCATTGCTTTCAGTTCACAGATCTTTGTAAGTGTGTCTGAATCTAAAAAGATTGCTTCATGGCAAGGCATACTCCCCCCTCCCCACTGCAGTTGCCATGGAAACAGCACTTGCCCATGTGTCAGGAGCTCACACACACACACACAACACACACACACACACACAGCAGATTAATATATTCTCAGGGAAATGCCTTTTATGCCTTCTCCTTCTGGTGTTCTTTATACTTCTAAAAAGACACATTCAGAGACAAAATTTTACTAATTCCTACCATCCAATTGTTATCTATTATGTCCTTTGTTTTGATGTTAAAAATTCTGATTTTAGGTTTTTCTTTAACATAATCTCTCCTGGAAGTGAAATAATCTATTGATATTATTCCCCCCTTCATCTACCTCCAACTTTTCTCCCACCCCTTAAATGAACATACTGTAGATCTCAATACATTTAGTTTATTAACTAAAAAGAAACCTATTTCAGATCCTACTCAATTTCTTTGATGAGTATAATGATGCATTTCATGTATTTCATTTCCTTAAATATTCTCTACCCAAAATACTAGTTTTAACTGGCAAAACAGCAATTCTTCTGAAGGATGTTGATGAATCACAAGTTCATGTGAGTATAGGACTATAGTTATCTGGCTTAGTTTTTAATCTAAATGAACTTGAGAAGAAACTAAAGGAAAATCTGATGCAGGGAAATAATTTATTTCAACCAGTATTTCTTGAGCACGTACTATCTGACTGTATCTAACCCAGTTCCCTTGAGAGCTGATTCTGATTACGTGGAGAAGCTCATGATCAGCTGTAAGGCCCATGGGCGCAACATGGTGCATGCGAGTCGGGAAACTGACCTCGATTTCACCACCAGTTGGGAGCTTTCACTTCAACTGAATTGGGCCATAGAATTGTAACCTGTAAGATGAGGAACTTGAACTAGACTATCACCCTGGTCCCTTCAGCTCCAAGATGCCGTGACTATAATTCAGCTTCAGAGAGGCCTGATGGAGGCATATGGTTGATTAAGAAGCCTTAGCCCACAGTCCCGGGAGTGACTCAGCCGTGGCCCTGGGTGAGGTCTGACACCCATCAGTCTTCCCACCTCTTGTTGTACCCACATCTATCCAATGCCTCAGCCCATGGGGTGAGATAGAGCTCCTACCCAAGTGTCCCTTCAGACCATTCCTTCTTCTGCCTTCGTCAGCTCTGACTGTCCTTCGTCACACCCCTACTGAGGCTTGCCAACCTGACACACTCGTTCACACCAAGTTATCCAGTGGGCTTTGTTTGTACTCAAGGCAACATTCTTTAACTGTAAAGTTACTTTCTGGAGCTACCAGACTCTAGTAACGTCTCCAGTTTAGTTCCTACGACTTTCCTTCTCACATGCTCTGCTTCAGCCTCAAGGGCAATTCCTGAAACTCACCAAGCTCTTGATTACCCTGGACCTTGGCCTGCCCCGGTGCTGCTGCCACTGCCCAGGGGACCCCCTCCCACCCCCACTCAGCTGCTACCTCCTTCCCACCCTTCAATCTCAGCCTCAAAGTCTTTGCCCCCAACTGAGCCCTGGCTCTGCTCTTTTCCTTCTTGGATTTTGCTACCAATATCACAACAATTTCATAATCGCTTAATGTCCAAGTCTCCCCCAGGAGATGATGAACACCACAAGGGCACCGCACCACTGTACACCCAGTGCCTGGTCCACGCAGGGGTTCAGTTAGTAACTGTCAAGTAAGTGCATGGACGAACAGATGAATGAAAACACCATCTTGACCCAAAGAAGAGACACATGGCGGGAATTTCAGGCCCTGGCACATGCTGAGGGGGGAGAGACAATTTTTAAAAAAATTTTATTGACGTGTAGTTGATTTACAATGTTGTGTTAATTTCTGCTGTACGGCAAAGGGATTCAGTTATACATATTTTTTTCCTATTCTTTTCCATTATGGTTCATCACAGGATATTGAATATAGTTCCCTGTGCTATACAGTAGGACCTTGTTGTTTATCCATCCTATATAAAATAGTTTGTATCTGCTAATCCCAAACTCCCAATCCTTCCTTTTGCCACACACCCCACCCCTTGGCAACCACAAGTCTGTGGCAGAGACACTTTTAACAGGTAAAACTTGCCTCTCATCTCTATCTGCAGTGCTAACCTAACCCTTGAAGGACAGGCCCCAGCAGCAGAAAACATCGTTACTACTAAATGGTCTATAACTATTTGTCAACGGTAAGCCTTTAACTTATGATGAAAGCTTTCTTTATATAAATCCAAAGCATTTTACATTGTGTTCGGGCAAACATGTTAGTGACCTCAACCCTTAGAATGTGAAGCACACTGTTAGGGACATTAGACTGAGATAGAAAAGTTGAGAAACTTGGGCTTCCCTGGTGGCGCAGTGGTTGAGAGTCCGCCTGCCGATGCAGGGGACACGGGTTCTGTGCCCCGGTCCGGGAAGATCCCACATGCCGCAGAGCGGCTGGGCCCGTGAGCCATGGGCGCTGAGCCTGCGTGTCCGGAGCCTGTGCTCCGCAATGGGAGAGGCCACAACAGTGAGAGGCCCGCGTACCGCAAAAAAAAAAAAAAAAAAAAAAAAAAAAAAAAAGTTGAGAAACTTGCTGCTATCTCACAATGAGCCTTTGGCAGAATGAGGACCAGAATCTGACTTTCGCCAGTCGAGTCACTTTGCCTCTCTGGGCCTGTTTTCTTCCTCTGTAGATGATTTACTCCCTTCCCCTACTCCACTCCTCAGTGGACCCTGAAACTCCTTGATTTAAATGCAACTCTTCTGACATCAATAATGCCCAAATCCTTCACATGTTTAAAAAAAAAGGAGTATCGAAGTATGTCAGGCATTTAATTAACACTCGTATAATATCATTTTTAGATTTGTGACATTTGTGATTTATCAGCTTTTAAACATTTGTTATATTCTTTACATAAATATTTATGTTTATATCTTAAATAAAGCACTCACATGTAAACTTTTCTTTAAATAATTGGCTTATAGAGTACACATAATCTTGGGAATAAAAAAAGGCATTAGTGTTGTTTTTGCTGTCCAGGCTGATGCTGGCAGATTTATACTGGCCCTACTTATTCTGTTTGTGTGTCTGCAACATGGATAGGTGACTGGTAGATTGCTCTCAAATCTTTGAACATCAGTTCCAGCTTTAAAATAGGATTTTGCATCCTGTTTTCACCACTAAATCAATGTGAATTAGAAAAATTATTTAACCTCTTTATGTCTGGTTTTGTGTTTGTTTGGTTTTTTTCGTACGTGAAAAGGAAAGAGTACCTTTTTCTACTTCTGTCCCGAGGAATTTGGCAAAGGCTGTTGGAATTAGTGGCTGTGGCTTTGCCATTTCCATGGAGAGGCCTGACCTCAGGGCCGTACACTGATACAGGCTTGCCAGGGATTTGTGGCACCTCTGTTGCTGGGTCCATGGAAGGTTTCTAGAGCGAGATGCTGATTCATGGGTTTCTGTGTCCTGAGAAGACAGATATGGTGTTACTTCTAGAACAGTGGCTTCTAAACCAGTTCCAAGTGGGTCTTTCTATCAATGAGAAAAAAAGGATAAATGTGGTGTGTGTATGTGTGTGTGTGTGTGTGTGTGTGTATGTGAATGTGTGAACGTGCGTATTGTTGCCAACTGTTCTTTCTTCTGATATAATGTTCTTCCTATTTTTTGGCATTAAATTGGTGTTTTTAACATCCATAAAATGTACTTGTCCATAAGATTCCAAAGTCTGCTTGGAAACACTGAGCTGAAGGACAACCTTGTTATTGTTTCCTAGATCTTCTGTGACCTGGTTTTGTCAGTCAATGATTAACTTCCTTTGGCTAGCAGAGATAATCTAAGCTTTGGAAATCTACCCAGCTTCTTAAGTGGAAGGACACTAACATTCACTGAGTGCTGTGTGCCAGGAACTGCATTTGGTGCTTTCATATCCATTATTGCATTAAATCTCCTTAGTAACCCTATGAAGTTGGAAGTATTATGCCATTTTAAAATGGGAAAAATCTGAAGCTCAGAAGACAAGTCACTTGATCAAGGTCCTGAGCTGTTAACCGGCAGCAGTCTGAATTTGAACTCAGTTTGTCTGAGCCCAAAGTCCATGGTTTTCTAGCCTCACTAGCTTATTTCTCAAAATAAAACCACAGGACACATACTTTACTCTGGAATATACTTTTCATGTCAACTGAAGGCTATTTGGGGACTGGCATTTTAATTCTGATGCCTAAAAAGAAGTCATGAAAAGATTTTAGGGGCACAGAGACTCACTGTTAACAGAGACAATCCTGGGTTGACCAGGACTGGTTAATCCGTTGACACCAGGGCCTCTTCTGGTCTGTGGAGGGTGTAAGGGACTCTGAAGAGGTTCCAAGGCCAGGGACCAAGTAAGACCAAGTGCCCAAGACACACTGTGGCCCTGAGTACCTTCCAGAGCTGGGTGTAAAATATTTGGATTATCTCCTCTTTTGTATAACCTATCCTTGCTTCTCCCTCTGTCCATAAGAATGATCGATGTTGACTAACTTTCATGACATAGAAACAAATGGTTCATTTGCCCTCCAGGGCCATAACCAGCAATTGGCCTTGTATTCAGTGATACATGGGCCAGTGTTTATTTCTATGTCTGATACCTTGTTTTATCTGTGATTAAATTCTACTGTGATGATGACAAAGAAAGGCTAATGTTCTGTATTGTCAAGACTTTATGGTTAGGCAATCAGTTCAAGAGAAGGCCAAGTCTTTGGGCAGAATGACTAAAAGTCTTTAAGCCACAGGTTTGCAAACTTTAGTTAAAACTGTAGAGTCCTTGCCCTCTTGTCAACAGACCTGGGGTGGGGGCCTGGAATCAGTATTTTAACAAACAAACCAGGGTACTGAGTGCAGGCAAAGGATCCAAGGAGCACACATCAGGAAACAGTTCTCAAATACATTTCATTCAAAGGGTATGTAATCATTCATTTGCTCAGTGGAGGCTTTCCCTTTATTGTTTTTTTCAACCGACAGAGATAAAGGACAGCGCTTTTTTACCCTAGTGCTGAGATGGAAATACATAAGCCTCCAAATAACAACTCATTTTCTTGGTATGTTTCAGTATGAAAAATGGGCCAAAGAGAAAAACCCTTAGCTGTGGAAAATTCCAGAGGATTGAGGTGGGGGAGGGGTGATGACCAAGTAATGCTAAAGATCCAAGAGAGGACAGCCTTACGCATACCCTTCAGAAGGACAAGGAATGTGCTGGGCCCCTCAGCGTGAAGGCCATAAATCTGGACCGGCAGTCACTCTAATTCAAGTCCTTTGGAATTTCCAGACGGTTCTGTTTTTATTGAATGTACACGTCAGCATATCTTTTAAATGCTGCCCGAAAATACCAGTGCCCTGGCTGGATGCCATGCTTCTTCAAGGTAACCTGCACCATTGCAGGGCTGTCTTCGTGGCTGTTTATGGGCAGGGAGCCATTGGTTGATGAGCACCTGAGCCGAACCAGTTGCTAAATATACTAAATGTCTTCCCTAACTCTGCCAGCGCCTCTTGGGTAAGTTGTGACCATGGAGAGTCACAAAGAGTGAAGGGCATGAAGGATGCCTGGAGAAAGGAGAGCTGGGATCTGAGGCTGGTGGCAGAAAAGCAGGAAATACAGCAAAAAACACTTAGTCTGCTGTCCCCAATGAATGGGGGAAACTAGGCCAGGGGTGGCCAAGTTTCTTTAGGAGAATTAAAGCTGAAGAAAACAGGTAGTGGCTCTGTGCCCTGAGCTGAAATAGATTCGAAGACCAGTCTCAGCAGGGATCATCTACAATGATTGATTACCGATGTCTGCCAAGGGCTCAAGAAGGGGCAAACTCGTGTACACGTGGCATACTCATTGTTATACTCTAGGTGACATGGGGCTACATTTAGACCTCTCTGGCTTTTGCTGATCTCTCCTTTCAGAAACACACACCAGCTCTTTCTTTCTCCCCACGAATATACATGGCCATTTCCATGTTGCTTGAATAAGAGATTTATAGTAGTTTAGGCAGAATCTCTTAGAGGTATCTGGGCTAATGAGCAGTAAATGCCACTCAGCATGTGTCTCTAAAAACTATGAACAGGGAAATCCCTACAAGTTGGCTTTCCCTGTGTAGTCACTTATTCTCTTTGCAACAGATGGCCAACATGTCAGGTTCCCCCATGCCCTGGAACCAACTGTCACCCTCAAATCCCCTGGAGTTTATCATGACTGTGGTAGAATTGACAACATCTGTCACTGGGCTTCACATAGAAGACATGGTAGATTAATATGGATTATGACTGTGAAATCACCACTACTTTCAGTCATAACTGAGCTCCCTGGACCAGATGGTGTTGATGTTCCCAGTTGTGACTGGCTGAATGGATGGGAAGTGGTACAGAGAGGGCACTCACCTTGCTTCCTTATCACTCCACTGCCTGGCTTCTGGCCATTTTTAAAAAAAATAAAAGTCAAGTTTCCTTAAATGTTAAATAATCTTGTCTTCAGGGACACTCTCCTTTCTTTTTTTTTTTTTTTTTTTTTTTGCGGTACACGGGCCTCTCACTGTTGTGGCCTCTCTCGTTGCAAAGCACAGGCTCCAGACGCGTAGGCTCAGCAGCTATGGCTCACAGGCCCAGCCGCTCCACGGCACGTGGGATCTTCCCAGACTGGGGCACGAACCCGTGTCCCCGGCATTGGCAGGCAGACGCTCAACCACTGCGCCACCAGGGAAGCCTGACACTCTCTTTTCTAGAAGGTGTGCTTTCGTTGGAAATCACCAGTCTTTGATAATGTAACCAAATTTTCTAACAACCAAGAGTTTGCTTTGCAGTTCGACCTGAAAGTGTTGTGTTTTGGGCTTTTAGGGAGTTGATGTGCTTGTGGTACTGGGCTGCATTAGTCAGGGTTCTCCAGAGAAACAGAACTGATAGGTTATATAGAGATATATATATAAGAGGAGATGTATTATAGGAATTGGCTCGTGTGAATATGGAGGCTGAGAAGTCCCATGATCTGATCTGCAGTCTGCAGGCTGAGAACCAGGAAAGCTGGTGGGGTAATTTAGTCCTAGTCTGAAGGCTCAAGAGCCAGGAGCACTGACTGATGTCCAAGGGCAGGAAGAGATGGATTTCCCAGCTCAAGCAGAGAGAGGGACTTCTCCCTTCCTCCAGCTTTTTGTCTTACTCAGTTCCTCAGCGGATTGGATGATGCCCACCTGTATTGGTGAGGGCGATCTTCTACTGATTCTACTGAATCAAATGCTAATCAGTCTACTGATTCAAATGCTAATCTCTTCCAGAAATCATATTTTACCAGCTACCTGGGCATTCCTTAGCTCAGTCAAGTTGACACATAAAATTAACCATCACATGGGTTGAGAGCATAGAGCCTTAAAAAATCATTAAGATTTAGAGAAATAATGGTATCTTTCAGGTTTAAAAGGAACGGTGAGTGATTTGATTGCTAATGCTTATCGTAGAAAAATGCCATTGAAGAATCGTGTGGGAAAATACAGAGGAAACTGCAGTAGGATGGTGGCGGGGGAAGATAGCTTTTGGCCATTTAACCTGTATTCTGTTAGGTGACTTGACAATTCTGCTTGTTGCCTTGTCAGTATAAAGTAGAAGTTCAGGAACCACATCTGACTTCAAATCCTAACCCATCACTTACTAGCAGTGTGATCTTGGGCTAGTTATCTAATCTCTCTAAGCCTCAGTTTTGTCAACTGTGAAATGGGGGTAATAACAGCTCCTACTTCATGAGATTCAGTGAGAAGTTATGCAAAGTAATTTAGCACTGTGTCTGACACACAGCAACTGATAATTAAGTATAGGCTATTTTTATTATTATTATCATTATTTACTAACAGTATGGTGGGAAAGGTAAGCACTAGGAAGCAGGAGCCCTTTCCTCAATTACTTACTTAAATTAATAATTACAGTAACAACAACAAAGTAGCAAACACATCGCTGGGGTCCTCACTATGCATTCATTTTCAACCCCCCAATGAGGTAGGTACTATTATATTATCATCCCTAACTTATAATTGAGGAAACTGGGTCACAGAGAGATTACATAACTTGCCCAAAGTCACACAGCTAACGAACAGCAGGACCAGGAATTGAACCTAGACCTAGTTGAACCTGTTTCCAGAGCCAGCATGCTGAACCACCATGACACATTGCCTTTTGGCTGGTGGGGCCTTGGCTGGTGGCAGTGGGTAGACCAATAATCTGTTGGGATTTCCTCTATGTCTGAGATCTATGATCCCTTGTAAATGTACCTGATTTTAGATTTATAGTTATGCTCTGTAACAGATAGTAAAAAACACGGTACTAAGTCCTTAGGCTGGGAAACTCTCATACATTTCACTTAATACAGTCAAATGGTACACAATCCAAAAGTAAAGGGCACGTGGTATAAAGTCTCTTCTTACACCATCATCCAGCCAACTAGTTTGCCTAGAGGTAACTAATGTTAGCTAAAATGGGGTTGATTCTGAGCAAATTGTTAACCTAAACCTTACCTATTTACTATCCAAGACATCGTTGCCATGCCCCACCTCCCCTCTCTGCACTTACTTCCTGGATGGAGAGAGAATTCCTAACTGGCTAGTGCTTCCCTCTCTTTTCTTCGTCCCCGTTCTAACGCCACCCTAGTCTTTCTTTCCCAACTCAGACTATTAGCACTTTCCACTAAACTGAAGGTAACCTCAGAAGATTGGGATTATCTACTTTTTCTTCTACAACCCTCTTCTCTACCATGACTGTTGTTCTGAGTGTATCACCAATTAATATACCATACACGTTGTGAAGTATAAGGGCTGGTGCATCTGGACTCCTTAGGGAAACTAATTCTCCATAGTATTCCTAAACACAGAAAGAAATAGGTTTTTCTTTTTCTAAGTATTCTAGTACTAAACCTTGTAGCTCTAGATGTACAGGAATGGACAGACGTTATGACATGTTATTGATCCCATTTAATGAAAAGCAAAAATTATAACATAACAAACTAAGTATATACACATTGACTAGTACATTAAACTGCTAACAGTGAATAAGTTATACGCTAAACATTTAAACTTTTTATAAGAAGCATGAATTTCATATATATATATAATTTATATAATTTTCAGTTCTTCCCCCCCCCTTTTTTTTTTTGCGGTACGTGGGCCTCTCACTGTTGTGGTCTCTCCCGTTGCGGAGCACAGGTCCGGACGTGCAGGCTCAGCGGCCATGGCTCACAGGCCCAGCCGCTCCGCGGCATGTGGGATCTTCCCGGACCGGGGCACGAACCCGTGTCCCCTGCATCGGCAGGCGGACTCTCAACCACTGCGCCACCAGGGAAGCCCTTTTCCCCCCTTTTTAATGTGATAAAATATAGATAACACCAACTTCACCATTCTGACCATTTTAAATGTACAATTCAGTGGCATTAAGTATAGTCACAATATTGTGCAACCATCACCATCCTCCTAGAGCTGTCCCCACTGGCTCTCGCCCTTTCATGTTGTCATGTATGGAGAGAGAAAACACAATATCAGCCATGGTCATGGCCCCTCAACTCGGTGGGAAGTCAG
Organism: Mesoplodon densirostris; assembly: GCF_025265405.1. Classification (NCBI taxonomy): domain Eukaryota; kingdom Metazoa; phylum Chordata; class Mammalia; order Artiodactyla; family Ziphiidae; genus Mesoplodon; species Mesoplodon densirostris. The sequence continues at coordinate 67,378,843 of NC_082669.1, forward strand.
ATTGGCTCCATAAGGTGACTGGAGTATTCTCTCTCATCTCCTTTACCCCGGTTCCCTTTTCTTCGTCTGACTCACCTCACCTTACCACACTCCCACTCGCTTCTACTCCACTTACACATGTAACCATACACACACACACAGAGTCTTTGTCGTGTTTTGGTACAATGTGGTTTTTCCCCCATTCAAAACTAGGCCTGTTCCCCTTATCCTCAACACCCACCTTCTAGCTACATTTCCAAGCCTCTGTAAGCTTTATGTTTGCTGAGAAGTTCCAAGCAATCCAGGTATTTTCATGGTCAAATGACGGGGGAAAATGGTGCTGGGTTAGGCAGACATAGGGGATCTCTGACATTCGTCTTTTCCACTTCAGGAGCCCTGCTACTTCCCAGTGAGACAGTGCTTTAAGATTTGCCCTATTTTCATCTCAATGGGAACTTCTCAGACAAACAAGATTAGACTGATATCTTGGATGCGGCTCTGTTAGCATGTACTCTTCACTCATTTATTTTGGCAAGAATTAATCTTTGCTGTGACCTACACAAACTGGCCTGGTGTGGATCAAATTCAAATGCATTGAAGGGTAGTTTGACAATAACAGAAGTAGTAGCAGCATCTCTGCAGAGTCATCTAGTATATGTGTTTTTTCCGACCATACCTTCTGATAGACCATACAAGCACAATGTGAAGACAGCAATTAATTTTTCTTTGGTTACTGCACTTACTGAAGCTTCACCTGTGAGGTCTATGCATGCTGGCACAGCATAGAGACAGCCCTGCCAGAAAGAAGAGTCCTTTAGTAAGACAATGTTTTGTGTACCAGGAATGTTGAGATTCAGTGCTAAGGTATTTTAGTCCTTTGGAAATCCTTAGGGGAAAATTAGTCGGAATAGTTTTGTAGTAATAAATCCAAAGACTTCTGATGCAGGACCAATCTCTTCCTTGCTTTTCGGAAAAAAACTAAACAAAACAAAAAACTGTTACTCAGTGCAATATGCATCATGCAATAAAGAGTTTTAACTTCAATTACAATTCAACATGTACTGAATTGCAATTATTGGTTCTAGGCTCTGCGGATGCAACACTCTTTAAGATATAATTCTTGTTCCCCAAGAGCTCATTGCAGTGGGGGAGACAGAGACTTAAAGAAATTAGAGCTGTGTGATAAATACTGAAAGTGTGTATGAGGGATGGAGATGCCACAGAGGAGGAAGTGATGAACTCTGGAGTGTTCAGGAAGGCTTTCTGAAGGAAGTGGTGCCTGAGGTTTGGAAGGATGAATAGGAGTTAGCCTTGCAAACAAGGTGGAGAAAGGGAGGTCCTCCCAGGTAGAAGAAACACCAAGGGCAAAAGCATAGACAGCTAATCTGTGTAGGGAAGGCAGTGAGACCAGGAGTTAAGATAAATTGGAAGGAAATGGTGAGGTCAAGAGCCTTAAGGCATTAATGAAGTATTTTTAAAAAAAATTGAGATATAATTCACAACCATAAAATTCACCCTTTTAAGGTATCCTTTAAAAGTGGTTTTTAGCACTTCCCTGGTGTTCCAGTGGCTAAGACTCCATGCTTCCACTGTGGGGGGGCACGGGTTAAAGCCCTGGTTGGGGAACCAGGATACCGCATGCCATGCAGCATGGCCAAAAAATATAAATAAATAAATAAATAAATAATAAAAGTGGGTTTTAGTATATTCCCAAGGTTGTGCAACCATCACCACTATTTAATTCCAGAACATTTCATCACCCCAAACCCTGTACTCATTAGCAGTCACACCTCTTTCCCCTTCTCCTGGCTTGCTTCTGGAAAACACTAAGCCACTTTCTGTCTCTATGGGTTTTCCCTATTCTGGACATTTAATATAAATAGAGTCCTATAACATGTGGCCCTTTGTATCTGGCTTCTTTCACTTAGCATAATGTTTTCAAGTTTCACCCATTACTTCATTCCTTTTTATGGTTGAGTAATATTCCATTGTATAATATATCCCATTTTGTTAATCCATTGACAGACAGTTGGGCTGTTTCCACATTTTGGCTATTATGAATAACATTGTTTACACTCTTTTGTGTGACATGCTTTCAAATCTCTTAGGTGTATGTCTAGAAATAGCATTTCTGGGTATTACGATCACTCTATGTGTAGGGTGTTTTTGAGGAACTATTAAACTGTCTTTCAGAGTGACTATGCCATTTTACATTCTGTGAGCAGACCCGAGGGGTTCCAATTTCTTCACATCCTGCCAACACATGTTATTGTCTGTCTTCCCCACCACCCTCATGATTCTGTTTTCTTTTAAATTATTTTTGTCTGTCTTTTTTATGATAGCTACCCTAGTGGCTATGAAGTGGTAGTTCACTGTGGTTTTGATCTGCATTTGCCTGATGACTAATGATGTTTAGCATCTCTTCATGTGCTTGTTGGACATTTGTAAATATTCTTTGCTCAGTTTTCAATTGGGTTATTATCTTATCATTACTTATCATTACTGAGTTGTAAGAGTTCTTTATATATCCTAGAAAGCAGACCTTATAAGATATATGATCTCCAAGTATTTTCTGTTGCTAAGATCATATGGTTTTTGTCCTTTACAGACATGGTGTAGCACATTGATTGATTTTCATATGTTGAACCAACACTGTATTACTGGAATAAAAATCACTTGGTCATGATAGTGTATACTCCTTTTTATATATTGCTGGATTCAGTTGGCTAATATTTTGTTGAGGATTTTTATATCTGGATTCATAAGGGTATCAGTCTATAATATACTTTTCTTGTGATGACTTCATCTGGTTTTGGTATCAGGGTAATACTGGCTTCGTAGCATTAGATGGGAAGTGTTCCTTCCTCTTCTATTTTTCAAAGGCATTTTGAAGGATTGTAAACCTTTGTTAGAATTCATCAGTTTCTTCATACAGTGAAGCCTTTTGGTCCTGAGCCTTCCTTTATGGAAACTTAAAAATTATTAATTCAATCTTTTTACTTCTTATAGGTCTTTTCAGATTTTCTATTTATTCTTGTCCATTTTGGTAGTTTGTGCCTTCCTAGGAATTTGTTCATTTCATCTAAGCTATCCAATTTTCTGGCATAACAATTGTTCATAGCATTCCCTTATAATCTTTTTATATTTCTGTAAATTTGGTAGTAATGCCCCCTCTTTCATTTCTGATTTTAGTAATTTGATTCTTCTCTCTTTTTTTCTTTGTTAGTCCAGCCAAAGTTTTGTAAATTTTATCATATTTTCAAAGAATCAATTTTTGGTTTTATTGATTTTCTCTATTGTTTTTCTCCCATTTATTTCTACTCTAATCTTTATTGTTTCCTTCCTCCTACCTAATTGGGGTTTATTTTGCTCTTATTTTTCTAGTCTTAAGGTAGAAGTTTATTTTATTGATTTGATAACTTTCTTCTTTTTTAATATAGGTGTTTATAGCTATAAGTATCCATCTAATCATTGTTTTCACTGTATCTCATAAGATTTGGTATGTTGTGTTTTCATTTTTATTCCTCTTAAAGTATTTTCTAATTTCTCTTGTGATTTTCTTTGACTTATTGGTTATTTAGAAATGTGTTGTTTGATTTCCACATTTTTGTGAATTCCCCAAATTTTCTTCTGTTAATTGACTTCAATTTCATTCTATAGTGGCCCAAGAAGACATGCTGTATAGCTTTACTCTTTTAAAATTTGTTTTAAACTTGTTTTATAGCATAACATTATAGTCTATCCTGCAGAGATTCCATGTGCACTTGAGAAGAGTGTGTATTGTGCTTTTGGCAAGTGGAGTGTTTTATAAATGTCTTTTAGGTCTAGTTGGTTTAAAGTGTTGTTCAAATCTTCTGGTTTCCTTATTGATCTTCTCTCTAGTTGTTCTATCCATTATTGAAAGTGTCATATTGAAGTCTCCAAATATTATTATTAAATTGCCTCTTCCTTCGTTTCTGATAGTTTTTGTTTGTTTGTTTGTTTTTGACACCTAAGTCTCTCCTCAGTTAGCTTAGTGGTTAGGTAATTATTAGATAGAGATTTCCTTAAATGTTGGGAACCAATGAATCTCCCAGTCTTTACAAAGGGGCTCTGTGTACATGTTGGGTCATGCCTTCAATATCTAGTCAGGCAATTGACAACTCTGCCTTAGCCTACACTTCCTGCTTGCACACAGATTCAAGTTTAGGTTACACAGAGGTGAAAACTCAGGGCCTACTTGGGTCTCTCCTGAGCTCGCACACTTGCACAGCTTGAGCATGTGTAGAGCCCTGTGCATGCACATGGCCTTCTAGTTTCCCAGGAGTGTGTTGGTGTTTTTTAAAGTCCCTATGGGCATTCCCCAGCTTTTCCTTTTAAGCTTCTAGTTTAGCCTATTGTTTGCCAACAGTTATCCACTGCCTCAAATAGTAATGAAATTAAATAGTTGCCTCTAAGTATTTTCAACAAAAGTCCTCAGGGAAAAGTCCTTTTCACACTGGGTGAGCTCCAAAGAAGTCAAATAAAGACTGCTTTATGATTGGAATATTCCAGGGAAACACCAGACAGGTCAAATCATGACAGTTCTGTGAGAATGAGTCTTTGAAGGTACTCTGGTTTTATTTTACCCTCTCCAGTTGCTGCCAGCATGCTGGTTTTCACTGTGCTTGTTGGCTGTTGATTTTCAAGGCTACAGAGTTGGGAGATGTGGATAATGGGAACAGAGCAAATTAAGCTCACTGTTCTTACTGAAATTCAACTGCTTTTCTTGAATAAAAACTCCCTGGATTGCTGCAATATTTGATTAATTTCCAGAGGTTTGAAAAAGTTGATTCTGGGCTTCCCTGGTGGCGTAGTGGTTGAGAATCCGCCTGCTAATGCAGGGGACATGGGTTCGAGCCCTGGTCTGGGAAGATCCCACATGCCGCGGAGCAACTAAGCCCGTGCTCCACAACTACTGAGCCTGTGCTCTAGAGCCCGTGAGCCACAACTACTGAGCCCACGTGCCACAACTACTGAAGCCCATGTGCCTAGAGCCTGTGCTCTGCAACAAGAGAAGCCACTGCAATGAGAAGCCCACGCACTGCAACGAAGAGTAGCCCCTGCTCACCGCAACTAGAGAAAGCCCGCGCACAGCAACAAAGACCCAACACAGCCAAAAATAAATAAATAAAATAAAAAATAAAAAATAAATAAATAAAAGAAAAAGTTGATTCTGACAATTTTTGCCAGTTTCTTCATTGTTTTTATGGAGGAGAGAATTTTCGGAGATCCTTACTCTGCCATTTTCACTGACATTACTCCAATGAGGTCTTAATGGGGAAAACAAGTACACGTTTTGAAATAGTGGAATAGTTTCAAGTAATGACAAGATCCAGGGTAAGATCATGGGAATGGATAGCTGGAGTGGAGTGTAGGTAAATATTACTGCTGTGGGGGAGGGGGCAGGTAGTGGATTTTTGAGGCCAGGCTGATGAGAGGGTAACATGGTCTGTATGTTTATATCTTCCCCAAATCCATGTGTTTAAATCATAACACTGAAGGTGATGGTATTTTGAGGTGGGGCCTTTGGGAAGCAGTTAGATCATGAAGGTGGTATACCCATGAATGGGATTAGTGCCCTTATGAAAGAGGCCTCAGAGAACTCCCTAGCCCCTTCCATCAAGTGAGGTTACCGTGAAAAGATGGCCATCCAGGAAGCAGGGCTTCACCAGACACCAAATCTACTGGCACTTTCATCTTGAACTTCCCAGACTCAGAACTGTGAGAAATAATACTCTGTGGTTTATAAGCCACTCAGTTTATGGTATTGTGTTTTAGCAGCCCCAATAGACTAAGACAGAGGATGTCCATATGGATTTTGAAATCTTCCTGATTGATACTACTTGCGAGAGAAGGATATTGAGCAGGTGCCTAAAGTCCCCCATGACTGAGGAGGAGTTACCTGAGACTGATGGATGGTAGCAATGTCAGTGTTTGAAATTTGAGAAATAAAAGTTATTATATGCATAGCCAGTATGATAAAGCAGTGGTAGAGAAATTCTCAAGGTGGAAGATGACCAAAAAATTTTAAATGAGAATTGTAAGAATATGAAAATTATACCAAGATAAAAAATGGAGAGCTGTTATCAATACAACCAATATGGTCTATCAGTAGGAACATTTCTCTTTTTTTTAAGAACTATTTTTAAAAAATTAATTAATTTTATTTATTTATTTTGGCTGCATTGCGTCTTCGTTGCAGTACGCAGGCTTCTCAATGTGGTGGCTTCTCTTGTTGCAGAGCAGGGCTCTAGGCACGCAGACTTCAGTAGTTGTGGTGCACGGGCTTAGCTGCTCCGCGACATGTGGGATCTTCCCGGACCAGGGCTCAAACCCATGTCCCCGGCATTGGCAGGTGGATTCTTAAGCACTGCGCCACCAGGGAAGTTCAAGTAGGAACATTTCTTGATGCCAACAAATTATTTTCACTCACCCCTTCGTGCATCAGGAGGTGAAGGCAAGAATTGCAGCCTTGATAGCTGTATCTTCTCATAGAGTTACCCTTTATTCATTCTTCAAAGGAGTCCTCATTCTCTGAACTTTATATTACCTGGGTTTCTCTCTAGCTTTATATTATAGTAGAGCCCACCACTTTCTGTCGCTGGAGATGACCCACCACGGGGACAAGTTTGGTAACCTGCATATCTGTAGACCAAGGTTAGTCAAGGCCTTGAGGATTCAAGGTGCCCCACACTATCTCTGTCTTTGGAAAGTCACTGCTTTCTGCAAGCTCTGAGGGCACTGATTCATCCATCTTTGGTCTTACACACAGAATCATGAGTATTCATTATATAAAATTCTTTTAATTGACATTTTCACTATTTATAATAGCTAAGCTATAGTGGCCTACAACACATGTGCAAAAGCATTATGCACTGAAATGTCCTAACTGGGCCATTACCAAGTTACATCTGAATACAAGACCTCAAGATTTGGGGCTGGAAAACACACTCTCAGCATAATTGCTTAAAGCTACCATCAATCTGGACAAGGAAAAGCACTTTAAGTTCAGCTCTCCTGACTGTGACTGTGAGACCCAGGGGACCTGGGGTAAATTCAGCTGCTTTTTCTAACCACATGTTATACCAGACTTAGGAGTAAACAGCATGAGGAAAATGAAGCAGGGAAACTGCCTCCCCTTCAAGCTGCTGTAACTCCTTTTCCTGCTGGTCGTTGTTGACCTCCTGGAAAGAGTGGTCTATAGTTGCCTTCTAGTACTCATTCCCAAGTGGTCTTCAGTAAGCAATGGCCTGGCTTCCACCTCCACCACTCTAAAAAGATCAACAGTGAGGGATGCTGTCCTGTCAAGGATGATGTCAGTCTTTATTGTTCTCCACCTGTTTGAAAGTGTTGAATGAATAACTCGATCCTTTGTTCCCCTATATCTCCCATCTCCACTTGTGAGCCCCATGCCTCCAGCTCTGCCTGCTTGACTCTGATATTTAGCAAATATCTCCAGCTCAACATGCCTCAGGTTGTACAAGCTGTTTTCCCCAAACCTGCTTCTCTTCTTGCCTTCCTTAATCCCCACATCAACCAGCCTGGAAACGCTGAGCCCTTACATTTCTCTCTCTCTCTGTCTCTCTCTCTCTCTCTGTCTCTGTCTCTCTCTCTCTCTCTCTCTCTCCCTGCCTCCATATATTCAGTTCATTCCGTTTCTGAATAAACCATTCCTAGATGTCTCTCTTCTCCATCCCCACTGTGTTCCTAGCTATCCTCCTGACTATAGGCACCCCTTCTGCTTTCCAATCTGCATTGCTACCAGAACCCCCTCTATAATACACACATCTGAACAGTGTCAGGCCTTAGAGGTTTCCCAAAGCTAGGGTGACTGAATGACCCTGTTAGCTCGGGAAAGTGCAGTTTTATGTGGGGTGTTCTGTTATCCCATCTGGTTAGCATGCCCTTCTACTCTCAAAAATGACCCATTTGGATGATGAATTATGTGGTCATACTACCATGGCTGACAGGATAAAATCCAAACTCTTTTTTCTGACGTACAATCTGGCCACAGGCTAACTTTTTGGCTCCATATTCTTCCATTCTGGCCACCGGCCATTCCCCAAACACACCAAGCTGTTGCCGCCTCATCATCACTGTCCATGCTATTCCCTCTTCCTGAACAACTTTCCCCCCATTTCCCATTTACCGACTCCTCCTTGACCTTCATTGCCCAGCCAAAATAACACCTCTCCTGTGAAATACCATATCCTGCCTGGCCCTGTCTCCACGTGTCAGAGCTTGCCTCCCACTATCCCCCGGACCCCTACCTGTGATCCTATAGCAATTTGTTCAAACCTCTGTTTGAAACTGGTACAACACTTGGCACATTGCAGGTCTTCAAAGTGTTTTGAAAAAGAGGCTTTAGAGAAGCATGAAGCTGGGAGTATTTTCTCTGGCTCTAATTAGAATCAAGAGCTTTTATCCTCTACATGGGACATGCTTGAGAAAATCCGACATGTCAGAGCCAAGTCTATGTCTTCTTCATCTGTAAAGTAATATGGAAAATAATTGCTTCTACCAAAACCTACCCATGTGAACTCAATAGGGTAGTAAAAACAAGTCCTGCTGTTGAACTATAACATGTTGAAATGAAGAGATGAGCTTTCCATCTTTTGTCATCTGTCCCCACAGCCTAGGGCCTGTGGAGGGTAGGGGCAGGAGGAGATTCTGAGATCTGGCAGATGGCTAAATAGAGAATGTACCTATGGGGGGGTCAGAGTGATTTATTCCAGTACAAATGAAACTGATTTGAAGAACCATTTATTGACCATGTAACATGGGTCAAATACTGTGCTAAGAAGTTTACATACCATTTCTTTATGTAAAGCCAATATTGTGGGATGGGTATTATGAGTTCCCATTTTATATTTGAGAAAAATGAAACTCAGAGAGGTTAAGTAACTTACCAAGGACACAAAGCTAGTAAGTGGAGTGGGAATACATAATCATAATACTAATAAAGCACACGTATGTGCCTGGGTCTTTATGAAGTATGCTGCTTGGTTTTCACAACCACCCTATAAGTTAAGATACTGTCATGTTTCCATTATCAGATGGGAAAACCTTTAAGTAACTAGCCCAAGGTCACATAGCTAGTAATGAACTATCCCAGGCAGTTTACCCCAGAAGCCACATGCCTGGTCATTACCTTCGCTATCTTCCAGGTCTGTTTGATCTTGTTATCTTGGTTCATTCTATATTGCCAGCATCCATAAGATACTCTTCCATGGCTCCTCAAAGTCAGCAATGATGCAAACCAGCAGCATTGTATGTTCTAAAATTCTTGAGCCCCACCCCAGACCTAGGAACCCAGAATCTGCATTGTAACAAGATCCCAGGTCCTGGTCTAAACCAGTGGGTATCAACCTTGTCTGCACATTGGACTTCCATAGGGACCTTGAAAGAATCCTGATTCCTGGGTTCCACTGAAGGTAATTCTGCTTCGTCTGGGTATGGTCTGGGTATTGAACTTAAAAAAAGCTTCCCAGGGGATTCTGATGTGATGCCAGGTCTGAGAACCATTCCCTTAAGCAAATATAGCTTGTTGGTTCCTTCCTTCCTTCCTTCACTCATTTCTCTTATGTGCAGTTGACTTCGTCAAAGTATAGGCAGAGCTTTATGGGGAGATGAAAAAACAATTACAATATCGTAGAACAAGCACTATGAAAATCATTATCCCGTGGGCCAGGGGAGATCCAGAGGAAAGCCTGACATCCAAGTCTGCATGAAAGAAACAAGGCAGATTGCTCTCAGGACACCACATGAGTCTCGAGGGCAAATAGGAGCTCTTGGATTTGTTGATGGGGATGGTGAGCTGGAGTGGGTGAGGGGAGAGTTCTGTGTTTACTATGAAAGTGAGAGTCATAGAATTTGGAGCCATAACAGATTATAAAGACGATTTGATGAGTACACTGAAATAATATTTACCTTCACTACATGTGATGCACTTTGATGTTTTCTAGTCTTTCAATACTCTTTTCTTTCGTTAGGAAAAAAAATACTGGTCATGCCTAACTGAACTGGTTTTCTGCACCACTAATGGGTCACAACCTGCAGTTTGGAAGACCTGACTTAATCCCTTTCATTTTTCCTTGAGGAAACAATAACCCAGAATATCGAAATAACTTAGCCTGGAAGAGTGAAGAAAAATGTGTTCAAATTCCAGTATGAGGATTGGTGTCAGAAACAAAGAAAGCCTTCTGTATGGTTTTGGTTGCTGGTTATTTCAGAAGGACTTGCCTTCCCTGGAAGTTCTACCCATTTTCTGGGAGGCTAAGTCACAGCCCTGTAGAGAAGGCAAGATGGTGAATTAATAAATGAGATGTCCAGGTTCTTTCTAGACCCACTCAAATATCCTATTATATTAATACTACTGAGCGGGAATTCTCAGTTTAGCTGGGTTTGGGAAGGGGTCATTGCCACCTGGGAGTGGGGAGAGGGCCTTATTAGAATCACCCAGGGCCTTTGTCTAATGTACATGACTCTCGGCTATTCTGATATGCACCCTGACCCTTTAAGGCCGAAATTTCAGCTGACAATATGCCATATTGAGGCTCTGGTTGATGGAAGTGTATCATACTACACCAGTGTGTTGGGAAAGGTAGGGAAAACAAAGGTGATACCACTGATCTCCTCAGCAATGGTTCCCCACCTTTTAGGTTTCACGGGCCAATAAAAATTCAAAATGAGCTTGGGAATCAATATCAGGGTGCCAATGTTTCATTGTGTCAAATAAGGAAGTAAAAAAATCCCAAATAAACAAAAAAAGCAAATCCTTCAAATCCCTCTACAACTGTCATAAGATTAGAAAGGACATAATCTTAAAAAAAAGGAAAGTTTTGTGAAATGAATATATTTAACTTTAAGAAATTTTAAAGCAATTTTAAATTTGGTAACAGATAATTTATCATCTTAACCATTTTTAAGTGTACTGTTTGGTAGTGTTAATTATGTTCCATTGTTGTGCAACCAATCTCCAGAACTTTTCATCCTGCAAAACTGAAACTCTATACCCCTTAACAACTCACAATTTCCCCCTCCCCCAGCCCCTGACAACCACACTTCTACTTTCTGTCTCTATGAATTTGACCACTCTATGCATCTCATATAAGTGGAGTCAGACAGTATTTGTTTTTGTGTTTATTTTTTATTTTTTGGTGACTGACTTCTTTCACTTAGCATAATGTCCTCAAGTTTTATTCATGTTGTACCATGTGTCACAATTTCCTTCCTTTTTGCTCTCTCTCTGCTCTCCACCATGTGAGAATACAAGAAGAAGACAGTCCTTTGCAAACCAGGAGGCCCTCACCTGATACCGGATCTACTGGCACCTTGATTTTGGACTTCCCAGCTCCAAAACTGTGAGAAATTAAAGTCTATTGTTTAAGTAAAAAAAAATAATATCTGAATAATATTTTATTGTATGTATATACCACATTCTTTTAATCCATTCATCCACAGATAGATATAGGTTGCTTCCACCTTTTGGCTATTTCGAATAATGCTGCTATGAACAGGGTGAACAAATCTGTTTGAATCACTGCTTTCAATTCTTTGGGGTATATACCCAGAGGTGGGATTGCTGGATCATATGGTAATTGAATGCTTAATTTTTGGAGGTACCACCATACTGTTTGAAGACAGTTAGCTTTTTTTAGATAAGGAAGCAACTACTGCATTGTCCTAATTTTTCTTAGTTCACTGGGAAAACTTCATCACAGACCTGCATTGGTCTGTAGATTAGTGCCTAGAATTACTGCTCCAACAGATATAAACTTCTTCCTGAAGCTATTTACTCTTCAGATGAGGAAATCTGGATTCTTTATATTTTGCCTGACAAGAAAGATAATTATTTTTTCATCATAAAATATCCAGTAAGTAGTTTGGAAAAGTATACAAAAACCATTAGCTTGATTACACTAAAATATGAAAAACAAGACTGTTTCTATTATTCACTTTATCAAGCCATCGCCATTTCAAATTTGACTATAGGGCATTATCATTCTAATATTGAGCATTGAAGATAACAGACACTTGTTTTCCCCTGCATAATGACTGAGTTTACAAACATCCTAGAGGAGATGATCTTCCTTTCCAAAACTCTTGCTTCTCTGAAGTTCATATGTATCAAGTTAAGTAAATTTCCTGCATGGTGGGGCTTAAAAAAATTTTTTTTAATTGTACATATTCAATTCTTTGTGAGCTCCAGAAGAAACTCTTCTGCTACTGTAAGTCATGAGTTATTATCAAATAACTATAATTCAGTAGGAAAAAAACCTGCTGTTTTAAAATGAAATCTTAATTGTAGCTGCCATTCTCCTCACTAATGTTGGCCTTGACAGTATTTTTCATGTCACCCAATCATTGGAGGGGTGCAGGCATGAAGAAACAGAGCAAAATTTATAAGTGGCATGACATTTGTGAAAAGACATACTAGAGAAATCGGATAGATGTACGGCTGAACATTTAATTGAAATGTTGCGTTTTTCTGAAGAAATTCCAGATCTCTCCTAATTCCTCCCTGGAATTTCAATGAATCACAATTTCAATGTATTACAAATTCTAAAAAGTAACAAATTGTCATTTCCAAACATATGAATCTGCTGTTTGCAAAAGTCATGTCTGAAGTTCCTTCCTATTCAAATATCTTTTCCTTTTTTTGCTTGCCTCACCCAGGGAGCTCAATTATGGAAATGTTTTTACCTCTCTCTTATTTCTGACACTCAACACTGAATCAGAGATGCCTCATGGAGTGTTGCATGTGTGTGTGTGTTTTCTTTTTGCCCTTTCTCTGCTAAATCTGTGTGCTTTTAGTGCAGCACATTTCCCATCTGTATGATTTGCTTGAAGCTTGGTATTTATATGTCATAAAAGAAAATGTTCTAAATGTATGAAGAGAAATACATTTCGTTGTAAAATCTGATTAAGTTATTCCATACTGTTTAAGTCTGTTTGTTTCAATGGGACAGTTGTAAGAGCGTGTTGGCATTAATCTTTTAGAGTTTAATATTGGTTCACAATTTGCCCATGCTATGGAAATGAATCTGCATCCAATCATTTCGTTAGGCCTGTAGACTCTTTTTCCATTCCCACTGTTACTGATGTGGGTTAGCCTCTCATTCTTTTATTTTTTTTCTGGTGGTAAAATATACATAACGTTAAATTTACCATTTAAAACATTTAAAAATTTTTATTTTATTGAAGCATAGTTGATTTACAATGTTGTGTGAATTTCTGCTGTACAGCAAAGTGATTCAGTTATACATACATATATTCTCTTTCATAGTCTTTTCCATTATGATTTATTACAGGATATTGAATATAGTTCCCTGTGCTATACAGTAGGACCTTGCTATTTATCCAAAGCATTTTTAAGTGTACAGTTCAGTGGCGTTAAGTACATTCACATGGTTGTGCAACCCCGTCATCATTTTGTACCTGTACAGCCTTCAGAATCCAGTCTTGCTTCTAATTTTGCCCCCTTTAAGGAAAGAAATAGAAATTGAATACCTGTGTTGACTTATTTTCACCATGCATCAGAGAAAAATGGAAAAAATGGAAGAGGCTTTCTTTGCCATTTCTTCTGTGCTTTAGGCTACATAGCTGATGAAGATCAAATGCAGATAAAGTTCCAGGGGCAAAGAAGGGCATGTATCTGCTGCACTTGCGCATCCCTGAGGCAGATTATTTCTTGCTCTGGACATCACAGTCTAAGGGATTGTTTTGTGAACCTGGAAAACATAAATGCTCTTAAACTCATTTGGCACTAAAGTGTCTGGCCACCAGAAGCACAAAAAGCCTTTTAGAAGTATAATCTGTAGCTTTATAATGTGCAGAAATGATAATTTCTAAAAATTAAGGTGCAAAACTCTTAGACGGCTGAACTTTGTACCGGTGCACACGGCGTAAAGGAGTCTGACCAGCCTCGGCTCTGCTCACGGCTGCTGACATCACCTGGTCCGTCTTCGTGTCCGCGCTGCGTCTTGAACCTTCTTGGTGGGTAAGTGCATCGAAAATGAGGAGCCCGTTGACACAAATGGTTTCAGGTTTGGAGCCTTTGGCAGTGCAGTTTTGTTATCACTAGATGTCAGTGTGGACTTTTCCGACCGCCACCCTCTTTCTGCGGGAGATGTACCAGACAGCACCCTGGGTCCTTCTCCAAGTCCTGGCAAACACAGGGCTATTTTCAGAACTGTAATTTCACCAAATATATTATATACTTACACATTTTAACTTTTCAGAGTTCTTTTAAAACACAGAAACCCTGAACCAAAGGCTGTACTTTTTAATGCTGTAATCTTCTAATCTCTGTGTTTGCATTTGGAAGGCAGCCTACCAGGCTGTTTTGAGGCTAGTAATGGGAAGTCCCAGCTGTGTTCCACTTAGGGTCTTTTTTTTTGGGGTATGCGGGCCTCTCACTGTTGTGGCCTCTCCCGTTGCGGAGCACAGGCTCCGGACGCGCAGGCTCAGCGGCCATGGCTCACGGGCCCAGCCGCTCCGCGGCATGTGGGATCTTCCCGGACCGGGGCACGAACCCGTGTCCCCTGCATCGGCAGGCGGACTCTCAACCACTGCGCCACCAGGGAAGCCCTGATGAGCTTTTTAATAGCCTAATTCCATGTGATAGAAAACTGCTGTTTGTAGTAAACTGTGTGGGAAAATAATAAGGCCTAAATTTCCTTCAGTCATGGACTGTTAACAAGGAAGACAAATAAATTTGCCACACCCAGCATTAATATTTGGTGGCCCTCCAACCTGACTGTGCACAGCACTACCTCAGCTACCCCTTGTGAATCCCCATTTTCAGGACGTCGATCCTAGGAATAGCACTGAGTTGGTTCAGGGTGAAGACACAGGGAGAGCAGGAGACGTGGTTCCTGCACTGAGAAACATTGTGCAAAATGAAATCCAGGGCTCTGAGAAAGCTGTTTATAGCCCCGTGCAAATTCAGTGTGGGATTGGATGCCTAAAGCCAACAGAACTTAACCCCATGCCTTGCTACAACCTAAAGGCTGGTTTTGTTCTGCCTTGTAAAGCTGAATTCATCTCCCACTTCTCAAATTGATCTTTCCTACCTAGTGCTCCCAGGGACCCAAAAGCTTACCTGTCATTCTTGAGTGTCCCTTCTCAGTCATGCACAACATCCAATTGGTCTCCAAGACCTATGGTGGCTCTTCTCTTAATAGCTTTTGAATCTGCCCTACATCAGTCTCTTAACTAGTCTTCCACTTCCCTGTGCTTTCCTCCATCCTATCAAGAAATTCTCCAAAATACTGCTTGAGTTATCCTTCTAAACTGTATATACACTCATACGACTTCCGTGTTTATGAAAGTGGTTCCTTTCTGCCTTCTGGATTGATTCTAACCTCTTAACCCAGCACACCAAGCCAGTTAGACTCTGCCTCAACCTGCTTTTCCAGCCTATTCGCTCACCTCATCGCCTCCTACTCTTCGTTCCAGCTGTAATGAACTGCATGCCGTTCTTCAGATGCTCAAAGCTCTCCCTTGCTTCATGCTCCCTCAGCCTGGAATGCCTGTGGCTGCTTAAGCCAACTCTCTCTCTCAAGATTCAGCTCAGTATCACTTCTGGGAATTCATCTTTGTCCTTCACCCAACCCCCATCCCTGCACTCCGCCCCAGCATGTATTTACCACACTGCACTCTAATCATCTCGTTATTTATATCTATGTCCTCTGACTCTATGCTGTAAGGTTTTTGAAGGCAGGCACCCTGTCTGGCTTAGCTTTGCATTCCCAGTGATAAGCACAGGGCCTGGCAATGACAAATGCGCAGTCACTTTTTGCTTAAGGGATGAAGACATCTCCAGTGCAGGTCCCAAGGTATTCTGCTGTTTCCATGCACCAGGGAATGACCTAGTTCAGGGCTGTGTTCCAAAACCTACACGGTTTAGACCTGTATCCCTAGAGTGCAGCCAGAGCCCAGCTAGTTTCTGGGAAATAGAGGGTGGGGCGAGTTGAACAGTAGCTCTTATTGCTCTGTTTTCTTTCTGGTTGCCAGGGAAAGGTCATCCTGAAGTTATGAGTTGACCACTTCCAACCTGGCCAAACCTGGGGGCATACATCAATCAACAGCAACTCAAAGGGAATTGGCCACCTAAGGTAGGGACTGCCCTGGATGAAAAATGTAGAAGATGGCAAATGGGACACATGCAAACTTAATGCGGTAATGACAGCCTGCTAAGTCAGTAGTGATTCAGGCTGGCTATTGTCACTGCCGTCTCTCGTGATCCACAGCAGTTACTGATGTCTCCTGTGTGCAGACTGTCTCAGAAGCAGGCACTGTAGGGAGTTAAAAATAAAACAGAAACAGAGTTCTGTATTTGGGAGGCTTATGCAATCTAGGTCTAAAATAAGGGGCTTGCTTTTATTGGGGCTTTTGGCTACCTTTCCTGGCAAGGGAGGAAGTGGTAAGGGAGAATGTCTTATAATACCATTTAATCATTCATGTATAACCATAGTGATTTCCGCAAGTGACAGGAAGCAGGGAGGTGGTGCCTATGCACTGGAGGAGGGACCACATGCATTATGTAGCAGAGAGCTATTTTTTCTCCAGGCTGTTCTTCATTTCTGTAGGCAAGGAAATGCCCCTCGGTACTGACCTCATGACACACCTGTCCACTAAATGTTGTGTTTTTTCAACAGTATGCCCCTCATAAAGAGCAGAGATTCCTTTTAAAACATTCTGTATGGAATCTGAGAGTTTTCTTCATAATGGAGGAAAATCATCATGGGTTGTGGTCGTTTTGTATTAAGGGTTTTAAAACAAGGGCTTTTAAAGATTTAAAAAAAAATACTTTCTGCCATCCAAAGTGGATTAATTGAGAAGAGAGCATAATATAAATATTTAAGCTCTTATTAATACTCCATATCATTTTGATAAGCAAGAATTAAGTTATTTTTATTAGTAGTTGCTTACATTGTATCTCGTGCTATTTTTGGAGAGGAAAATGATCCCAGAATCTATGTTTGACATAGCTTAGGGATCTGGCCACTGACTGATTAACATGAAATGCTTTCACAACACATTTAGTCCTGTTCAGGACTCCGAAGACTCCTTAATGAAAGCGTAATTTAATTATCCTATAGAATCAAGGTTTTTTTTTTTTTTTTTTTTAAAGCTTTAGATATATTTCAAATAGCTAGTCCCTGGTCTCTTAATGACAATTCCTTTTCACATTTCATACATATATTTACATGCATACACATTCATCCATCCAATGATGGAAAGATGAGTAGGTTTCTCATCATGTCATATTGTCATCAGGATTAGAGTAGTGATATACATATTAGTAAATTACTACTAAACAATTACTACCAATAAATTCTCAAGTGCCAATATATATTAAAATTACAGGGGACTTCCCTCGTGGGGCAGTGGTTAGGAATCCGCCTGCCAATGCAGAGGACATGGGTTCGAGCCCTGGTCTGGGAAGATCCCACATGCTGTGGAGCAGCTAAGCCCATGCGCCACAACTACTGAGCCTGCGCTCTAGAGCTCAGGAGCCACAGCTACTGAAGCCCGCACGACTAGAGCCCGCGCTGGGCAACAAGAGAAAAGCCACCACAATGAGAAGCCCGCGCGGCGCAACAGAGTAGACCCCGCCTGCCGCAACTAGAGAAAGCCTGCGCGCAGCAATGAAGACCCAGTGCAGCCAACAATAAATAAACAAATTAATTAATTTATTAAAAAAATTATACAAATTGGTAAAATCAGTCCCAGTCAGTGTCAGTATATATTAAACTGCACAATATCACAACCTGCTAGAGGTAATATGCAAATTATTACAACCTGCTAGGGATAATAACATTGAGATTAAAATGTGTGTATCTATTAACAAATTTCAAAGTAAAGAGAGACTGAATCTTTTGAGACTCACAACTACTCTGTGAGACTGGTATCATGATTATCTGCATTTTACAGAGAAAACAGGTTTAACCAGTTTAAGTGGCTTGTCCTAAACCCCACAGCAGTGCTAGGCAGAGCCAGGGGCTTACCTACTTCATGGTGTGTGCTTATAATCCTGTCATGATGGCTCCATCCTTTGGAAGACAGGTATGATTGATTAAAGAATCAATGAGAGTAAAGGGAAGGAAGTATTTGGCTTACTCATGACAGAAAAATAAAAGTGTGTTAAAGGTATTATCTAAATTTTTGATGTTCTTTGAAAAATTACCCAACAGTGCGATTCCTAAATATTCCTCTAAACTGACTTCAGTTTGTTTTTTTTTTGTGGTACGCGGGCCTCTCACTGTTGTGGCCTCTCCCGTTGCGGAGCACAAGCTCCGGACGTGCAGGCTCAGTGGCCATGGCTCACAGGCCCAGCCGCTCCGCGGCATATGGGATCTTCCCGGCCCGGGGCACGAACCCGTGTCCCCTGCATCGGCAGGCGGACTCTCAACCACTGCGCCACCAGGGAAGCCCCTGACTTCAGTTTTTTTAAGATCTAAATTTCTAATCACCACTAAAATCTTTTGTAGGGTGGATTAAGATAAATTTTAATGTTTAGATGCCTCATTTATTTCTTTAAAAATGAAATATAAGAATAGGAAAAAAGCCTACATAAAGATAGATAATTATACATACAGTCCTATGGTTTGGTAAGGAGACTAGGTAGTATATAATACCCCTCCCCCCAAAAAAGAAGGCAAAACCATGGCCATCTTTTAAATACTATAATGAAAGGAAAGTGGGATGGCAGAGACTTTAGCAGACAGTGTAGGGCTGGTGCTGACTGCAGGACAGCATGGTTGGGAGGCTGTGGGCCTAACTGAGCAGATTAAGGGGTGTGACAGGTCTTCTGCCCAGTGCAGATCTGCTGTCCTACGTGTCAAAGGCCTGATCCATCACAGCTTTAAAAGAGTGGGCAACAGAGGAAAGATAAGCACAAAAAAGAGTAAGTGCCAAAGGGAAGAGACTCACTCCAATTGCAATCCAACTAGATAACAGCAAAATGATTGGTCAGGTATTTTTATTGAGGATCCCACAACTAGCTTATCTGTTCCAGTGTGGGTTTCCGGTCACCAAATTTGTCAACATGAAGTGCTTTAACAATACAAACTAATTGTGAACCCCAAAAGTCTGTGGTCAAATATCATCATTTAACCCTGTCAGGAGGAAGAAAAACAAAGCATAAAAAAGCTTCAAATACTAGAAATTTTAAAGAGCTGGGGCTCTGGTCTCTTGAAGAGTCACTGAGCCATTAAAACAACAGTTCTGATTATGTACAGGAGAGTGTCATTTAGACCAGTACTTCTCCAAAGACGGTCAGACGTCTTGTGGCATCAGCATCCCTGGGCTGCTTGTTAGAATGCACATTCTCAAGGTCCAACCCTGATCTAAGGAAGGAGGATCACTGAGGGTAGGGCCCAGCAGTCTGTTTTAACAAGGTCTCCAGTTGATTCTTTCATGCACTAAAGTTTGCAAAGCACTGATTTAGACCATCGTCTGTCAAACTGCAGATTACAACCCATTAGGGGGTTATGAAGTCAGCTCAGCAGGCAGTAACCAGCATTTTACAAACAAAAGTGAAATGGAATAGACTAGAAACTGGAGTGCATCCCACGTAGCATGGGTATGATCTCATAAAACTTTGTTCAGTTCTATACATGTATACTGATTTGGATGAAGCAGCACTTTTAATTTTTGAAGAACTGGTAGGGTAGAATAAAGAAGCTACACATTTTAAATGAAGTCAGAACTGTCTGGCTGACAATAAAACACAGTGACAGCTTAATGTGGATTCCTGTTTGGAGAGAGACAGAGGAGAGAGGAAAGAGGGCCAAGGAAAGAACATAGCAGGCCAGTTTCATAACTCCAGAATCCTCAAGGTGAAAGAAACAAAAAGTCCCACCCAGAGAGGAAATAGAAGGGGCATCTACCACAGGGGAAATGTCAAGGAAGATAAGGTCATGTGTGACCCTCAGGAAACAATCACTGAAGCTGGAATATTCATTCACTCCTTTATTCATTCATTCATTCACTCCTTCAATCATTCATTCATTCATTCACAGATCACTTATTTATTGTACCATCATAGGTCCCAGGCACTGTGTTAGATGCTGGGCGTACAGATGTGAGGCCTATCATGGACAGTGTTGTTTAATGACAGACAGAAGATCAATAATAATAATACAATTGTGCTGTGAAGATCAGTGCTGTGAAGGGATTATTAACACAGCACTGAGTGGGAATACTGAAGTTAGCCTGTGACGATGGGGTTAAGAGTGAGGTGACAGGGGAGATCCATATGGAGAGGGAATTTAGTCAAGATGATGACCACATCTTTTTTTTTTTTTTAAAAATCTTTTTGAATTAGTGTTTTTATTTTCTTTGGATAACCACATTTTAACATGATGTTCTGTTTTGAAACTAATCAGCTGTGGTAGATGGTGTTTCTAGATACACAATTTAAAGCAGAAGGAATTTAGCTGATCCACACAGACACAAAAAATGTTTCTTTACGACATTTTGATGGCTTAATAACAGGAACTGACACTTGAAATTTTTCATGTAACTTTGTTTATTGTAAAATGTTTTACTAAAGTTTCACATTTAGCTTAGATATTTGATAGCCAGACAATTGTTCGTGTGTGTGGCAAAGACATGCTTGCTATGTGCTTGCCAAAATTTTTTCCTTCTCTTCCTGGGCACACACACAAAACCACATTTTCTGACCCCTTTGCAGGTAGGTTAGCCTATGTGACCAATTTCTGCCAACATGGATAGTGGGCAGAGGAATGTACACCCTTCCAGGCTTGGCCAAAACTTCTTCCAATATCTGCCCTTTTTCTTTGGCCAGCCAGGTGCACAGGATCTAGTGATGGACTCTGTGAGGGGCCCAGGGGCCTGCTTAGCACTAGATAAGAGCCTGGGTCCCTGAGTCACCCCTTGGAGAAGAGACACCCAGGATTGCCACTTAAGTGGGGAACTGTTTGGAGGGAGATGAGAGGGTGTACCAAGTGAACTTGTAACGTGCTTTCATTCCATCAAGACCCTGAGGTTGAGGGGCTTGTTTCCACTGCGTGGCTTAGCCTGCCCTGACTAAGATGCCGTCCCTGGCACTGAGGAACACAAAGCATATATCTATGAGCTGAATGAATGATCATTACAACTCCAATTTTTATCCTCTGAATCCAATGTTCAGCCTGTAAATGGCCTTCTCACTACTCACTTATTCAACAAATACTTACCTAGAGGTTACTGCGTGCCAAGCACTGCAACAGTGAGCCAAGAAAACCACACTTTCCATGCCCTCATGGAACTTACAGTCTTGTGAGGAACGGACATCAATAATCAAACAAATGTAAAATTCCAACTGTTGTGAGTGGTGTGAATGCTGGAAACCTGGCACTAAAAGGGGATTTTTTTCCTAGGTAGGAATAAATGAATAAATGTGGAGTGCTTTTCAGGTGTAATTAATGTCTGGGTAAAAATCACTTAAAAATATAGGTTTGGATGTGATGAAGCAAAGTATAACTAAATCTGGATATGAGTAAGAGTCACAGAGTTAAATCTTTCCATTGAATAGTTTTAACTAATAAATGGGGTTTGTTCCATATTATAGTTACCTAAACTTTTAAAATGCATAATGTATAAATGATGTATAAAATTTTATACATGATAAAGTATATAATGATGAGTATGAAACTCTTTATCAGTTGTTAGCTCCTCAGAGACTTGCAAAAGTCTTTTACTCCTTTTTAAAAATCATAGTTTATTACTTTTCTCTATTAACAGTAAGTTCTTGCCATATTGGTGACAAATTCCTGCTGAACCACAGTTCTGCACCCAAGGCCTCATTCAATAAAAGTTAAATCGGATCAAATCACTAGATGCCTTCTTAAATGAGAGCTTGTCATTCTGGTAACACTTTGGCGTTTCAAACTTTTCTTTGCTTACCAAGTAAACGTTGGTTTCAGTAAGCTCATACCCAAGATGAAAGAATATTAGATTTGAATTGAGTAGCTTTGTGTGTGTGTGTGTGTATACATATATATACATACACACACAATACATCAATATCTATACATATATCCTTCACTTCTGTTTAAAAACTTGATTCTCATACCTCAAAGAGTGATAAAAATAATTACAAAGCTTGATAAAAATGATTACATAAATGACTCATTACAAATATGGAAAAACGACAAAGTATTTACGTCTGCATTTTGTACAAAAAACACCAGTTGCAATTATTTTCATATAGAGGACACTTTTAGGCATTTTAAAAATGGGAGGGTCAGAGCAGGCTGTCCACTGGGTATCCAGACCATGCTTTGCTACCAAGACACCACATTACAGTTACGAATGGAGTGAGAATTTTATTAATTGCCATTTTAGAGAAATTACAGGATTTTAAAACAGCAGGTACCCTCGAGATTTGATACCAAAATCCCAGGTAAGGAAACTAAAGTTCAAAAAGGTAAAATAATTTGCTTATTACACGTAACTTAGTTTTGGTCCCAGACCTAGACCTCAGGCCTCCTGAATCGGGTGCTTTCTCTGCACCACAGTTTTTGCCCTACAACTGAAGATC
The DNA here is from genome assembly GCF_025265405.1 of Mesoplodon densirostris. NCBI lineage: Eukaryota > Metazoa > Chordata > Mammalia > Artiodactyla > Ziphiidae > Mesoplodon > Mesoplodon densirostris. Next base: position 67,401,401 of record NC_082669.1, read on the forward strand.
AGGCTGGATTATCCTTAGTTCTATCAACTCTGTGCTTTCTCCACACTCAGAGTGTTTAAATGGGATAGATCTAATTCAGATCAAGTTGGCTTCTGCCTCCTCGGTTCTTCTGTTTTCAGTCTTTTATCATCAGTATTGGTGAGCTTCTATTTAAACGACACACTCGGAGTAACACCAAGGAGGAAGTTGACACCCACCCAAACTAAATGACTCGGGACACAGGACCGAGCCACTCCCAGCCCCAGCTGGAAAAAGGTGAAGTAGACCCATGGTCGAGTCCGGCGTCCGAGGGCCACGTGCGGCAGGAGGGGCCGCCTTCTGGTTGGCGCTCCGAGGGGCTCGGTCCCTCCAATCGGCGTAGGTCCTGCGCTGGAGAGGGGGCGCGCGCCCTGCATGAGAGGGCGGGGCCAGCGACCTGTCCATCACCGATTCCGCGGGTGGCAGCACCTACCACACCAAGGCACCTAGGCGAGACAAGGCCGAAGCGGGAAGGCCGCGGCTGGGGGAGGCGGGGCCAGGCTGGCGGGAGCCAATCCGCAGGGCGGCGCCAGGGGGCGGGGTCACCGCGCGCGACCCAAACACTCGGGCCCTGGCGCATCCCGGAGCAGCGCAGCTTCTCCGCCTTCCGGTGAGAGGGCCGCAGAACCTCTTCCCCTCCTGGGCACCCCTACCTTCGTGGCCCACCTCCCCCCCCCGCCCCTCCTTCACCGGGGGAGCGCGGTGACGGTTGCCGGGAAGCACGCGCTGCCCCTCCCTCCCCTCCTGCGTCCTCCCCTCACGCGCCACCCGTTTTTCCTCCTTCTCCGTTAATAACAGCTGGGTGGCTGGGGGAGGAGGGAAGGTGGCCTTGGCTGAGTCTGGGCGGGCGCCTCCCACTCACCCGCGAGCCGCCGTGGGAGCAGGAGGATGGCGGCGGTAGCGGCGGCCGCCCGGGAGGAGGCGGTGCCGAGGCTCCCGGCGCAGAGCGCGGCGGCGGCAGAGAGCGGCAGCGGCCCGTCGCGGCGCACCAGAACCGAAAGCAGCGGCAGCTGCGCAGCCACCTGAGCCGCCCCTCCCGCCGGAGCCAACGAGCGGCGCCCACGGGAGCCGGGACCTCCTTCCTCTCCGCGTCTCCTCGTCTCCCGCGCCCCCTGTCAGGCAGCAGGTCTCGCCTGCCAACCCCGAGAAGAGCGCGCCGGGCGCAGACCGCCCCTCGGGGCGCCGGGCTGCGGCCCTGGACGTGCGGGCTTCTGTCTGCGCCGGCCTCGGCGCCTCGACCCTGCCCTCTCGCTCACGCGCTCGCTCCCCCACTCCCGGCGCCCCGGGCGCTGCGCGCGGGCCCGGCCCGGGACAGGGCGGACATGGGCGCCAAGCAGAGCGGCCCGGCCGCTGCTAACGGCCGCACCCGCGCGTACTCGGGCTCGGATTTACCTTCCAGCAGCAGCGGAGGGGCCAACGGGACCGCGGGCGGCGGGGCGCGAGCTGCGGCCGCCGGGAGGTTTCCGGCTCAGGTGCCCGGCGCGCACCAGCCCAGCGCCTCCGGTGGCGCCGCGGCGGCCTCGGCGGCCCCGCGCAGCCGCTCCCTAGGCGGGGCCGTGGGGACCGTGGCGTCGGGGGCCCGCGCGGCGCAGTCCACCTTCAGCATCCCCAACAGCAGCAGCGGCCCGTACGGCTCCCAGGACTCGGTTCACAGCAGCCCCGAGGACGGCGGCGGCGGCGGCAGGGACCGGCCGGCGGGCGGGGGTCCCGGCGGCCCACGCCTGGTGATCGGCTCCTTACCAGCTCACCTCTCGCCGCACATGTTTGGAGGTATGGCCCCTTCCCTCCTTGGCTTCCGCGGGCGGCACGTGGGCCGTGGCTGCGCTTATTTTTACCCTTCTCCTTTTCTCCTTCAGCTTGGGCGCCGGGGGTTCGCCGCGCTGCCGGGCCGGGTCACCCCTCTTGAGGCAGGGAGCGGGGGGAGAGAGATCGCCTCTTAACCTCTGCAGCGCCGCTGCCGCGCGACCCTTGTGTTTGGTTTGTTTTTTTTTTAACACAGCGTTCACTCTCACCTCTTCGCGGCTCCTTAGTCCAGAAGGACCTTGTTTGCCCCCCGGAGGTGAAGGGAGCAAATATTGTTTTAAAAACAAACCGACACAACAGCCCTGGTGCTTGTGGGTTTTAGTAGCAGGAAGTCAGGAGAAGACCCGTTGCTAAATGTAGTTCTATCTGGTGACTCGAGTGGTGAGCAGTTTTTAAAGGCCAAAAGTCAGAGTCTGAAACGAACAGATGAGTATTTGAAGAAGGGAGTTATCGCCTTTGGAGTGACTGTTAATATTATAAAACTGTAATTCTTATGTCTGTGTAAATAGTCCCACCTATTGCGTACACTTTAATTGGATGAATGTGTTAATGAAAAGTACATTTTTAACCTCAGTAAACTGCTACTTTAGATAATGGTTAATGTGAGTCCTGCTTAATTTGGACAGAGCATTAAAAAATTGAAAACAGTTTCTTAAGGAGATAAACTAATTATCATAACTGCCTACAAGATGCAGTAAAAGCTCTGGGTGCTTTTGAAAAGCCATGTTCACTAGAGTTCAGGAAAAGACACTGAAAAATGGAAGTTTTAGTAGTTAAACGATATGTGTTTATGTAGAAACAGAGGGGTAGGGGTGCCCCTGATCTGAGGAAAACAAATTCTACCTCTTCAATTATGTTTTATGCTTATGAACTTTTTGTCAAAACGGTTAATGATAAATGAATTAAGACACCCTCGCTTCCCAGTTCATGAAAAGAAGTAGAAGTTAACTCTGGTTAGAGATGCAGACTATAGAAGATAAACGTTTCCATATCTTTGCGTTATGCCTCATGATATTACCTACATTCACAGTTGAGCACAGATGAATAGTGAAAACATCATTTCCATTTCTGTACCCCTTTTACTCATGTGCTTATAAATGTGAGAAATTTGAGTAGGTGGTTGGTAAAGTGGAATATTCAACAACGTAATTTATCTGCTCTGTTCTGTACTATCAGCATTCCGCTTAGCATAAATTAAAAATGGGAATGACATGTCTAGTTTTTTCCATCTTCTTAATACTGGTTTGTATATTCAAAATATAGAGCAATTCTTTAGTCACCTTACTTTAATTACTTGTTATTAAAGTGATTTCTGCCATGTAAGTAAAAATACTGACTTTTCCTAAGATTGGCCCTTAAAAAGAACTTTTGTTTTTGAGAAAAAGAATTAGTGCTGACCATACTGTGATTTGTGATTCGTAATTAACACAGCTGAAGGTACTGTAGTCACCACATCGAAGAATAACAAAAGACAGTTTCTTGAGAATGGAAGATTAGTGCAAGAATAAAGGCTAATAAGCTGTTTTTTTAAAAATGATTATCTTTTTAAGATTAAAATTTGCATTTAGCAGTTATGTATATTTAGAAGCTTGCTAAAGAAGGGGGAATAGGAAAAGGTTTGTTAAATCAGTAGTTTTTATTTCTTTGGTATACTGATGGAGTGTCTTAATTCAGTTTTTTTTATAGGGCTGATAATTGCTTTTAACAAAGAGTATATTTGTATGGGTTTATTTTTTGAAATATGTTCCATTCAGAGCAGGGGCAAATAGTTGACACCTGTGCTGTTAATTCATAGTAAAAGAGCAAATGAAGAAGACCTAGTTGCTGAAAGTTGGAGAAGTATAGCGTTTATCTTTTTTCTTATCTAAATTCCTAGATTTGTGCACTTAGTTCTTTTAGTATTTTGGGGGTTAGGATGACTGGGGCCTGGTGGAAGCACAGTGACACTGAGAACTGTGGCAGCCTTTCTTAACCAAGTCTGTAGAGAATGGAGCCCTGATGTCGTAAGGCATCTATTGTATGCAATTAATTAACCTTTTTCTCCTGTGCATTTAGAATGTTTCTAGTTATGTATCTTAGGAAATTTAAGAAGACAGTCATTCAAATAATCTTGTGTTTGGTGATTCAGATGAGGAACCCCAGTTGAGAAAGTTTGGAAGAGGATCACAAATTACTTTTTCTTGTTAAATTATGGCAACAGATCAAAGTGCCAGTACCTTAAATCCTAGTTAAGACCGGAAGATGGAATACACTTAGGTGAAAAAGCATCTTTCCAGCGGCATTTGCTTTAATGAGATTTTTACCTGTATTTCAGTGGATGGGCTCATTAGGGAAACTTAATAGAAGCATGTTTGTCATCATCCTGAGATTTAGGGAACCAGGTGATGAATCTTATTATTTTAAAACCTAGGCTTTATTATAGTCCGTATTGAGTTAATTTTTTAGTATCTATTATAGTGTTAATGTGTTGATTCAGTTACAAATTGTACACATGTTTGGGCATTATAAAGTAACTCCATCTGAAACTTGAGAAAAGGAATGTTTCTAAATTAGTGGAAAGTTATTTCTATAAGTTTATAAAAGTTATTTTAATCGATGTTTGTATTGTTACTGTCTCCTAATAGGGAAATATGGTGCTAATAAGATTCAAAATTATCTTTCCTTTAGAGGGTGTCATGTAACTTATAGAAAAGGAAAACCTAAACAGTACCACTTTCTAAAAAAAAATTTAGAAGTCTGACAAGTTGAATTGTTACTAGGTCTGTCATAATGAATTACCAAATTAAATGAGGTTTTCTTTGTTGGTTTATGTTTTTCTCTCTTTGGGACATGTATTTTGGCTATATTCGCTCTTATTTAGTTCCCTCTAGAGAACCAGAAGGGAGGTGCTTAATTCACATATTTCTGTTTACAGAGATTTCCTAGAACTTCTTAGAACTGAATTATTGTATATCAGAATATGATTATAAAACATTTAGGAGTTTTTAGGTCAAGTAGATTTTTCTTCTTTTAGTTATTCTTTTCAAAGTGCTGAGTTTAATACTATTACAGTGAACAAAAGCCTTTTCTTGTTTATCACGTTTGTTCTAAAACAGGTCTTTAAGGGAATAGTCTAATATTTAAAAGACTTGGTGGTATCTTAGGATTTTTTTGGCTCTATTGTGTGTCTACATTTTTTCCACTATCAAGTTGCTAATGTTCATAAAATCAATTATATGCGTGGTAAAATAGTGTTTAATGATCCAGCAAGAATGGCAGAGGTAAATTGGACTATAAAATTATACCAGTCAGTGGAGTTCATTTCTAGAGAAACCATGTGGGCTTCTCTTACATCCATGAGTTTGGAAGTAAAAAGGTAAAATGAATTAATCTAGACAATTTACTGATGGTACTGGGTTGCTTTTGGCCTCCTCCTAATTGATTGGCTTGAGTTTCTTTGGGCGTGTTGTGCCTATGAGTATTTCAGTCGTCTGATTGTAATTCAGGTGCCTCCTGTTACTTAGGAAACGTGCTTCCTTTTATTGGAGGAGTTTAGGTTATCACTTAAAACAATATGTTAAATAAAATTTGTACTTCTGGCAGACTTATTTCTCTTAATCTTCAAGATGGATGTGGGTTTTCAGGTGTTAGATTATCTTCATTAATTAACTGTATTGAATTGTACTCAGTCACTACTTCTTACCAGTATCTAGTGCTAAAATGTTTGAACTGGGGATGTTGTGGTTAATCTACTTTCTGTTCCTGAATGTTCTTTTATTAAATTGAAGGCTTTTATGGGGTAGTAGAAGAGAAATGTCTGCTGTTGCTTAAGAAAAATGACTCTTCTAACCACTATCCCGTCACCCCCCCCCAAAAGCAGCCCACAAGAACTCTGATGGTTAATGTTTCTCACTTGTGATCTCACATAATCTTTAAACACTCTAGGGAGATGCTTTGTGTTGTATGCTTTGTTATGCTAAGGTGTGGACTCTGCCATGGAAGTCTTTGCTTTGGGAGTATTTTGAGTTTTCTTGACTGCAAGGTGGAAGGTGTGCCAGAGGGAGGAGTGGTTTGTGTTGCACTGGGCATTATCTGATATGAGAGCTGCCTGACCTAAGTACCTTTGATGCCTTGCTGTCCGCGTAGCCAGAAAGAGCTCTGTTGTTTTACTCACAGGTAGTGTCTACAGCAAGTCCTCCATCTGCCTCCAATTTGATTGCTTTGCCTGGTAACAAGTAAGTAGGTTCTTATTTATTTTCTGGTTGCCAATACCACTAATTAGATACCAGGTTTTTTCAGTTTATTATTTATCTTGTTTTTGTAAGAATTGCCTTAATGTTATACCTATTGTATATACTGGGTATATGTACAACTGGGTATTTTAGCAAATGAGTTAAAGAAGTATAGGAACTGCTTTTTGTAGCACAGTACCTCCTAAATGTTTTAATTTTGCATGTATGTACTTGACTGGTGTTATTAATGAATTAAATTTGTTCTACGCTTATTTAAGTGTTTAGAAGTTGGGGCAAACATGCCCTTTGTATGAAAAAAGTGTTCAGAAATACCTTAGGTTTGATAGTATTCAGTTGCAGATAGTTTTCTATGCTGCTTATTAAATTACTACAAATTTAGCTGCCTAAAGCAACACATCTTTATGATCTCACAGTTTCTATGGGTTAGGAGTCTGGGTGCAGCTTAGCTTGGGTCCTCGGCAAGACTGCAATCAAGGTATTGGCCAGGACTGGGGTGTTTATCTAGAGTCTGGGCCGGGGAAGGGTCTGCTTTCAAGCTCCCTCCCTCAGGTTGCTGGCAGAATTCATTTCATCATGGTTGTTAAGCTCTTGCCAACTTGCTTCTTCAAAGCCAGCAAAGGAGAGACTAGCAAGATGGGTTGGTGCTACACTCTTACGTAAATATGTACATGTAATCACACACAGCCCATTGCCTTTGCTGCATTCCATTGGTTATAAACAAGTCACAGGTCCTGCTCATACTCAAGGGGGAGGGAATGACAGAAAGGTGTAAATATCAGGAGGCAGGGATCACGTGTGGCCACACTGGTTATAGACTTAGGTTGACCAGCTAAACATACAATTGTTCTAACCGTATTTTTGAACTCATTATTTATTTACTTTGAAGAAGTTGTAATATTGTAGGTGCTAAGGATTGTTTAAGTAAACATGAATTGAGCCCCTCCTAGGGGCTGGGCATTGTAGTTGTCAGGGGTACAAACATGGGGCTTCTTGCTGTTCTTGCTCAGCTCTCAGTTGAATTTGAGATGATTATACACTTGTAACAGGTGCTATAATAAATAGGACTGTTAACAAAATACTTTGTTGAGGTATCAATACTAGGGCAGTCTAAGAATACCTCACAGAGGAAGATAACATTTGAACTGTGTTTGGAAGGATTTAGAAGTTTTCTGCAGGGAGGACAGTACAGACTAAAGAAGAATCCACAAAAGCCTTGGCTTTGATATGGAATCTTGAAAAGTTGTGTGTCTATATTGTAGGGTGCAAGGAGGAATGATGGATGAGAACATGAAGCTAGAAGAATAGCCTTGAACCAGTTGTTGAAGGATTTTGCAGTGCTACAAGTTTGTTTTACTTAACCAAGTTTTAAAGCAGGGTGGTATCATGATCAGGGCAGGGGCACCATTACAATCATAGTTTATATGATGGCAGCCTTCAAAGCTGTATACAATTGCCCTGATCATGATTAAATTGCTTGTTAAGAGCGGGAGAGTGGTAGCAGGAAGGTAAGCTAGGACTCTATTAGAATATAATTGGTGGAAGATGCCTAAATTGAAATCATGGCATAGGTGAGGAAGAGGATTTGATTGAGATTTCTAATATACAGCTGATAGAATTGAGAACGGGGGTGTGTAGTGTTGTCATTAACCAATATTAAAAATAAGAAAAGAACAAGTTTTAGGAAATAATAATGAGTCCTTTTAGGCTTGTTAAATTTTGAGGATTTCCATCTAGAAGCATCTTTTAAACAATTGGAACTGTAAGTCTCTAATTTAGGACATTACAAAAAATTGAGAAATTGTCAGTTTGCAGATTATAAGTGAAGCTGAACAGTGGTTAAGATAGTGAGGGATGGGGCTTCCCTGGTGGCACAGTGGTTGAGAGTCTGCCTGCCGATGCAGGGGACGCGGGTTCGTGCCCCGGTCCGGGAGGGTCCCGCATGCCGCGGAGCGGCTGGGCCCGTGAGCCATGGCTGCTGAGCCTGCACGTTCGGAGCCTGTGCTCCACAACGGGAGAGGCCACAACAGTGAGAGGCCCGCGTATCACAAAAAAAAAAAAAAAAAAAAAAGATACTGAGGGATGGATGTAAATTGAGGAGCAAGCATGGAATCCCGGGGAGCAAGAATTTTAAGATACAGGCAGAGTAGGAGGCCAGCGACTACAATTAAAGGAAATTAAAGGAAAGGAAGTTGTTTAAAATGTTTTTTATTAAAATAATGTGTGTTCATTAGAGAAAACTAAAATGTGGAAAATACAGAAAGACACATGTAAGCAATTGCAAATCATTTGTAATATTACCACGAGAAATAACCAGAATAAAATGTTGATGTCTGGGGCTTCCCTGGTGGCGCAGTGGTTGAGAGTCCGCCTGCCGATGCAGGGGACACGGGTTCGTGCCCCGGTCTGGGAGGATCCCACGTGCCGTGGAGCGGCTGGGCCCGTGAGCCATGGCTGCTGAGCCTGCGCGTCCGGAGCCTGTGCTCCGCAACGGGAGAGGCCACAACAGTGAGAGGCCCGCGTACCACAAAAATAAAATAAAATTAAATTTAAAAAATGTTGATGTCTGTTTTTTCCATATATATGTCTTCGATAGAAAAATTGAAAGTCATTCTTGTATATTCTTTTGATTTTAAACCTTTCTGATGTTCTAGTAAAAGATTTTAAAGCTACAGATTTCCCTCCAAGAATTGGCTTTAGCTGAATGCCACAAATTTTGAAGTGTTTTGTTAACATTCAGTTAAAAATATTTTCTCATTTCCCTTGTGATTTCTTCTTTGATCCATGGGTTACATATTTCTTGATAAAATCCTCTTTCTACTTCATCAGTTTCTTCTATCATTTTTTTTTACAGCATTATTTTTAATGACTGCCTGCTACTCCAGAATTCATTCAATAAATATTTAATGAAGACCTACTTTGCCTTGCACTGTCCTGAGGATATAGAAGTGAAGAAAGCTCCGTGCTTTCATGGGCCTTATATTCTACTTGGGAGAGACAGTAAACAAACAAGTAAGATATATAGTGTGTTAGATGGCGTAGAATGTGATGGAGAAAATGGAGTGGAAAGGTAGATGGAGATTGTGGGGTGGAGATTTGTCTCTATTTTATTTTTTTATTTTTTATTTTTTTGCGGTACGCGGGCCTCTCACTGTTGTGGCCTCTCCCGTTGCGGAGCACAGGCTCCGGATGCTCAGGCTCAGTGGCCGTGGCTCACGGGCCCAGCCGCTCCGCGGCATGTGGGATCTTCCCGGACTGGGGCACGAACCCGTGTCCCCTGCATCGGCAGGCAGACTCTCAACCACTGCATCACCAGGGAAGCCCCTGTCTCTATTTTAAATAGGGTTTTAGGGATAACCTCTCTGATAAGGTGACATTCAAGCAGAGACTTAAGGAGTAAGCCATGAAGGATCTCTAGGGGAGAAGCAAACCCAGGCAGAAAAACAGTAACTAGAAAGGTGCAAAGGTGTGATTGTAATGAATGTACCTGATGTGTTCTGGGGACAGCTATGAAATCAGTGTAGTTGGAGTGCAGAGGGTGGTAGAAGATGAGAGGAGTGGGGTGGGGCAGTCTCATGAAATGCCTCATAACCATTGACCTGGTTTTTAGAGTTTCATTTTAGAGAGAGATGGGGAAGCATTAGAGAGTTTTTTTGAGAAGATTGACGTAACCTGACCTAGGCTCTTAAAGGATTGCTCTGGCCGCTCTGTGGGAGTAGACCCTAGAGACCAAGAGTCAAGCAAAGACGCAAAAACTCTTGGCAAGAGATTACAGTGGCTTGGACGTGGTGGCGGCACTGGCATTGGTGAAGAGTTGCCAGACTCTAGATATCCGGTTCTTTGAAGATGGAGCCAACTGGATTAGATGTAGAGGAGTGAAGGATTAGCCACCCCTTGAACAACATGTGGGTTAGGGGTGCAGGTGCTCTGGGCAGTCCATTTTCATTTGTATCCCCCTCTGAAATCACCATTCCTCCACATCCATGGTTAGGTGTGGGGGGTCAACCAACTGCGGATGGTGTACTGCAGTATTTACTATATTGAGGAAAGTCCATGGATAATTTGACTCCCACAGTTCAAACTTGTGTTGTTCAGTGGTCAACTGCAGTTTGTTTGCAGTTTGGTGGTACTATTAAACATACTATTGCTGTCAAAATCCTGGCATGCAAATTTTTATATTTCTCTAGTTCTTAGAAATTTATCAGAGACAAGGAATCGTTAGAACCAAAGATATGCATTTGTTCAAGGCATTTGATCTTTATTGCTGAAATTGCCCTTTAGAAGGGGCAACTTCTTCAAGCAAGGTATAATTTTTAGAACTATCCATATCTTTTTTTTTTCTCCCCATGAAAACTCAAATGAGGTTTTTGGTACTTAACAAGTGCATATTGGTAGGTGCATTTTGAGTAATAGCTGTCAGAATCATTGTTTTATTCAGTGTGTGTGTGTGTGTGTGTGCTCCCTCTCTCTCTTTTTTTTTTTAGAATAAAGAAATTTAGTATATCAAAAAAAAGAGTAAGTACATTGCATCATTTGAATTTAATAAATTCTGACCATTAGGAATTTAATAAATTCCTAATCTTTGCTTGAATTGTGATTAGTCTGTGATAGTTCATTAATTTACCTTATTTGTATACATGTGAGCTGAGAAAAAGAACAAAGAAACCATATATATCTGTGTGTGTATGTATGTATATGTGTGTGTGTGTGTGTATATATATATATATATATATATATATATATAATGGATTGTTACATGTAATTTGTTTGAAAGAGCCAGGTCTTGGTTTGAACAATAAATGCTACTATTTTTATTATTGATTTTTATTTCATTAGTTGTTTTATCTTTTATTTTCTCATTTTGTAGTTAATTTTATTTTCTCCTAGCTTCTTAGTTCATTTATTTTTCTTTTTAAATAATACAAGCATTTAAGGCTATGATTACTCTTCAATACATACAGTTACTTCCCACAGCTTTAGACATTTAGTATTTTCATTGTCATTAAGTATACTTTTTTCATTTTAAATCAACTCTGTTGAGGAATAATTTTATTAACTACATTTAGATTTTTTTCTTTAACCTGCGAGTTATTTTCAAATGTAGCTGTGGTAAATTTTTAGGTGGTAAATTTACTGTTGTTGTTCTTGCTACCCTTTGTTATTTCTAGTGTCAACTAGGAAGGCAGCTCTGTGCACCACTATGTCACCAATGCTGCACAGCTCTAGTATTAACTAGGAATATTACATTGTAGTCAGAGAATCTGAAGACTTTTTCAACTGCACTTGATAGATATACAATGCAAAATAGCATTAAATGGAAAAACAGTATATTGTCTCAAATTATTAGAAAGGATCCTAAAATAGCCCACAGAATCAAAGGAACAAGTTCGGGAACCAGGGTCCGTGGAGCTGAAATTGAGCGATTCTGTGTGTGTGCGTGCACATCCACACCCTGGTTTCCTTTTGCTTGTTACCTAGTTTTATCCTCTTGTATTGATTATTAGGCCTTCTTTAAGCTGATGGCCTGAAGGCTCGCCCTTACTTCCATCCACATGTTATCTGAGTGGCCTGAAGGGTATATTTCCCTCCAGCTCCAGTGGAAGGACTCTGATTTGAGTTCTGTGCCTATCCATAAATCAGTCACCGAAGTGAAGGAGATGGAATGCTCTCTCTGTATGTGCAGGCGGTATTCTGTTATTATGGGGAAGAGTTTGGGTTTTCAAGTCAGGCTGCCTGGATTAAGTCCATCCATACTGTGTGGCCTTAAGCAAGTTATTTAATCCCTCCTTACCTTAGTTTTTTCATCTCTAAAATCAGGATAAAAATCTTGTTTTGTGGTATTGTGAGGCTTAAAGTAATCTGTATAAGGTATGTTATATCATTATTTTAAACTAACATTTGAACCTCCATCAAAAATGAAAACATTCAAGACTCACATCCCTCTTCTCATTCTCACCCTCTTCAGGAAGACCATGTCCTTTACTCTTCTCAACTTCTCAGATTTTGCAAAAAAAATCCAAAATTTTAGTTTTAGTTTTTCTATATGTCTGTTTCCACGAATCTCCCCTGAATGTTTGAATTAAGTTTTACAGTGCATTTACTGTGTTAGTCAGATGGTAAAAACTTTGTAAATATTCAGTGTTCTTCAGGTACATTTTGTATTTGATAACAAGGCTAATGATCACCAAAATTATTGTTTATTTACATCATATATAAAAACTTATTTCTCCAGAGAGAAGTGTTATGTTTTTATTTGTGTGAAGTAGGTATATGTAAACTGAATTTTTGAGCCAAAGAAAATAGGTATGATGTGGACTATACAAATGGGGACAATCATAAAGTTGTCTTAGAAATAAAATTATGCTGTGCTTAATAATAGCTCTTTTTTTCATAACCATTTGACTGTGTTACAAAACATTCTTAATCAGTCTGAATATGTTTTATGAGTGGTTGGAGATGGTTGGGGGAGATGGTTGGTGAGAAGTTAAGGCAGGTCAGTCCTTTTGTTAAGTGTATGCTACTTCTCCAGGGAAGTATCTGAGAAACTTAGCATTTTTATATTGTATGATTTACTGCATCTCAGGCAACCTGGTTGACATGGCATTTGATAAAGAAATATACTGCTTTGCTGGTGTTTTGACACGCTCTGGTCTGAGATCTCTAAGGTCTTGATTTGGAATTTTTCAGATTTCCCGTCTATTATAACATGTCTTCAGAAAGTACATCTGGTCACCTTGAAATCTCAGTTCCTTAGTAACTCCCATGTTTCACTTTCCACCATCTTGCCACTTAAAGAGTTCTTCAGAGGAATGTCATTAGTTTCCTTAAGAAAAAACGTAAATGAAGAATATTTAATATTATAGACCACTTTTAGTGTCTTTTTAAATATAGAACTAATACTATTTTATGTATTAATTTATGGATTTGGAAAGTGATTTCACAAGCACTAACTCATTTGCGTCTCATAAGAAGTGTGTAGGGTAGATAATTTCCTTGGTTATTTGCAGATGTGAATCAGAAGTTAGATGAACTACCTGCATTTATTGTATTTTAAATGTTACTTATTCTGTATCTTAGTTGTGAAGTGTAATTAACTTCTACTAATTCAGCATCCTGTTCACAGTTGGCTGCTTTTCTTTTCCTGTACAATTAAAAAAATTTTTTGTTTAGTTTTGCATGTAGTCGCCAAACCCTCCCTCAGTTGTATATTTGCATTTGTTCATAAGGTATGTATTCTGTGAATTTCATGTTTTTGTTAAATCTCTCCTGGGGCCTTCTGACCAACCCCATTCTGAATTAGTTATTGGGGGAGGTCTCTGTTCATTATCATTCTGGGAGTTTCATTTTTCTCTCAGATTAAATCTCCTAGTTCCTTGGTCTCATGTCTTTTCTTTCTTCAGGTACTACACTGTTTTTAGTAGAACACACTCTTCTATGTCTTACTGAGAAAGAATGTGTGTAAAGTAAATGACATTAAGACTTCAGTGTCTGAAAGAAAATATTTTATTTCTGCCCTCACTCTTGATTGACAGTTTGACTTGATATAGAATTCAAGGTTGGAAATTATTTTTCCTCAATTTTAATTTTTTAAATTTGCTCTTTTTTCTGGCTTCTGGTGTTGCTGTTGAGCACACTCATGCCATTCTGGTCTTTGATCCTTTGTGTGAAACATCTCCACCTACCCCCGACCCCAAGCATTTCGGATCTTCTTTAGCCCTAGGGTTATAAAATTTCATTATTGTATATCTTAAGATACGTCTTTGTTCATCCATTGCACTGCATACTGGCAGGCTCTTTCAATCTGCTAACTCTTGTCTTTCATTTTGGGTAGTTTTTAGAAAATTATTTCTGTGATTATGTCTTCTTCCAATTTCCTTTCTCATTATTTCAGTGTTGGACACTTAGAGTGATCTTTTTTTTTTTTAATTAATTTATTTGTGGCTGTGTTGGGTCTTCGTTGCGGTGCGCGGACTTCTCATTGTGCAGAGCATGGGCTCTAGGCACGTGGGCTTCAGTAATTGTGGCATGTGGGTTCAGTAGTTGTGCCTCACGGGCTCTAGAGCGCAGGCTCAGTAGTTGTGGCGCACAGGCTTAGTTGCTCTGTGGCATGTGGGATCTTCCCGGACCAGGGATCAAACCCGTGTCCCCTGAATTGGCAGGTGGATTCTTAACCACTGTGCCACCAGGGAAGCCCTAGAGTGATCTTTTGCTTTATCTTTTCTCTCTCTCTTTTTAAAAAAAATCTCTTTCAATCTATTTTTGGGGGGATTTTTTTTGCCAACTTTATTTCTAACCTTTTAGTGAATTTTTGTTTCTGTAATCTTTTTTACTTTCCAAAAGCTTTCTTTTTATAATGAATTTTTTCATACATTCTATTTTTGTTTTGTGGGTATAATATCTTTTTCTAAGAATATTAAAATGTGTTTTTGTGTATGTGTGTATGCATATGCTTTTTTTTTTTTTTTTTTTCTTCTTGATTAGTTTCTTCCCAGTTGCATTTTCCTTTTGTTTATTAGCTTCAGTCATTCATTAGGTTCTTTCTTCGAATGTTTGATCATCTTTGGCTGGTTACTCATTCTCTAAGGCACTGAAAAGCTGATTGGAAGCTCTCTCTGCAGGTAAGGTCATCTATCTGGGCCATTTTCTTAGGAATAGTAAATTACTGTCTTTTCTCTTGGCTGGTCATATTTTCCAGAATGGCTTTTCACTTTTCTTACCTGGAGGACATTCTTTTTTATACCAATGTTCTAGGAGCAGACTGAGAAGAAAGTTGGGAGACTTAATGCTCAATATGGTACTTTCATTTAATCTTCATATTCAGTATCAGTAGGTACCTCTGCCTTTAGCTATTCCTGTTGTCCCCAAGTCCAGAAACTTCCCTCTTCAAACCTCTAGTGGTAGGGTTGAGAAGGAACAGTTGCCTAGTTGTTTGAAGTCAGGGAGGACAACTGGGGGGCTCTCACTGCTTCTTACACGGACTTGCAGTGAATCTTACTCTTTTTTGTCCTCTTCTGCCTGCCTGCAAATTCTTGTGCTTGGTGTAAATCAGGTTGCTACTCTGCTTTCCTGGTTCTGTGGTGAAAGTTACCACTCATTTATTTTGTTTCTATAGTCTAATGGATGGCATTGCTTTTTTTTTTTTTTAATTTATTTACTCCATCCTTTTACAGGCTTATTCCCTTAAAAAATACATTTATAATGATTTTAGTTAGGATGTTTGGACTGAACAGAGGCTGATAAACATGTTCAGGAAGTCATCCTTTTTTTTAAAAAAATATTTATTTATTTATTTGGCTGCGCCGGGTCTTAATTGCAGCACGTGGCATCTTTTTAGTTGCGACATGTGGGTTCTTTAGTTGCTGCATGCAAACTCTTAGTGTGGCATGCCAACTCTCAGTTGCGGCATGCGGGATCTAGTTACCTGACCAGGGATCGAACCCGGGCCCCCTGCGTTGGGAGCGCAGAGTCTTAGCCATTAACTGCAAGTTCTCTTTTTTAATTGCAGAAGAAAGATGAATCCATTTCTATGAAATTTAGACAGTTCAGATGAAATGTAAGTCCCTTTCAGTCCTCCTCTGGTGATCTCATTCTCCTCCTAGATGTCACTGTTATCATTTTTTATATGTATACTTCCTAACTTTTTAACAAATTCACTTACTTATAAGTACAGAGAAAACCAGTTTTGTATGTGATTTTGCAAGGGAGGCTGTTATTGTTAAGAATAACAGTATGTGGTCATACTATATTCTTGTAAACCCTGCTTTTTTCTCTTTAATGTGTTTAAGAGATTTTTATGTGGGAGGACATGGAAATGTAACTTTTTTTTTTAACTGCTACCTACTTACTGTTCTGTGATATGCACGAACCGTAGCTTATTTAACCATTCTTCTATTGGTAAGCATTTAGGATGTTTATACTTTTCCAGTGTTGGGATAAACATCTTTATGAAAATGTACATATGTACAGATTTTTCTCAGGTGGATACTATAATGACACCAACCATCTGGAGTTAGTGTCAGACTCAACAGGTTTAAGGGCACTGACCTGAGAAGACTGCCCTCGCTTCAGATGTCAGCCACTCTCTGGGGGTCCCTAGGCCACCTGCATTTCTCCTCTGCAGAGATTGACCTGGCTCAAAGCCCCCATCCCTTTTCTCTAGTGGTTGGTCTTTCTGATGATTAACTCCATCCTGAATAATCTCATTAGCATAAAGTCAGGTGCCATCCAAGGAGCTAATGAATAATGAAAACACTCATCACTGGGAAAATTCCAAGGGTTTTAGAAGCTCTGTGTCAGGAACCCAGGAACCAAGACCAGACAGGTTCTTTATTATACAACAGATTCCCAGAAGTAGAATTTTCTGGTTGAAAATTATTAATAGATATTGAAACTCCCCTCAAAGGCATTAGTAATATATTCTGCACCAGTGTATGACAGTACTAAATTTTCTATAGCTCTGCTGGTGTTAGATGTTATTATTTTTTCTTCCATTTCACTTGAAAATTTTTGATTTGCATTTCCTGATTGCTGGTGAAAATGAGCATTTTTCCATGTGTTTATTACTAGCCATGTATATTTTTTGACTTGCCTACTCAGTGACTGCCCATTTTTCTGTTGGGTTGTTCATCTATTTTATATCAATTTGTAGTTTACTGTATATTCTACAGATTAGTCTTTGGCTGTTTATATGTTTTAAATATTTCTTCCCAGGCTGTTGACTTCTAAGATTAAATTTTTATGTATTAGATTTATTGTGTCAATTCTAATGGTGCAGCGTTATGAATTTAAATTATTAAAATGGTACTTAAAAGTCTACTGCTTCCTATAAATGAAGAAGAAAGGGTCTTTATTAATGGCAAGATTTTTTGGTGATTTTTAAATATCTTAGATATATTGGGTCTAATTTAATAGAGATTTAAATTATATGGGCCCTTGGCTGTCTCTCTCCCATTTTTTGGAACACTTGAACTCCTTTAAAGAGTAATTAAGAGTAAGAAGAAGAGGAGAATATTGTGGCAGTATGATGGGAGAAGTCCAAAAGTAATAACTAATTCTTAAAAATTCTGTGGATGGTATTTATCCACATCATCCCTCTTCTGTTTTATTAAAGATGATTTAGAAATGTCCATAACTCCAAGTGACATAATTCTGTAAATATTAATTTCTCTATTATAATTTATTATATGTATAGCATCTTTAGAAATTGCTATGTGGTATGTTCTTTATGGAATATAGAAGTATGTAGTAGAAGACTTAGTTCTTCCCATTTAAAATTTTACCACTGAAGAGATATTTTACAAGTTTAAATGCTGATTTTTTTTGGCATAAAACTTTGAAAAACACATATTATAAATAGCCCCAATAAATATTAATCAAGCTTTGTTTCTAGAACTCTTAGTTGTGTATGTATTGAATATATTTTAATATGATAGCATGAATGTTATTGTGTTCATATTGATCTTGTGTAATTTTGCTGTCATATCTAGATATTTTATAGTTTATAAAAGCATATTTACGTACTCTATATCTTTGAGTAACACTTTGCAAGAGTCAGAGAACGTAATTTCCTCCTTCTATAAATGAGAAGACTGAAGCTCTGAGATGTTAAGAAATTTGGCTTTTAAGTGGTATAATGACTTAAAAGTCATTAGTTAGTTCATAATGGCTCTGAATCAGTTCAGTGCTTTTTTTCATTTCACCATGTGTGTTATTTTCCTATGGATGCTGTAACAAGTTCCCATAAGCATGGTGACTTAATATTTATTTATTTGGCTGCATTGGGTCTTAGTTGCAGCATGCGGGATCTTTAGTTGCTGTATGTGGGATTTAGCTCCCTGACCGGGATCAAACCCAGGCCCCCTGCATTGGGAGCGTGGAGTCTTAGCCACTGGACCACCAGGGACTACATGGTGACTTAAAACCACACATTTATTGTCTTATAGTTATGGAGGTCAGAGGTACACAATAGGTCTCACGGGGCTCAAAGCAAAGTGTTAGCAGGTTGATTCTGGAGGTTCTAAGGGAGAACCTGTTACTTGCCTTTTCTGGCTTCTAGAGACCACCTTCATATTTTGGCTTATGACCCCTTCCTCCACCTTCGAAGTGAGCAACATTGGGCCAAGTCTTTCTCATACTGCCAGCTCCCTGGTTTTGACTCTTCTGTATCACTCTTCCACATTTTAAGGACCCTGGGGATTAAGTTAGGCCTAGCTAGATAATCTAGAATAATCTCCCTGTTCTAAGAACATGATTAGCAACCTTTATTCCATCTGCAACCTTAATTCTACTTTGCCATGTAACCTAGCATGGTTCCAGAGATAAGGCTGTAGACATCTTTGGAGGGCCATTATTCTGCCTACCACACTATGATAAGTCTTGAACATCCTTATTGTTTAAGGAAAATGCAGTCTTTTTATTTATATAATATGTTACCAATAGGAGAGAAAGAAAAATGATTGAGCTAGAACTGTAAAGAAAGTACTTTGAGATAGCTGTTGCACCTAAAAGAAAGTTATAAATAATTCTTTATCTAAAAGGTGGTTAAATGAGTATATATATATATATATATATATATTTTTTTTTTTTTTTTGCTGTACGCGGGCCTCTCACTGCTGCGGCCTCTCCCGTTGCGGAGCACAGGCTCCGGACACACAGGCTCCGCGGCCATGGCTCGCGGGCCCAGCCGCTCCGCGGCATGTGGGATCTTCCGGGATCGGGGCACGAACCCGTGTCCCCTGCATCGGCAGGCGGACTCTCAACCACTGCGCCACCAGGGAAGCCCTAAATGAGTATATTTGAAATCTTCTGTGAAACAATAAAAATGAGTGAGCTGGTAAAATTTTAAAAACCTACGAACAAAAGAAAAAAATGCAGTGATCATCTGCTGTAGTCTATTGAACAATTTTTATTCATATTAAATATTGAAATTGTCTAGTTATAGAAAGAGATTCTTTGCTTATAGTCAGTAGGTCCCAGAGTATTTCATGGATAAACTTCAGATGGCCCATAAAGCTTTTGAAATTACATACAAAATTTTGTGGTTTATGTTCATTTTTTAGTAGGAATAATCCATAGATTTCATCAGATTCTCAAAGGGATCTATCATCCTAAATTGATTTAAGAACCATTAGTCTGTGAATTTTTTTCATCTCTGATTAAATTCTTTACTTTTTTTGTAAAGCTCTCTGATGTTTTTGTATAGTTCTATTATTATACTTGAAATTTTATGTGTAGAACAAATTATTGAGCGTCTGTTATATACTCAGTGCTGATGGTAGTAATTGTAACATGGACCCTGTTTTCATCAAGCTGGGTAATTGTCATGTTCTTTTCTGTCTTTTTTCTTTTTTTTTTTCCCTGAGCCTTCTCTAATTTTATTACCGTTGGGAACTGACCTCTTTGTGGAAAGGAAGCGACTACTTTTCCCCCTTTTTTAAAATTTAGGATTTTTTTGCATATGTTGGAATGCACAGATCCTAAGTGTACATTTGAAGAGTTTTGACAAATACTTTGACAATACACTGTGTAACCAACATACTATCAAAGTAGGGAACACTCTCTTCATCCCCAAAAGTTCTCTTAATGCTCCTTCTCAGTCATTTCCACACTACTTCCAAGAGGCTGATTAGTACTACCTATTTCTGTCATCATAGATTAGTTTTGCCTGTACTTTAACTTCATATAAATGGAGTCATATAACGTACTTTTTCATGTTGAGGGTTTGGGGTAATTGTAAGTTAAAAATGGGAGACATTGTAAAGGTTAATAAAATTATCTCTTGCCACTCATGTTTTCTCTATCCCTTTCACGCCACTCCCTCCCTAATCAGATACTGTACAGTAACACTGTAATGTGTGGACACTAAGCCTAAGAATACCCAAAGTGTTTAACTAATGATAGATTTATAATAGAACATTTGAGTGTATAAATATCTCAAAGAGAAATTTAATTTTAAAATTAATGCTTAAATTTATTTATCCTTATACTTTGTCCATTGGCAAAGTTTTTGAATCATACTAAATGTTTTAGATGGTATACACTGTATCAAAGTGGGATATAGTGGTTAATTTATTTGCAAATTGTCAATTCTCAGGAAAAGGACAAAGTTCAGGAAACTTTGTTTTTTTAGGGTATTTCTAAGCATGGGAGAAATTTAACTTGTCCAAGGAATGTAGGGAAGTGGTTGAACAAAGATGCAGGAGTTGGGAATTTATTATGTTTTTGGTTTAGTCTAAATCTTTTAAAAATTAAGTAGACAGTGGCTAGACACATACTTTTCTTTCTGCCTATGTATTTCATTTTCATATATGAGTCCAGGAAGTATAAATGAGTCAAAGATATATTAAGTTCTGTGTGCAACTTAACTGTAATCTAAAATAACAGCTAGATTGTAGAAATTCCAGTCTTATGCAAGAACCAGAAAAAGGAGTTCTTATGGCTGTTGTGACAATGAGACAGATGTACCAAGTCTTGAATATGGATTCCATATTCACCAAGGATGAGAACAGGAGGATCTGCTCATTTTTTAATATGATGCATGTATTAAGCTACATGGATTGAGAAAGGTGATTAGGATGGCAGAACCTCAGCCTAGGGATTCCTTTAGTACCTGTGGAGAAGAGTGTTCTTAAAAAGCTAGTAAAAGGGCCTGACTAAAATTCCTAAAAGCAATCTGGGGCATGGTTAGCTGCATTCACTTTTCATATATTAAATATTTTTGGAAGGGTCATTGGTTATGGTGAGAAAAGTTCTACTTTGAGGTCAATAAAACTTGTTTTATGACCTTCATCTTTCATTCTCTTGGGCTTCAATTTCCAGGATAGACTAAAGAATAATGAGGCTTAAAAAAACAACTACAACTATGTCCATGTCTTGGATTTGAATATACTAGTGCAGACAGTTCCCATTATTACGTACTCCAAAAAGGTAATTAAATTTGCTGTATAAGAACAAATGATTAGGACAGCAGCCTAGAGGAGTATCCTCTTGTAGGTTAGTTCACTAAAGAGAGTCCTAATGATACTTGTAGAAAGGGGCATGTTGTTACTTTTTCAGAGAAGGAGGTGGTTTCACTTTTTTCAGAGGGGGTGGTGAACTAGTTCTGTCAGCATTATTCCTTGGTGTTCTGAAAGCAATCTTCCTCTGTAGGAGAGTCAAGAGCTCTGGAGGAATTTGAGAAATCTGACAAGCTTCCACCACGGAAAGTTGAGGTCCGTTGGGAACCAAATTGTCTAGCACTCCATAGACGTTATTCTTGCTTTTGCTATGTATCCACATACTTAATGTCTTAAGGGTTTTTTTTTAAGAAAGTAGTTTTATAAAGTGGCAAGGACTAGAAAAAAATATTTCTTATACTATATATGAAAATGTGACAGTGGACTTTTATAAGCCAAAGCACAGCACTTAGATATTCTTTTGTACTTTAGCTGGCTTTAAAATTGAGTATGGAGGAAACTTGAACTGTTCTCATTATCATACACAGTCTGCATCTGATTTTTCTTTGTTTCTTATTCACTCAGTAAAAAAATATTCAGTACCAGTTGCAGTAGGCTTGGTAGGCTTTCTGGTACTGAGAATGCAAAGGTGAAAATAACTTTTGTCCTCAAGAAGTCTAGTGGACAGATTGTTTGGAAACAAAAATATAACACTATGAAAATAAGTGTAAAGTAGTATGGGTTTTGTTTTGGTAATTTTGTTACCAAATTCATGTATATCTGTATCCATAAGGAAAAAAGACCAGAAGGTAATATCCATATACTAAATATTGGTTATCTGACTGGTAGGAATACTGCTATTATATTTTCTTCTTAGGTTTTGTCATATGTTTTCTTACAGTAATACCTGTATACCTTTTATAAACAGAAAAGAACTGGTAGTAGTATCATCATCATTGCTATTCTTACTATTACTACTCCTGTACTACCATTACTCATACTTTCAGAGCTCATTTTCATACTTAAGTTTATCTGACTTCAGGTGTGTGCCTTTAGCCCTCAGGCCCCATGGAGCAAAATCTGCTTTGGGACAGTATCATTGAGAGTTTAATCCTATTAAACACTGGTCCTATAAGATTCTCCTGGAAGAGAGAGTCCTGTAGCCAAGCAAGTTTTGGGGGTTTTTTTTGGCTGCACTGTGTCGTCATAGCTGCACGCTTGCTTTCTCTAGTTGTGGCAAGCGGGGGCTACTCTTCGTTGCGGTGCACGGGCTTCTCATTGCCATGGCTTCTCCTGTCGTGGAGCACGGGCTCTAGGCGTGCGGGATTCAGTAGTTATGGCGCGTGGGCTCAGTAGTTGTGGCTTGTGGGCTCTAGAGCGCAGGCTCAGTAGTGGTGACACACGGGCTTAGTTGCTCCGCGGCATGTGGGATCTTCCCAGACCAAGGTTCGAACCCATGTCCCCTGCATTGGCAGGCAGATTCTAAACCACTTGGCCACCAGGGAAGCCCCCCAAGCATGTTTTATAACAAAGTTCTGCGGTAAAAAAAAATCTGGTTAACTCATTTTAATTCAGTATTTCCCAAATTAGTTTAATAGTCATTTGACTCTTTTTTTCATTAGTCCTTTATTGATGTTCTGTGGCTCTCAAACTTTAGTGGGCATGAGACTCACCCCCACCCTCAGAGTTTTTGATTCAGTAAGTTTGCAATGGAGTCTGAGAATTTGTGTTTCTAACGAGTTTCGAGGTGCTGCTGATGCTGCTGGTCCAAGAATCACACCTAGTACTCACTTTGTTAGGTGATTTGCAATCGCGTTTTGCCTTGAGATGTAAACTTGTGGAACGTTTATGTTAGATTATGATGCTAGTGTTTTCCTGATCAAAGAAGGTATCTAAAAATCGGAAATAATTGTATTTAGCATGGAAAGAGCCCTCAAAGGGGGCTTCATTAACTACATTACCCAAGGGGCATTATTTCCCTTCTATCATCAGTATTCTTCTGATACTGTGTGAGCTTCAGTTCAGCCATCTGTAGATGGAAATGATACAACTCAGAAAGTTGTAGTAAGGATTAAATGATGTAATATTTGCAAAAGTGCCTAGTACTCACCACCCTAGTGCTCACATTCCAAGTGCTCACCACCTTGCTAATCAAAGTATGGTCTGTGGACCAATGGCATTACATTCGGGAGCTTCTTAGAAATGCAGAATATCGGCCCCATCCCAGACGTACTGAAACAGAATCTGCATTTTAAAAATGCCCAGGCAGGGCCTCCCTGGTGGCGCAGTGGTTGAGAGTCCGCCTGCCGATGCAGGGGATACGGGTTCGTGCCCCGGTCTGGGAGGATCCCATATGCCGCGGAGCGGCTGGGCCCGTGAGCCATGGCCGCTGGGCCTGCGCATCCGGAGCCTGCGCATCCGGAGCCTGTGCTCCGCGGCGGGGGAGGCCGCAACAGTGAGAGGCCCGCATACCACAAAAAAAAAAAAAAAAAAATGCCCAGGCAGGGCTTCCCTGGTGGCGCAGTGGTTGAGAGTCTGCCTGCCGATGCAGGGGACACGGGTTCGTGCCCCGGTCCGGGAAGATCCCACATACTGCGGAGCGGCTGGGCCCGTGAGCCATGGCCGCTGAGCCTGCGCGTCCAGAGCCTGTGCTCCGCAACGGGAGAGGCCACAACAGTGAGAGGCCCGCGTACCGCAAAAAAAAAAAAAAAAAAAAAAAATGCCCAGGCGATTTGTATGCACATTACCACATGGGAGGCACCGATGGTAGCATACACCTTGAAAAAAGCTTCCCTAGTGCAGTGTGTGACTTACTCTCCGCTTTGTAAACTGACCATCCAGGGCTGCTTCTGTATAGATGTTACCAATTGGAATATTATTTATTCTAGATCTTAGAAATACTTTGTCCCAAATGATATCTACTTCAGTGTTTCCTGACTGTAATGTATGCTATTTATAAATCTTGAATTCTGTTGTTAAAATCTTGAAACAACACATAAAAGTATAACAAAGGAAATAAAAATTACCTGAAAATCCACTAAGATAAACACCACTGACACTTTGGTACACTAGTTGGTACATCTCTTTATTCATATATATATGTGCACACCAGTTTGTTTTCTTTTTCTTCTTTTTATCCCCCACACCTTTAACTGCCAGATAAACTAACCTGGTGTTTATCTTCTGAACCTTTGTGCTATGCATGGATATAATAATATATACACATATATAGGGATTTTGTGGTTGTTTTATAAAAGTGGATTGTATTATGAATACTTGTCTGCATCTTGCTCTTTTCACTTAAAACATTTTGAAAATTCCTCAAGGAATATACTTCAGATTCTTTTTAATGACTGCAAGATACTCCATAGTAGGGATGTCGGACAAAGTATTCAGCTGTTTCTATTGACGGTCAATTTTTTTACTACTACAAACAAATAAAAATTATTGTGCATATGTTCTTTGTATACTGATGTTATCCCTAGGATAAATTACCAGGTAGAGATTGCTGGATCAAAGGGTAATTTTTAAAAATAATTTTTATTATGAAATATATTTTACATACAGAAAAGTATATAAAACATATATACATCTTTAAAGACTAATAAAGTGAATCCTTTTGTACCATCACCCACTGTAAGAAATAGAATGGGTGTTTTTTAGAATCTCCCTCTGTGCCCTTCTATTGTATTATCCCTGCTTCTGGGAAAAACAAATATTTTCATTACCTTTTTTTTTTTAAGTTGTTTACTTTTTTAAAAAATTAATTTATTTTTGGCTGCATTGGGTCTTCGTTGCTGCGTGCAGGCTTTCTTTAGTTGTGTCGAGCGAGGGCTCCTCTTCGTTGCAGTGCGCGGGCTTCTCATTGCGGTGGCTTCTCTTGTTGGGAGAGCACGGGCTCTAGGCTCACGGGCTCAGTAGCTGTGACGCACGGGCTTAGTTGCTCCATGGCATGTGGGATCTTCCCGGACCAAGGCTTGAACCCATGTTCCCTATATTGGCAGGCAGATTCTTAACCACTGTGCCACCAGGGAAGTCCCCTTATCTTTCTTTATAGCTTCACCACTCAGTTATGCATCTCTAAACCATAAGTATCCTCAAATAATAGGCTTGGTTATGAATATTATAGGATTCATTCTAAATATATGACATTATTTGTACATTTCATCCATGTTATTGTTTGTAGCTGTAGCTTATTCATCTTCATTGATACATTGTTTTCGTTGAATGAATATACCACAATTTATCCATTTTTATTGTTGATGGAATTGGTGGTGTTTCTCATTTTGCATTATTATAAACAATGCTGCTGTGAACATTTTTATTCATGATTCCTGCTGCACATGTTCACAAGTACTTTGGGGCAGTGATCTTTAAACCTTTTTGCTTTTTTATCCCCCAAATAATTTTTTTAAAATTGAAGTATAGGGGCTTCCCTGGTGGCGCAGTGGTTGAGAGTCCGCCTGCCGATGCAGGGGACATGGGTTCGTGCCCTGGTCCGGGGAGATCCCACATGCCACGGAGCGGCTGGGCCCATGAGCCATGGCCACTGAGCCTGTGTGTCCGGAGCCTGTGCTCCGCAACGGGAGAGACCACAACAGTGAGAGGCCCGCATACTACAAAAAAAAAAAAAAATTGAAGTATAGTTGATTTCCAGTGTTGTGTTAGTTTCTCATGTACAGCAAAGTGATTCAGTTATATATAGGTATATATTCTTTTTCAGATTCTTTTCCATCATTGTTTACTACAAGATATTGGATATAGTTCCCTGTCTGTAAAGTAGGAGCTTGTTATCTATTTTATATATAGTAGTTTGTATCTACTAATCGCAAACTCCTAATTTATCCCTCCTCCCCCCTTTCCCCTTTAGTAACCAAAATTTATTTTCTGTGTCTGTGAGTCTGTTTCTGTTTTTTAAATAAGTTCATTTGTATCATATTTTAGATTCCACATGTAAGTGATATATATTTGTCTGACTTCATTTAGTATGCTAATCTCTAGGTCCATCCATGTTGCTGCAAATGGTATTATTTCATTCTTTTTTATAGCTGAGTAATATTCCCTTGTGTATATATACCATATCTTCTTTATCCAGTCATCTGCTGATGGACATTTAGGTTGCTTCCATGACTTGGCTATTGTAAATAGTGCTGCTGTGAACATTGGGGTGCATCTGTCTTTTCAAGTTAGAGTTTTTTCTGGATATATACCCAGGAGTGGGGTAGCTGGATCCTATGGTAACTCTATTTTTAGTTTTTTAAGGACCCTTCATACTGTTTTCCATAGTGGCTGCACCAATTTACATTCCCGCCAACAGTGTAGGGGGGGTTCCTTTTTCTCCACACCCTCTCCAGCATTTATTATCTGTAGACTTTTTAATGAAGGCCATTCTGACTGGTGTGAGGTGGTACCTCATTGTATTTTTGATTTGCATTTCTTTAATAATTAGTGATGTGCATCATTTCATGTGCCTATTGACCATTTATATGTCTTCTTTGGAGAAATGTCTATTTAGGTCTAATGCCCATTTTATGATGCCCAAATAAAATTTTAAACTACCTCCTTTTACATTTTTAAGTTGGCATCTAATTTTTTTTATCATAATGTTTAAATAATTGCCAGGGATGTAGTTTCAGGAATATTAAAAATATTGATGTTTTAAAATATTAATATCACTCCTAAATGTATCCAATGGAATATAAATATAAATACTCTAGTGTCTGGAGATTTACTTGCATCCTTTAAAACATCCATGAACAATCTAGTCTATAATTGCTGTATATTTTACATTGTTCCTTTTTCACCTTGAAATCATATTTGTATTTTATTTCCCCCCACAGAATTTTACCCCAGAGGAGCATACTTTTATGTTTGAGTCTTCATTGATCACTTTATCATACTCCTCTGCATGTATTTATATACACATATGTGTATATTATATAGTACTTATACATAAAACTTAATATATTTTAAATATACTTTAAATTTCATTAAAAATTTTATGTTGCCATCAAGCTCTAGATATTAAACATTGCAGTTGATAATAATAGACAATTGGTCAAAAATAACATGGAAATTACACCAATTTTATATATATATTTATCTGTTGGGGGGGCAGCAACAATCTGTTTAAATAGGCCATCTAGGTGATTCTGATGCATGTTAAAGTGTGAGAATTTCAATGTAGGGTTTTTTTTTTTTTTTTTTTTTTTTTCTTTTTGCGGTATGCGGGCCTCTCACTGTTGTGGCCTCTCCCGTTGCGGAGCACAGGCTCCGGATGCGCAGGCCCAGCGGCCATGGCTCACGGGCCCAGCCGCTCCGCGGCATATGGGATCCTCCCAGACCGGGGCACGAACCCGTATCCCCTGCATCGGCAGGCGGACTCTTAACCACTGCGCCACCAGGGAGGCCCTCAATGTAGGGTTTTTAGACCACCCAGGAATTATGAATTTAGACAGCAAATGCAGCAAGAGTTCTATTTGTGGTTCTAAATTCTCAGTGGTGATTTTGTCATCTCCTCCCCACCCAGTGTCAAGGTTCAATGGATTTTCCTTGAAGTAGCTTGGGGGATGGTGGTAAGGAGAGGAAGGTTATTTCTAATTTACTGTAATAGTGAAGTTGTAGCCAATCGAGGGTATCCTAACTCAAGGCAAAAGCCTATCGCTGTTCACTGTACTGTTATGGGTTTTCAGCCTTCTCTCATATTCTGGCCTAGGAGTTTGTATCTTTCTTGCCAGCTTGTTAGTGTCTTTAAGATTTTTTTTTAATCCTGGATTTTGATTTTTTTTGTGGGTGTTAGGGTTAGCCTAAGTACCTATTCTACGATGTTCCTGGAACAGCATTCCCTATTAAATGCAATAGATTTTGCCAGATTGCTTTCTAGGGAAATGCAAACTAAAGTAGTAATGCGATAGCACTTTATTCCTGTCAGATTGGCAGAAGGGAAAGTGGTAGTAAGACACATTGCAGGTGACAGGGGTTGTAAGTGATACTGGTGTAAATGTAAATTGTTCTGGTGTTTTTGACTTAAAAACAGCTCGTGTCAGGCAAAAACCATCATGTCGAAGGAATAGTTTGGGGGAAGTATGTCCAGCTCATGTCAGGCAAAACCCATCATGTCAAAGGAATAGGTTGGGGGGAAGTATGTTTCCAGCAATTGCAACTGACCACTGCTTTCATTTTTCTTTGGTGAGGACTGGAAATGAATGGTTGTCTTATGTTTAGGGCCTAGGGGTGGGGTTTGCTTAACTGAACAAAAAGAGTAGGTGGACTTAGGGGACATTTACATAGGCTTGGAAGAAATAATTGAAAGCAGTGATGGATTAAACTGTTACATCTTCCTTACTAATCCATCAAAAGTATAATAGGCAAGTGAGGGAAATGAATGAAGGACTGGGGTGAATTAAAAAGGGAACTGTATGCCAGTGGTGTGCTGGAACCAGCTCTTCGTGGAGTTGATAGTTAAATTCAGGATTTTGGCAGCCATCATTAAAATTATATAAACTTACAATTAGATAAATTACATTTTGAAGAAAGATAATAAATAATCAAAACTCATCACTTCCTAGTTATTTTATTACATTTTACTATTAATGTGTTCTTGAGGTTATTGACATCTATTGATTGTACCTGTATGGTGGAAATACTATATAACTATGTGCTACTGCTCATCTCTTCCCAATTCTGTGTTCAGCGATGACACTTCGGTGGCTTAAAATCGGACATAGAAATCATGGAAATCAGCAAATACCAAAAGTCAGGACTTTTTTTTCCCTGTGGAAAACAGTTGTTACACATTCACCAGGACACCATTGGGTATAACATTTTGCTGTTTGAGATACCGATTGCTTTTTATCTCTGTAAATGTGCTTACTTTCTGAAGTTTTAGGCCTTCCAATATTATGTGTAAAGCTTTAACTGTTCTTAGGGAAATACTCAATTGTTTTAAAAGTATCTTAAATTTAAAGGAAGATATGCCTTTTATTTAGCTTTTACTTGTATGTAGACTGTATTTTTTGAAAGCTTGTTCTCCTAGTCTTTTAAAACATCGTTATTTAAAGGTATCTTGATAAATTTTTGTCTTTCTTGTAAGCCATTAGTTTCATTTATTGAGTTCCTTGTAGCAAGAATATACTTTTTTGTCCTTTTTAACATGGATGTGTGTGTGTGAGAGAGAGAGAGAGAGGAGAGGGAGAGAGATTGGGAGATTTAATTCTTATAGGAGTGTTATTGATGAAGTTGGCCAGTTAACACTAAGAAACTTTATTTCTCTCGTATTTTTATTTATGACTAGAATTTGATTTTTTAAAATAAGATTAAAGTAGTGTTGTTTAATTATTTCCTACTTATATATTTGGTGTCTTTATGTTCAGGTACTTTAGAAAATCAATGAATTAGAAAATTCTCCATAAAACTTTTGATTCACGTTGCATTGATCTGTCATACATATTTTCAGCACTCACTGGAATAAGAAAATAACATTGAAATATTGTGAAAGTACTATGCTAAGTTGCTTACTTATTATTCTGTAGCATAGTGGTTTACATTTTTGGATCTGTAGTTGGGCCTTTTCAACTTTGGCCAAATCATTTAAATACTCGAAGCCTCTTATTTCTTCAGTTAAAGTGGTGATAATAAACAGTACCTGCCTCATGTGGTGGTTTTGAAGATTAGATGAGATAGTGTAACATTCAGCAAATTGCTTGGCTTATAGTAAAGTGCTCTGCCAATGTGAGCTAACATCCTTATTACCAAAATAATAAATCCTCCTATCTACAAGTTGCCTTGAATGGTGGGTATGAAAACTAGTAGTAAGTAAAAGATGATATGATATACTTTATAAAATAATAAAAGCTGTTGAAGCAAAGTTGTGAGTAAAATTCAGTCTTATGGCATATTTTGTGCACGTAAGTAAGGTGATTAAGTGTTGTCACCTTTCATTTGTTCAGTGTAATGGTTAGATATGAACCATACCAGCAAATAAGAAAACCATCTATTTTATTCACTGAAATGTTAAACCACTACTTTAGTTGTATAGGTACATTCTGGATAAACTTAGGTGATTATCCAAAAAGATTAGGTAGTCCAATTGCTATAGAATAGAATTTAAGGATTCTTGGTTCCCTTAGTAATTTGAGTTTCATACTGACTTGTTGGCCTTAATGAAAATTACAGACTTTACCTTCTTTGCCCTCCCAAGTCTGCTCTTTAGTGTAGCTGCTAAGGAACTGTGTCCAAATAACAAGCAAAACAGGAGTAAGAAGCAGAAGGGGTTACCAATAACCCACCTCTCAATAATTTTAGAAAGTTGGCTGCTTAACCTCATATTTTCTATTTATTTGCTATTCAAGGTGCCCAGAGTTGATATTGTGTTGCCACTTTTTATTCTTAGTATTGATTGGGTTTTCCCTCTTTTTTCTGCTCTGCTACCTCTATTCCTTCTGGAACCAGTAGGTTAATGGTAAGTATTTAAATAAGATTTACAAAGTTTTTGACCTAGTGAGGAATTTTTTACCCTCACCTATGTTGGTGAAAACTTTGTAGACTCCAGATGGTCTCTGTGGTTTCCCAGGTTTTCATTGTTGCCTTGTTTGTGTGTAGACTGATGAACTTTAGTTTTGAGGTACTCCTGTCCTTGCATGCTGTGTCAAATGGCGTCCATTGTTTGTGTGTTTCATAATGATGTTTCTCTTGGAGCTTGCACTTTCCTTTTCCCCTTCTTTCTGCTGTTTTTTTGGGGGGGAGCAGGAGGGGGGCTTTTGGGGTGGGAAGAAGAAAAATCTTTCTCACACGTGCACTTTTATTCCTCCTACAGTATTTGGAATCTTTCCAAATCTTGCCAGTTAGATATCTGTAAGATGTTTGTTCTATACAAATTAAAAACATAATTACTATTATCTTTGGGCAGAGTTATAGATTGAGTGATTCTGCTCAATATCCATTGCAATATCCATTGCTCAATATCCCTTGAGCAATATCCATTAAGTGATACTGCTTTCATCTGTTGACTCTTCACTGCTAAATTTGCATCAGATTTTGTGTTGCTTTAGTTCTCATTTCAAGTTTCAAGGTGTTTGAGCCTTTTAAGTATTTTTAAAAGGTAGAAATAGGTTTTTTAGGATTTATCATAGCAATGTCTATTTGTTATGCTGTTCCCTCAAAGCTTTGTACTTTAATGATAAATTACCATTGCATTTACCACCAAGACTAATACTTATTTCTTTGAACTTAGATTATGAAATATAATTTAATTGATTAAAAGGATGAGGCTAGATTTAGAGCACTGAGCTTCAAATAGTAAACTTTGGGAAGTCATTTTCATAAAATCCTATCAAAGAAAATATCTTAATTTTTTTGTTATACACAAGAAAGATGCATAAAGTAGAATAATTCATATTTACAGAATGAATACCAATGCAGCTATCAGCAATGTCCTGAAGTAGATGGAACATTGCCAGTACCCCAGAAACCCTCCCCTGTGTCTTCCTGATTATGAAACTTTTACTTTCTCCTAGAATAATCATAATTTTTTTGATAACCATTTCCTTGCTTTTGTCTGTTTTATCATTTACATATGCAATCTAAAGAATATCTTTAATTTTGCTGGCTTGGTATAAGTGGAATCATATTCTTATTTTGGATCTTCTTTTCCTCAGTATTATTTTTGTAAGATTCATTTATATTGTGTGTAGTATATGGAGGGAATAATAATTTTCCCTCTACCCTTCTGAGTTTTTAGCTGAGACTCTGGTAATAAAAGACAGGTTAACATGAGAAAAACAAACAAGTTTATTAACATGTATGCTTTATGTATACATGGGAGGAACCCAGGGAAAAATGAATAACTCTCCAAGATGGCTTAGAAGTGAGGCTTAAGTGTCATCTTAATAAGGAAAGGGGAGAGGGATTGTAGGTATCTCAGGGGAGAGAAATGATTTTTAAGAAAAATGAATGGGCTTTTAGAAGAATGGATGGAAGATATGATAGTTTGTGACAAAGTTTGTCTGGATGTGGTGTCAACTTCTAGTCTTCTCTCCTGTGAGTTAGTCTTTTCTGGTAGATGAAATTCCTGGGACAGGGAGGAAGGAACTCCCCAGTTGAGTTCCTTCTGGAGGATAGGTCTTTAGACAAATGAAAGGAGTTTGGAGGGAGTCTGTCCATGGATTGGTTGTTTTTCAAGTGCCTACAGCTCAAAAATCAGTATACCAAAGTGGCATATTTCAGGGTGGCATATTCTGCTACCCTTCAGTAGCTGGTTAATTTCATCATTCCGTTTTATGAATATACCACAATTTATGTAACCGTTCCATTGTTGGATATTTGTTTCCATTTCATTATTATGAACACTGCTGCTGTGAATATTTTGTTAACATGCATTCTGGTGCACAGATTTCTGTAGGACAGTATTAACTCAAAGTGTGGTCCTCTAACCAGCAGCATTGGTGTTGTCACCTGTGAGCTTACTAGAAATGCACATTCATGGGCCACACCCTCACCTACTGCATCAGAATCTCTGGTATCCAGTGAACTGAAACAGGTTCTTCAGGTGAATCTTATGCACATTAGAGTGGGAATCACTGCCCTGAGATTTATACCTTGAAGTGCATTGCTGAATTAGAGACTATGTATACCTTCAGCTTTATTTAAGTTTTCCAGTGTAGTTGTATCAGTTTTTACTTAGGCCTGTGGTGTTTGAGAACTCCTGTTGTTGCTCTGTAAGAATATTGTCAAAGTTTTAGGGTTTTGTTTTTTGCTTTTCTTAAAATTTCAGTATTTTCTGAGTTCACTTTTAATTGCAGTTGAATTTTGCCTTTTCAGATTTATCGAAAAAATTGACTTCTTAGATTTACTGAAGACTTTCTAAAAATATTATTAGAAAAGTTTTCAAACATTCTCAGAAGTAGAAATAGTACTGTGAACTAATAATAAGCTATATATACTCATCATCCACAATTTACCAGTTAATTATGTTTTTCCATATTTGCTTTATCCATCTCTTTTCTCTGAAATATTTTAAACCGAATCCCAGATGCTGTATCATTTCACCCCATATACTCAAATGTGCATATCTGAAATACATACCATTTTCTTTACATGATGAGACTATCTTTAGAGGGCCTTTTTTTTTATTTTAAAAAGTTTAAAAAACATTAAAACATGTACAAATTCTAAAATAATGACAAAGCACAGTTTATAAACTTATTATTTGGGATATTATGAGTGAGAGATTTTGAATGAATTACAGTCTTTCAGCAATTCTCTGCACTCTTCTAATGTATTCAATTAGATAATCTTACTGAATATTGTCTCTTTCACCAATAAAGTCAGAAATTTAGCTTTCTTAAAAGTAAAACCTAGTTAATCATTTTAAGGATAAGAAAATCTTTTGAGTGCTTAGAAATGCACTACTTCTCTGATAAAACTCAACATGTGTAATGGTGTCCTAGTAGGTGAGCAGAGTAGGCTGCTAAAAGAGATTTTACTAATATTTTGACTATTTATTCTTAAAAGCAACCCTCTAAGAGCTTCGACCTACAATCTTCCACATCTGCTACTGGCTTGCTGTTGAGGTGTGCTGAGTTTAGTACCCTGAATCAGCATAGCCCAGTCTAAACTTATAGCAGAATTAAGAACACATGCATGGTTTTATAATGAATCAGCAGTGAGTATTTTTTGAGTGGGTCTAGTTTGTTGGTTATTGTTGAATAAAAGTGAAAGTATAGGTAACTTTCAGGATAGATGCGAAGGCAAAAATGAGATACTCTATCACTGTTATTACTCAGTACAAAAAAAGCTCAGTAGTATTTGGTTGATTTTTGCATTATTGTGATTCAGTTAAATAGTGAATCATGCTGATCAGGAAACTACAGATTCATAGTATGTAATATATGTTATTTTAAAAAGTGTCAGTTAATGGTTGGGAGAGAAATGAGACTGAAGTTGGGAGGGAACAGGCTTTGTGTAATGAATAAAGAGTTTCTCTCTGTATTTATTTATTTATTTTTGGCCACGCCACTTGGCTTGCAGGACCTTAGTTCTTGACCAGGGATGGAACCCAGGCCCCCTGAGTGAAAGCATGGAGTCCTAACCACTGGACCACCAGGGAATTCCTTCTCTCTGTGTGTTTTTTTTTTTTTTTTTTTTTTGGCTGTACGCGGGCCTCTCACTGCTGTGGTCTCTCCTGTTGCGGAGCACAGGCTCTGGACGCGCAGGCTCAGTGGCCATGGCTCACGGGCCCAGCCGCTCCGCGGCATGTGGAATCCTCCCAGACTGGGGCACGAACTCGTGTCCCCTG
The DNA here is from genome assembly GCF_025265405.1 of Mesoplodon densirostris. Taxonomy (NCBI): domain Eukaryota; kingdom Metazoa; phylum Chordata; class Mammalia; order Artiodactyla; family Ziphiidae; genus Mesoplodon; species Mesoplodon densirostris. The sequence continues at coordinate 67,435,678 of NC_082669.1, forward strand.
CATCGGCAGGCGGACTCTCAACCACTGCGCCACCAGGGAAGTCCTCTCTCTGTGTTTTAAACAGGATAGTGACAAGATTGAGTCTGTGTTATGAGGATGGGCTATAAAGACAGTTTGGGGAAGGGGAGGGCTAGAGCAGAGATGTGTATAGAGGTTACTATGGTTGTCCAGGAAATATAGTAGCTAGATACAGAGCAGTGATGTCTAAAGAAGTGGTTGAATTTGACAGATACTTGGGGGGTAAAATCTACAGGTTTGTGATGGATTGAGGATAAATAGGTTTGGCTTCAGGGAAGCAGTAATAATATTGGCCTGACTGGAATATCATCATTATTCCTCAACTCTTTCATAGTCTAAACTTTTTAATCAAGTTCACTGGCAGCTTACAAACACTTCTTGTTGTAACCCAAAATTTTTGAAGTGGTTTTCCTAGCTCCCTCTTTGAAACAAATATTCAGGCATTTTGAACAATTTTTAATGACTTATTCCAGGGATCAGCAAGCTTTCAGTAAAGGGACAGATAATAAATATTTTAGGCTTTGCAGGCCATTTGATCTGTCACTTTTGTAGTGTGAAGCCAGCCATAGAAAATACATAAATGCACGCACATGGCTGTGTTCCAATAAAACTTGATTAGTGGACACTGAAATTCGAATTTCATATAATTTTCATGTGTCACAAAATATTCTTCTGTTTTTTTCCTCAGGCATTTAAAAATGTAAAACTGTTTTTGATTCAAGGGCTGTGTGAAAGCAGACTGCATTTACCTCATAGGCGCATAGTTTGCCAGTTACCCCAGGTGAGGTTTCTTCACAAGAAACTTACAGCCAGTAGGCTGTAAGATGTTAATTCCTTTCATTCCTGAGGATACATAAATCCTTAAGTCTGTAATGCTATTATTTGATCCTTTCATTGTGGGTTGGGGGGACCCAAGAGACAGGGAATACACATAGCAACAAGGAAACTCCCAGCAAACTCAGTATAGCTGGGGAAATATTTAATGCAGAGTGAATTCCCTGAAGAAGTGTATCTTTAAGGAGGTAATTAACGCCATACCAATGAGAAGTAGTTTCCAGAGGTCAGCGCTTATGGGAAAGAAAGTCAGTAACTTTGTCAAACTAATTGCAGATGTGTTAAGAAAGTGGAGTTGGGTTATATTGTAGTAGTAAGGAACCTGATTTGTACTTGGGAGTTGGCATTTCTTTTAGCCTTTGCTCTTCTTGGAATACCATAGACTAGTGATTTCACATCTTCTGCTAAACTTGAAAATGCTTATAGAATCAGCCTTTAATTGTAAATCAAATTCGACATGGTAAATCATGAGAATTAATTTATGTATGCATGGTATTCGGAAATACTGGCAACATTGAGTCAGATTTTTTGAGTACAAACATAATGGGCAGAGTTTTACCTATGAAAAAGCAATACTGATTACAGTTAGGTGCCCAACTGCTATAATTAACATTTGATTTTAATTGTGATACTAAACTTTCTCTTTTTTTTTTTTTTTTTTTTGGTTGTGGCTTGCGGGATCTCAGTTCCCCAACCAGGGATTGAACCTGGGCCGTGGCAGTGAAAACCCGGAATCTTAACCACTGGGCAATCAGGGAACTCCCAATACTAAATTGTTAATGTATGTTAACAATTACCTCATCATAATTACCTCCTTGTCCTGGTGGCCATAAAAAAATTAAATTATTGACAATAACAGAAAATATTTTTAACCAAACACATGTAAGATTTTAAAGCCCCAGTTGCCAAAAGAGTATTTTAAAAAATCCTGTCAAATTTTGTTAGCTACATTTTGCATTCAATTGGGTATCTAAAAACAGTTATTTGGTAAAGAAAGTGATAAATAGATTTATGTTAAATTTTCACATACTTGTGACTTACTTTATTAATATTGTCGATAAGAAATCTCTAAACATCAAAGCCATGTTACTTTTAACAGAAAACAATATAATATTTAAAATATTTTAAAATATCTGCTACTATTTAAATTACAATTTTTGTTTTAATTATTATTTTTGTCTCACATTTCAAATTAGTACATTAGTACATGGGGAAAAGTAGGTTTACTCATTCAAGTGTAAGATATATCTGTGGTGGCACAAATATAATTTAACTCTAATTCTAGAAGCTTAAAAAATGTAAATATTTTGAATACTTTGTCACTCTATATAATGTGTGCCCCAGTATTTTTTCTTTCAACATTATTTTTTCATTTCCAATTAAAAAATTTTTTTTTCATTTTTGGACAGTATAGAGTACAGTGAGAAGAGAGGATATATTATTTTTATTCTTTACTCTATCTTCCTATTTTCTCACCTGTGTTCTAACAGCTCTGCTTTAGCCAGTGCACCAGGTTCTTATACTTTCTCTTGCTCTTTAAGCCTTCCCAGCTGGATTTTTTTTTTTTTAAGATGTTGGGGGTAGGGGTTTATTAATTAATTTATTTTTGCTGTGTTGGGTCTTCGTTTCTGTGCGAGGGCTTTCTCTAGTTGTGGCAAGCGGGGGCCACTCTTCATCGCGGTGCGCGGTCCTCTCATTGTCGTGGCCTCTCTTGTTGTGGAGCACGGGCTCCAGACGCGCAGGCTCAGTAGTTGTGGCTCACGGGCCCAGTTGCTCCGCGGCATGTGGGATCTTCCCGGACCGGGGCTCGAACCCGTGTCCCCTGAATCGGCAGGCAGATTCTCAACCACTGCACCACCAGGGAAGCCCTCCCAGCTGGATCTTAACCTTTCTTCTTTTGCTTCTTTGTTTTAAGCAGCTATTCTTGGGGAATTCTTTAAGTCTCTAATTCCATGTGAGTGAATGGAATCATTAAAGATTTTAAAAGTTAGTTGATCAGGATGAGTGGTAAAAGATTATCCCCCTTAGAAATAAAGTGCACACTAAAAATGTTAGGATTTTATTAAAAAGTAAGTCCTCTAAGAATGTAATGTGCATATCATTCCCTGATCTTTTTTGAAAAACATGTTTTTATGGTCGATGAGGGAGAATTTATACTATGATTACTTATCAGAAGAATATGTACCTCATTATGTCCGCTTCTCCCTCATGTTTTGTGGCTGAGTGGAACATTAAACCAGTTAAATGTATGTTTTACCTGAAACAGCAACAAAAAGGCGCCAGGTATTGTTCACCAAATAACTATTGTATAGTTATTCAGTGAACTGTTGTTCATTCCATCTTCTCCTACTTTCTAGAAAATTAAGTGTCACATATTTTGTTGTCTTTAATTTAGGTTTAATTCTGATAGTTGACAGCATGGTAAAACATCCATGTTGTGTGGGGGTGTTCCTCTGTGTGTGAGAGAGGGAGAGAGGGAGAGAGGGTGGGAGGGAGGGAGAGAGAGAAGCAGAGGGAGGAGGGAGGAATGGGGTGGTGGGAGAGAAAGAGAGAAACATAAGTGAGCCATGCTTTAAAAATGTCATCTAGCTAGCTCTTCAGAGCTGCCATTGTTAACTTGAACACTAAGCAGAGAATTGTGGAGAGACAAAAAATTGCACACTTCATCGTCAAATTTGGGCAAGAGGAAGGATACATTAGAAGGAGTACTTTGGTGTTCATTCATTCAATAAATATTTATTGAGTGTCTGCTGTACTTTGGCATGGTGCTGAGAGGTACATATCTTGATATGACACATGAAGAAGATATATTTTAAAACCATTCCTTATTTTTCAGCTCAGCAGAATATTTTGTATATTTTGTATCTGTATTTGAAAGTTTTAAAGACATTTGACTTTCATTAAGACTGTAATATAATTAACTGCTTGTAGTTCTTGAAAAAATTAAGTCTAATGAAGTCTGGTTACTATGCTAGTAGTAATTTTGATCTTATTTACATTTTGAAAAGACCTAAAGAGCCTCAGTAAATTCAACTGAACCTTTAGTAAATCAGTTTTGGAATAGCTAACACATGGTAAGACAACATGTAAATATGATAGGGACAATAGGAACAATATGTGTGTCTTGCAGAACCTAAAATGAAACAGGTGATAAACAATTATAAGGCATGTGGGCTGTACCCAAGTTGATACTCTGTTTCTAGAGCTTTGGTCATATGATTTCTGCAACTCAAGGGAACTGGAAACATGTCTGTTTAGAAGCAAACTATTTTGGGACATTGAGCTTATTGAGAATTTTAGTTGTACAGATTTTTCATAGTATTTTGCTTCAAGCCAACGAGTGTAAAAAGTTATAACTGTGGTGGTTAGAGTTCATTGTAATAATTATTCTTAAATCTATAGTTATTTAAATTTTTTGCCTTCATTTGATTTCTTTGTTAATCTAGAGCCATGACAAAACTAACATGTGGCTTATATGTTACATATGATGCCATAGGCTAGTGGGCATTATGCAGTGGTACTGTGTCTTGGATGAGAAGCTGTGGCTCAAAGGTGCATTTCTCCATCTAGTATGTGAATTCCCAGAGCAAATGCCATTACTCTGTCCCCTGCCTCCCTTCTTCCCCTAACTAAGAGAAAAATTCCAGAGCAGAGGTTATTGTCCTATTTGTAAAAATGAATAAACTCTGACTACTGTTGAAGCTCGGTTCCAAAAGTGCCTTGCATACTGCTGGGATCTGAATATTTGGGGCCCCACCTCTGAAATTAATATGTTGAAAACCTAATGATGATGGTATTAGGAGATGGGGCCTTTGGGGGATGATTTGGCCATGGGAATGGAGGCTTCATGGAAAGGATTGGTGCCCTCGTAAAAGAGGCTCCAGAGAGCTCCCTAGCCTCTTCCTCCATGAGAAGATGCAATGAGAAGCCTGCAATCAGGAAGAGGGTCCTCGCTCGACCATGTTGGCACCCTGGTCTCCAGAACTGTGAGAAATAAATTTCTGTTATTTATAAGCTACCTAGTCTCTGATACTTTGTTATAGCAGCCTGATTGCACTAAGACATGTATCTAGTAAAGTTTCTAAAACTGAGAATTCAGAGACTAAGTTACCCTTGGCACTGGGGCATCTTCCTCCTATTCTGATAGTGGACTTGTTTCCATCAGTGAAGGATAAAAACTAATTACCTCCCTTTGGCCTTTGTCTCTGTTTTGGTCATTCATTGCCCTGTCTCACTACCCTCCTCCCCCAGTGGGGATATGTGGCCATTTTGAGGTTCACTGATCAAAGATGTTCAATATATTGAATTTTACAAGACTCATTTGTACTAGTTAAACCACTGATCCCTATGTCCTTATACTGTTATTGGCATACTACTCATACTATAAATTAAGGACACCTTGTTTATATTGCCACATGGAATTTATTTAATTTTCCACAGGAGCAGACATGCTGCATACTACCGTAGTTTGTTTACTTTTCTACCATTCTGAGTATCGTTTGGTTCTTCTGTTCCCCTTTCCAGGTGTTTAAAAAGAGCAGACAATTGTATCCTATTTGGCATTCTTATGTAAGGTAGATTAATTTCTTAATTCAGTCATACAAGTTTAAAAGAGAAAGATTTAATTGTTAGTTTTCCCAGAGAAAACATCCATGTTGCTGAAGATCTTTATTTTCTAATGAAGCTGTAATTTTCCATAACAGAATTATCTTTCTATGTATATTGTAATATAGGGCTCACACAAATGACAGTGACAGAGAAGCGTCCTCTGTCAGTTGTGGCCCTCCATTAAGAACTTATATAGTTACTCTAATCTATCACATTTGTAGGTTATATATATTTAAAATAGTCTAGACAATAGAAAAGACAAAATATAGGATGAGAAATAAAAGTAATGGGATATTTTGGGGAGTGGGGTGGGGGAAAGAGAAAAAAGTTGACAGAGAGTTGATTGATAAGCTAGAAGACAATAAAAAGAATAGTAAAATACTGAAAAATAAATAATAGGAAACAAAAGTAAAAAGATGGGCATCTTCGCAGTGTTGTTTAAGATTGTGGTTATGCCAAAGACGTAAACATGCCAAAGACATGTTTTTCTTTCATTTTATGACTACAAAATTTTTTTCAGTTGGTGGGGGAAAATTATTGAATCTCCAATAATTTTTTTGGGTTTCTGAACAGTTTCCCAAATATGGGAAGTACATTTGTTAAGATGTCCAGGAATTGGTCCCAGTTTGGATTTTGATTTGCTTGTGGTTCCTGGTGTATGTTCTTAATCCTAGCCATTCATTTTGTAGAATTTTGCCACTGTACACAAGGAATATCACCTCTTCTTGAAAACAAACAAGTTCAAAATAGATCCCCTACAATGGTTGAATGGTTGTTATAACATTTTTATGTATAAGGTATTGTAAATTGTTAGTTTAATTGGTTACAGATGCTTATGGGAGAGGTCTGGTAGATGAATAGACTGGGGAGTGTAATGAAAAGAGCCCTAGTTCTGGCCCTACTGCTGACTTGTTTTATAACTTTTGGCAACATTTTTTTACTTCTGGATTTTCGTATCTATAGAAGATTAGAGTAGATGCTCCCTTCGGACCCAGCCACGTTCTCATAAAGTTGTATCTAAATGGCATGGGAGTAACTATAGTGAGCATGGAGAAGTGGCTCTTTTTAAACAACACTGAGGTCATTGTTAGGTGAACTCAGCATAAAGCATATAAAAATGTCCAAACCATAGTATTTTTGTTGTTTTAAAATTAGGAACCAAAAGAGGGAAAAGAAATTATACCCTCCCCCGCTTTTTAAACTACAAAGAAACCTTCAGGACATATTTAAAGTACCTTTGTAGAATATTTTATGAAACATTTCAGTGTGCTCATATTTAATATGAAAAATAAAAAAAAATAAAACTTCTTTGGATAGCCTTTCATTCAATCCAGTATTTGAATGTCTGCTAGTGTCATAATAGGCATACTAATGGCTTTGGGACTACAAAAAATAGATCATAATTTTCACTTAAAATTGCTCCATTTCCTTTTTCCATTCTCATTGGAAATAGTTCTTTTCAAAAAGATAGTATATGGGGCTTCCCTGGTGGCGCAGTGGTTGAGAGTCCGCCTGCCGATTCAGGGGACACGGGTTCGTTCCCCGGTCCGGGAAGATCCCACATGCCGCGGAGCGGCTGGGCCCGTGAGCCATGGCCGCTGAGCCTGCGAGTCCAGAGCCTGTGCTCCACAATGGGAGAGGCCACGACAGTGAGAGGCCCGCAAAAAAAAAAAAAAAAAAAAAAAGGGAAAAAAGTTAGTATATGAAAAAATAATAAAGTAACAGAATTATCACAAGTGGGTACATGGTAGAAAATAATGACTTTCCCTAATGGACTTAAAATCTGATCCTGACATAAACTAAGCTCTTCAGTAACATTCATTATGCAAATTGATATACACTGATGTTATTTTGTAGGTTCTCAAGGATTGTTTTCGATGATTTATAGAATTAGATATTTAAACATTTACTCTGGGAAATATGCCTATTGAGCAAGGTAAAAAATGTATTCTATCTTGTGGAAACATTTGCTATCCTGCCATTTTAGTTTTGTTAGAGATATTTTTGTCTTTTATTAAGTAGCTGTTATTTTTAAATAATATAGATTTTACCTAAGTGTTTCCCTTTGACTTTTTGAGCATCTTTCTCTTGTAGCAGAAGTTTTACCAATTAGAAAACCATGATAGAGAGAAAAGAGTCTACAGCTCATCTTGGTTTTTTTTTAGGTAAACTGGCTTACATTTTCTGAGGAAGTTTTTCAAATCAGATAATCCTATATTTGCCAAGCTCTGAACATGTCCTACTGTCAAATGAGATCTTGGTTTACACTCCAGACCTTTTGCTGTATGTCATATATGGTATGAAACTTTGCTTATGGAAGTTGCTTTATTTACGTTTCTTTTTATTGGCACGTTTAGAATTTTACCTTTAAACCAAATTTCTAAAAAAAAGTGCAAAAAGAAAGTGCAGTTTATTCCTGCAGACAATGCTTAGGACTATTAAATTGCAGTTAGAATTACCAGTAATTAGAATTTCCTAATCTGCCTTTAATTGTACCACTGTTGCCTGTGTAGAGCTCAGGTCAACTATGCAATTCATTCATACATGCATTTAGATATTTATCAAGTCTTGACTGTAGGTCTACCTGGATGCTGGGGCAGGGTGGTTGTATAGAATACTTAGAATATACAGTTTCTGCCTCACAGGTATTATCAAACTTGGGAGATAAAATCTACACAGAAGAAATGTAGTAGCTGCTGATATATATCAAATGAGTGTTATCAGTAAATGGAATATAGTAGGACAGAGAAGGACATGGTTTTGAATTATTTTAAAAGGTTTTATTTAGGTAGTAAGACAATCTGGGCTTGAAGGGATGGGAGTAGATTTTTAATACATAAGAGAAAAGGATATGGATTTAAGAGCAAAGGCATAGAGATATGAATGGGTGTATTCTTTCGGAAGAAGAGGATTAAATTGCCTACACCAAGTCTGTATTAGGGTAATAGTGATTATGCAAAATGTCTAGTGTAGGGGAAAATACGGTACGCAAGTGTGTGTGTGTGCAGTAATGTAAAAGATGGTCACAAGTCAGGATGCTGTGGTAGAAAGCTTGATAGCTTAGGAATCAGAAGGGCTGAGTTCTGTCACTTGATTTCTTTGCACTTAGACTGCTCTTCTCTTTAAATGAGCAGTTTAGACCAGGACAGTCTGTAGACTCCTTTAGCTTAATATTCTTCATTTCCGATATTGAAGATGGGAAATGGCAACTACTGTTTTGTATTACTTGGAGAGATTGGTGTAGCAGATTGAGGTCACCTGCTGTAAAAATCTCCAGAATATAGTCCTCTGTCATTGATTCATTCCATTCTCTGTCACTTTCAGTGCACATATACCTAAGGGAGTTATAAGCCTATAGTTTTCTTTAGAAATTATATTAGTCAGTTAAATCACCTAATTGAGATTAGAAGGAATAGACTTTTGTTTAAGGGAAAGTGTAGATGAATAGTTTTGATTTTGGGTAACGTGGAGTGCCAGCTTTGGGTAGAGAACATTGATAACCACTGGGGGTAATAGAAGGGTGAGCACACCTGGGGAGGGGCAGAATATTTGGATTTTTAATAAAGGTTGAAGTAGAAGAGTACTAAAATCAGGCATCTATTTTATCTCCACAGCAGCCAGCACAGTTTATCTTCCTGTTCTTTCCCCCTGACTTCTGGTAGTGGTTGAGAGGATAGCTTTTCCAGTATGACCCTTTCTGGCTGGTTTCTTTATTTTGTATTTTTATAACTATCAACTAAGCAAGTGCATTTCGATGACTTGTTTGCAGTTGTAGAGTGACGATTTGATATTTAAATCTCATAATAGGACCTGATTCTTTCATCTTTGGTCTTACCCAACAAATTCTGACTGTGGTAGCAGATTTTTCCTGCTGATTGGTGTACAGTGTCCCTTGGTGACTACAGGGGAATTGGTTCCAGGACCCCCATGGGTACCAAAATCCACCCATGCTCAAGTCCCTTATATAAAAAATGATGTAGTATTTGCATATAACCTATGCACAGTTTAAATCATCTCTAGATGACTTGTAATACCTAATACAATACAAATGCTGTGTAAATAGTTGCCAGGGTATGGCAGATTCAAGTTTTATTTTCTGGAATATTTTTTCCTCCTCAGTATTTTGATCCCAGTGGTTGGATCTGCAGTTACTGAACCTGCTCATACAGAGGGCCTACTATATTTACCAGACTTGGGTGTAGGAGCAATCCTTTATTGCTTGTGGAAGGAGGAAATGTACAAATACTAAGTAAATGTAGTGTTGGGCCACAGGAAATATAAAGAATCTTTTTGCCTTAGTCATCAAAGTGGAAAAGGATGGGTATTCACAGTTACTGGTGCTACTGGTGTTTGTTTTACTATATAAAGTAACTTTGATATCACAGGTACATCTCACTGAATTGTTACAGGAAGTCTTCCTTCAGTCCAAAGAATCTGGATTTTACCATTAAAGAATGTCATTTTAGAACAGTACTGTTTTAAGAACTTAACGAAGAGTAAGTGAATTGTCTAAAAGTTGAAAAAGGGACAATTTCAATAAATAATAACGACTGTTTATTGAATACCTACTATGTTTTAGGCACTTTATATACATTATTGTAATCTTTAATCCTCATCAGATTGTCAGTGTATGTAAGTGATATTATCAATGTTTTATAGGGAAAAAATCAGACCTGGAGGACTTAAGTACTTGCCTTCCCTGGGGTCACATAGTTTGTGTGTAGTAGAAACCACATATCTACGTCTGTACCCAGGTCTTTTGGACTTCAAAGACTGTATTTTCATTAGACTATTAAAGCTAGTAAGGAAGATAGACATACAAGTAAGTAATTAGAGTGCCATGTGCTATATTGCAGTATTGGAAGTATCATCAAAGCACAGAAGAGATACAAAGAGAGGGGATGATTAAATCAGCATTGAGGTGGAGCATTCTGTAGCCTTTAGAGAAAGACTCTTGGAGAAAGGTGACTCCTGTGTGGGGTTTTGATGACAACCTAGAAGTTCTCTAGGGTAGAAGAGAGAGAATAATAACATTAGTGATTCAATACCTCTATACTTAGCTTTAAAAAGAACAGGGTGATCTAGCTCATTCCTACTGTTCATTCTCTTCTTGCATCCCAGTCTTTCTTGTTCCTTTTATACACAACAAGATCATGCCATTCTCATCTCAATTTTTGTTAGTTATATCATTTTTACATTGTAGACATTCCTAATATTTATATACGGTAGCAATAATTCCTACCATTCTTTATACCTATTCAATTAAATAAGTAATGTGTCTAGTGTAGTACCAGTGTATGTGTGTATGTGTGTGTATATGTACATATAAGTGTATGTATGTATGTGTGTGTGTATATATATATATGTAAAACACCACAGCTTGTCTATTCCTGAATTCTTTATTTTGTTTAATCTCTTGATTGGGTCTTTTTTTTTTCACTTTTATGTGGAATTTTTTTTTTTTGAATTTTTGAATTTTATTTTATTTTTTATACAGCAGGTTCTTATTAGTTATCAATTTTATACACATCAGTGTATACATGTCAATCCCAGTCTCCCAATTCATCCCACCACCACCCCCCCAACCCCCCACCGCTTTCTCCCCTTGGTGTCCATACGTTTGTTCTCTACATCTGTGTCTCTTATTTCTGCCTTGCAAACTGGTTCATCTGTACCATTTTTCTAGGTTCCACATATATGTGTTAATATACGATATTTGTTTTTCTCTTTCTGATCTTGTTTGGGTCTTGAGTCTTTGAACTTTTGAGGATATAGATTACTTGAGTCCTAATTTTTTTCCCCTTTTTAAGAGTTCTGAAGACACCCCCATCCCCCCACACATAAAATGTGCCCCAAGTGAAATCTGTATTATTCTGTGGATAATTCTGAGACCAGTATTATTTCTGCCATCCTCACTGTCAATTGTAGACATCTTACATTTTCTGTCTAGATATTCACTAGGATTCTTTCTTTTTACCTTTGGTAATTTTGTTCTGTGCTTTGGATTCAAGTCTCTTCTTTGAGAGAACCAATTAGCCTTTTGTTTTCCATACATTTCGTCTTTTTTCAAATCACTGTCATCTCTGTTTTGTTTTTCATAAGTCTGCAGTCCATGTCAGTGATGTTATCCTTAGCTATTTCTACTTCCTTCTGATTTCTTCTGTAGTTTTTATTTGTTACCAGTATACTGTTATATTTAATTTATTTCCTGAACTATGACAGCTGTTTCTTGAGTTAATTTTCTGAGTTGTCTAATTTATCTGCCTTTTTAATGTTTTTGTTTTCCTTAAGTAGTAGATTCAATGGTTAGGTCCCATAATGAATTCTTTCTTATTATTCAACAAAGAATGGAACCAATTCTAGTTGGGCCTGTTGTAAGTGAAGACATTGTGTGTGGGGGGGGGAGGGGGCAGAGGAAGTGATCTGGGGCAGCCTACAGCTTCAGCTGAGACATGTTCCTACAGAAACATTTTCACTTCGCTAATATGTTCTGTGCTTTTCTTCATTTAAAATAGTTTTAAAAAGTAAACTAGGGCCTCCCTGGTGGCGCAAGTGGTTGAGAGTCCGCCTGCCGATGCAGGGGATACGGGTTCGTGCCCCGGTCTGGGAGGATCCCATGTGCCGCGGAGCGGCTGGGCCCGTGGGCCATGGCCGCTGAGCCTGCGCGTCCGGAGCCTGTGCTCCGCAACGGGGGAGGCCACAGCAGTGAGAGGCCCGCATACCGCAAAAAAAAAAATAAATAAAATAAAAAAAAGTAAACTAATGTAATATATGTCTATATTTTGAAAATATAAAATAGTCTAATAATAAAAATCATCGTTCTCTTACGTCAACCTTCCCCAACTCCGAGTTTTTAATTTCTGGGGACACCTATTTTCAACACTTGTAGGTGTTGGTTATAACATTTACTTTGGTTGGTTATAAATATTACTATTTATATTTACTGAATATTACTATTTATAAATAATATGCCTATTTTCCTGTTTTTAATTTACTTTAGATGCTAACTATTAACTGCCTATTATGGAAGATGAGGATTTACATACCTCACCTGGCTTTCTTTTTATCTTTCCACCTTTTGAATGTCTTTTTAAATGACAGTTTGCTTAAATTGATGCTCATTGTTTATGACTATGGATTATATTTCCTTTTGTGTGTTTGTCTCATAGTTAATAATTGCCTCATCTATTTGCTTACTTAATTTTCTAAGTTCCTATCAGTTTTTCCCAAACTTGCCCAAAGAATTATAAAACTAAGTACAGTACTGTTTTCCACATGATTAAACACATCAAGAAACCTTATCAGTTCACTCCCTACTTCTCCCTGATCCCCTCCTCCCCTGCATTTCCCTCTCCTCCCTTCCCCTCCCTTCCCCTTCTCTGTCCTCTTCTCCTCTGCCTTCTCCCGCTTCTTGAGCAGTCTACTCTCCTTACAGTCTGGACTAATAACCTTCCAGACCTGCTATACAACTATCCAAGGACTTTCCTTCACCTTTCTCCTATGAGAGATCTTGTTTCCTTGATCTTGGTGTCTTTGTCTTGTTTTCCTCTGCTTTGCTTGCTCCCTTGTTTTAGTGGATCACATGTTCTTAGAAGTTTCTCAAGAGTGCACATGGGAAGGAAAGTTTTTGATGCTTTTTTAATCAGGAAAATATGTTTTTATCAATCAAGTGTGAATATGTAATAGTTTGTATATATAGTCTAAGTGAAAGTTTTTGTAGAATTTTGAAGTTATTGCTTCACATCTTCTTTCAAGTGTTGCTGTTGAGAACACTTAATGCCATTCTGATTTTGAAAAACAATTGGACTAGACTCTCCAAAAATATTACTATCATGAAAGACAGAATATAAAAGTCTGGGAAACTGTTTTAGATACTTTACATTGATCGTTTTTCTTTTTGAAAACTTTTAGATTTTGTTCTTTATTCCCTAATGCTCTGTTATTTCCTGGTAATGTACTTTGGTATGGCTCTTTATTTTCAGTTGTTGATGGGTACATTCTTTCAATCTGTATGCTCATGAGCTTCAGTTTGGGAAATTATGTCTTTGATAGTTTCTTCCTCTTTTTTCAATTCTGTTTCCAGCTGATTAGATGTTAGACCGCCTGGATTGATCTTCTGATTTTACTCTCCTGTTTGACTTTTGGTTTTACTTCCTGGGAGATTAAAAAAGATGAGTAATGGATTAGGCTAAGAATTAGGCTCTGGATCCAGAAGGCCTGTTTGAATTCCTCATTGCCAGTTTCTGTGTGCTCTTATATAAGTTAATTACCCTTTCTCTTTTTTTATCTGTAAAATAGGGTTAATATTGAATAGCAATGCCTAACTCAAAGGATGTGAGGATAAATAAGTTAATTCATCCAAAGTGCTTAGATAATTTCCTGGTACATAATAAATGTTAATTGTTATTATCGTTTGGCATCATTATTACCTCAGAGTTAATACTTTAACCATCTATTCGAATTCTTAATTTCTACCAAAAGTTTAATTTTCCAGAGCTTTTGTTTGTTTCTCTGTTCCTAGTTTTACAGCCTCTTGTTCTTATTTCATGGATGTAGTATCATCTTGAATTATTGGGACAACTGAGGAAATTTGGAAAAAACCTCCGACATATAAGGTGGACACCAAAACAGATATATAGAAACAAAATTAAATAAATAAATAAATAGAAACAAAAATAAATAGAAATCTTTTCATTAGTTATAAGATTTTTGGGGTGTCAGCAGTGTTGAAGTTTTTTGTTTTCTGCATTGACTGTTTTATCATAGTTTCCCTTTTCTATTAATTTGTTTTGGTGTACATCTTATATGTTGGAGGCTTTTTCTAAATTTCCTCATACTTAGGTTCAAATTATATTTGGCAGTAATATACTTAAGTATCATGTTCTCACTGTGTCATATCAGGGAGCACAGATAGTCAGCTTGCCCTTTTGTTGGTGATACTAAGTTTAGACATTTGTTTAAGGTAATGTCAGCCAGTTTCTCCATTTTAAAAGTACCTTTTAATCTTTGTTAACTAAGTGATTTAGGGTTGATATTTCAGAATGTGTAATTATCCATTTGTACTTTCGCATTCTTATTAAATTTAAAATATTTAATTTATTATGTCATCCATTTTGATGTTTAGATTGTCCAAATTTGACAGGGAGAAGCCCTTTGAAACTGGCTTCTGTGCCTTTTTGTGTGTCCATATCAGTTTTTGAGCACTTCTTAATCTGGCACAACAAGATATTCAAGGCTCACCTTTTACTCCCTGCCCCAGACTTAGAACCAGCCATTTTTTCAAGGATCCCTGGTTCCTTTTTGTGGGGGGAATGATATTTAGAACCCAAGATCTGGGGGTGGATCCTTTTTGCTACTGAAGTGTCATTGCTTCTAGGCTCTTTCAGTGGACTGAGCTAAATAAGTTTGTGTGTGTGTGTGTATATATTTTTCTTTGTATCTATTTGATATATAGTTAAGTTCATTTGTTTCCGTTTATATTTACTTTTACTAGGGACTTTCCTCATCCTTTTTTATTTTTAATTTTTGACTACATATATTATTAACATTGTTCAAAAGTCAAAAACTTTATTACTTGGCGCAGCCAAATAAATAAATGAATATTTTTTTAAAAACTTTATAAAAAGGTGGACTCAGGAGTACCTTCTTTAAGTTTTTCTTTCACTGCATTCTCATTTACCACCTGTAGGTAACATGTATGTAAACCTTTTTTTTTAATAGTTTAAAATTTTTTTTATTTATTTAATTTTATTTATTTATTGTTTTTGGCTGTGTTGGATCTTTGTTGCCGCGCACAGGCTTTTCTCTGACTGTGGCGAGCGAGGGCTACTCTTCATTGCGGTGCGAGGGCTTCTCGTGGTGGCTTCTCTTGTTGTAGAGCATGGTTTTAGGCGCATGGGCTCAGTAGTTGTGGCACACGGGCTTAGGTGCTCCGTGGCATGTGGGATCTTCCCGGACCAGGGCTTGAACCCGTGTCCCCTGCATTGGCAGGCAGATTCCCAACCACTGTGCCACCAGGGAAGCCCCTGTAAACCTTAATTAGAAATTTATCCTTCCTTGTTTTTCTTTTTGCAGGTATACACATACACATGTATTCTTAGTTAATCTTCTTTCTTGCACAGTAGCTAGCATAACATATGCCTGCTTTTTCACATTGTTTTTTCCACTTAATATAGCCTGGGTATCTCTTCATAGCAGTTTATAGAGACTGTTCTCATTTCTTTTTTATAGTTGTGTAGTAACTCCGTTGCATAGATGCATAATTGTTTATTCACTGAATCTCTTATGTGTTTCCAATATTATGCTATTTCAAAGAGTGCCACAGTAAATTACTGTGTGTGTGTGTGTGTGTGTGTGTGTATGTATGTTTTAATTACAACATAAATGTATTATGTCTTGAGGTTCTGTGAGTAAGGTAGGACCAGTAGATGGGCTTCCCACTTGGGATCTCCCAGGCAGTTGCAGTTGGAAGTCGGGATTGGAGTCATCTGAAAGTCAGAGTAACTCAACATTCAAGGTAGCTCACTCAGTATGCCTGAACTTAATGATATTGGTTGTTAGCTCAGAGTTCAGCTTGGGCTGTCAGCTGGAATGCCTACCCATGACCTCTCTGTGTGCCTGGGACTTCCCAGAGCATGCCAGCTGGGTTTGAGAGGGAATGTCCCCAAAGTGAGCATCCCAAAAGGCCCAAATGGGAGCTGCAAGCCATCTTAAGATTTATGTCAGAAATTCCAGAATATCAGTCATGCATTCCATTGATTAAGCAAGTTATTAAGGCTGGTCCAGATTCAAGGGGAGGAGAATTAGACTCCTTAATGTGAGGAACAGGATGTATGAAATTGACAGCAGCTATCTCTGGATAGCTTTTTGTGGGGGGAATGATATTTAGAACCCAAGATCTGGGGGTGGATCCTTTTTGCAACTGAAATGTCATTGTTTCTAGGCTCTTTTAGTGGACTGAGCTAAATAAGTTTGTGTGTGTGTGTGTGTGTGTGTGTGTGTGTGTGTGTATTTCTATATAGGTAGGTTGCTAGTGCGCTTTCTAGCAACCATAACTCACATCCCTTCCATGTGTAAAGCGTACTCACTTTGTTCCTAAGACCCAGACAGTCTCATTCCATTAAGGGATCAATTTGAGGTCCAGGATCTTATTATCTAAGTCAAGTCCAGATATGGTTGAAGCTTCTTAGGTACAGTTCCTCCAGTACAGCACCTTGTAAACAGTTTCTCTTGACCTGAAGACCTTTACAGAGATCTTTATTTCTCCATACGGCTTTGAGTTATTATCTAGTAACCTTTTATTTCACCTTGTAGGACTCCATTGAACATATCTTGTAGGGCAGGGCTAGTGGTAACAAACTCCCTCAGCTTTTGTTTATCTGGGAATTTCAGAATTTCTCCCTCACTTTTGAAGAAGTTTTGCTGGATATAAGTTTCTTAAGTGACAGTTTTTTCCTTTGAGCACTTTAAATATATCCGCCAACTGCCTTCTGGAGTCCAAAGTGTATCATGAGAAATCTGCTTGTAATCTTACTGAGGATCCCTTGTATGCAATGACTCACTTCTCTCTTGCTGTTTTCAATATTATCTGTTTGTCTTTTGAAAGTTTGATTATAATGTATCCTGATGTGGCCTCATCTTACATGGAGGTTGTTGAGCTTCTCAGATGTTTATATTCATGTGTTTCATCAAATTTGGGAAGTTTTCAGCTATTATTCAAATATTTTCTCTACTCTGTTCTCTATTCTCCTTCTGAGACTCCCAAATGCATATTTTGGTTTGCTTGTTGGTGTCCCACAGGTCTCTCTTAGACTCTGTTCACTTTTTTCAAACTTTTTTCTTTCTGTTCCTCAGATATGATAACTTCTGTTGTCCTATCTTAACGTTCACTGATTCTTTCTTCGCCTTGTTCAAATCTGCCTTTGAATCCCTCTAGTGAGTTTTTCATTTCAGTTGTTATACTTTCCAGCTCTAGAATTTCTTCTTCGTTTCTATTTAAGTTTTCTATCTATTGATATTTTGTTCATATGTCATTTTCTTGAGTTTCTCCACACCTTTCTTTAGTTCTTTGAGCATCTATCTCTAAGACAGGCATTTTAAAGTCATTTTCTAGTATATCTGCCATCAGTTCTTTTTCATGGACAGTTTCTGCTGATTTTTTTTCTTTGAATGGGCCATACTTTCTGTTTCATTTGTATGCCTTATTTTTTGTTTTTTTTCCTGAAAACTGGACATTTAAATCAAATAATGTGGTAACTCTGGAAATCAGATTTTGCCCCTTCCCTGGGGTCTGCTGTTTTTTATTATTGTTTTTTGGGGTGTTGTAGGCTGTCTCTGTGCTGAGGATCATCAGCCTGAGGTATAAACTTCTTAGGTCTTTTCGGACTCTTTTCTGAATCTGCATAGTCACTTTCTAATTTTCCTCATATAACCAATTGTTTTGAAATGTGCTAGTCTTTAATGTCTGGCTCTCCAAAGGGGAAAAAGAGAAAAACGAAGAGGGGCAGAGAGGCACAATCCCTTTAAATCCCCTTGAAGTCTCTTCAGCTAGAGGGGAAGGGGCTTACAACAATAGAGGGAGGTCCAACAACAGTGACTGCCTTTTTCTTTGTACCTCCTGGATCAGAAGCAGCAATCAGAGTGCAGATTCCCAGTATTTGGAGCACAGGGTCCTTTTTGCCTGCCCTCCTATAATCTGTGTGCAAGGTGCTCCAGGAACAAGTGCACCACTGCCTACCATGTGGCTGGGATGGGGGGAAGGATAACTGCCTCTGTGCTAAGAGCTGAAATGAACCGCAATGTATTGTCCAAGTCTTCTTTCCCTTGGAAGTGGCAAGCCTTCAGCAGATTCCAGACTTCCAAAATAGTTCCTTCAAACAAATTCCGCCCATTCAATTTTTGTCTAGGTGGGGAGGTAGATTCCCTCAGTGCTTCCTACTTTGCCATCTTCCCATATCCTCTATCTGTGCATGTGTTTTCTGGTGGTGTTGGGGGCATACCTTCAAGGAGACATCCTAGAAGTGGGATTGCAGGATCAGAAGGTAAATACACATGTAATCTAGTCAGATGTTGTGAAATTACCCTCTGTAGAGGTTGTACAACTTTGCACTCCTACTAGTAACATATGAAAGTACCTGTTTCTCCACAGCCTCACCAACCATGTGTTGTCAGACTTTTGAGTTCTTGCCAATCTGGGATGAGTAATGATATCTTAATGTAGAGATAAAGTAAAGCCCAAGGAGAGAAAACAGTATGTACAAAGAACCACCTGGATTTTTAGTTAAAACAGAGTGAATAAACACATGTGTTTCTTTCCTCCCTCCTTAACACACTAAAATGAGAGTAAAGAAATAAACAGAAGAACTTGAGAGGAAAGTGCTTCTTTCATTATGACACTGTGCAGTTTTTCATGTGTTTAAGGGTTAGTTGCATATCTTTCTTTTTGGTGAGATGTCTGTTTAAAACTTTTGCCCATTTTTCTAAGAGGTGTTTGGTTTTCCTCATTTTTTAAGAGTTCTTTGTATATTAAGGATATTGTCCTTTTGTGATAAGAGTTGTAAATATTTTCATTAGTCTTTTGAATTTGTTTCTGCTGTGTTTTCATGTGCAAATTTCTTTCTTTTATTGCATTATGTTTATGAGAGAAGCCCTGAAAAGCTATTTGGAAGCTTTATATGTAAGACTAAGACTTGTGAACAGACAAGGATCTCTTGCTGTTTCATTCTGTGGAACTTTTGATTTAAGAGAAGACTCTACCAATGTCTTGGTAGAGATAGAGAAAAGGAGATTGTTGGGAAGGGCCCTTTTCCATACATAGATATTTATTTATTCCCTTGTTTTTTTCCCTTCCCCTTACTGTGCCTGGTGTCCTCAAGCCAATCTATTTTGGGTCTTTTTTTTTTTTTTTTTCCCTGTAGTAGACCTTCATTCTCCTGCTCTATTTGGGGAAGTGTAGTTGCTTGGCTATTTATCATGCATTGGAGACTTGGGGATCTTTTTTATTAAGTCTTTCAGTCAGTCTAGATTTTAACCTCATGCCTCACCATTGTTTTGGGAAGTTATTGGAGGTATAGATTCCTGAGTCCTTCGAGAATTATGTAGTGAGAATTGGCTTCTGCAGACACTTAAGATGTCTGTTTTCTCAGTCCCGTTAATTCCTTCATCTGTTCTCCTCTGCTGCTGTCTCCTTTCAAGTTCTTTATCTTGTTATACTTATTCTCACTTCCAGTAGATTTTAGGTGTAAGGAGAAAGAAACACATCAATTCATTGTATTTAATTAGAAATGCAGTGGTTCTTTATACATACAGTTTCTCTCCTTAGGCTCTACTTTGTGGGCAGTTGGATGGCTCTCAGTGGTTCACGGTATTGCACTTTTGTTTGATAATTTAGAGTTTATGTGCCAGTACTCAGATGATTTTGATCAGCAGTTGGAAAATTGGTTACTTTTTTTTTTTTTTAAGTCCTGTGTAACTTCAAGGGAAGAAAGTTTTTACAATTTTAAGCAAAAGATTGTTATTGGTCCTGGAAATAGGAATGCTGCTTGAGAGTCTCTTTGTCTTCTCCCCATTTGATCCATATTTTGCAGTATTGCTATAGTCTGTGTTTGGGGATTATAGCTATTTTGTAGTTTAATTTTAGATTAATCCCCTTTGCTTTTTCTTCTTTTTCATTTTGGTGGTTTTGAAGAAGTGGGAAGTAAACATACTTTTGTTCCTTTCTTTTAAAAATGTATTTAATACAGTGTGAAAATCAGGGCTCAAAAACATGTATTTCATTTAAGAAGTCGAATAACTGGATTAAGTACCCATGCCAAAACCTTTTCGTATTCAGTAAAGCTTTGCACGAGGTATGACTCTAGTCTGACATGTTGGGTTGCAGTGAGTTTCATGTCACAACAAAGGGAGGAGAGTGTCTGTAAGAACACACATGTGCTAGAAGTAGAGCTACTAGAATCTGAGGCAGCTTTAGGGACTGGTTTTTTTTTCACCACCCTTCTTATTGTTGTCTTTCACAGCACTTTGCTCCTCTCTGCACATCTGCTCTAAGATCTCCATGTGAACCATTTTCCTGTGCTTACTGATAGTTTCTGTTCTCTTATAAATTCAGCCTACAGAATAGACATCCCACCCCAGTCTCTCTTACCTTTACCTACATGTGACCTTTCTGCTTCAGCTGTCTACAGCTGACCAGTGTACCTCCTGCTGTTTCTTAAGTCGTATTTCCAATAAAAACAAATTGGCCCAGACCATCTTTTTGTGCCACCCTGGTTTGTTGTTCCTAACCAAACCATAAATGGACTTTCTTGGATCAGTTCACTTCTCAAGCAGGTTGGGGATGTTGGAGAAGGGAGCAGTAGGTCAGCAGGGAAGCAGCAAGGAACCATGGATGGGCAGTTACCCTTGGTAAGTGAGGGAACAGGATAGAGCTGAATGCATAACATCTCCTTCAGTCTACCAGTTTATTTTTAATAGAGTACTTCAGGCAAATACTTAGTGAGTACAGATTGAATATTGTAGGAAACTAGCTAATATTTGTGTTAAAATTGACGAGAAATCTGCTGTTTGGTGCTATTTTCTGTTTGCATTGTGACTTTAGTAGCATGGTATGGCCATAAGACCCCTATACTAGGAGTCAGGATAGATTCTAGACCTGATTTTGCTGTTCTGTGAAAGGCTTCACTTTCTTCATTAGATAAATTTTTAAAAGGTCAGTGGAGTAGAATAGTTTCTAAGGTACTACCTAGCTATAAAACCTTGCGACTCAAATTGTACTATAACTAAGCTGGGAAAGGTACCTTCCGCAAGGATGGTCAGAATACACAACTATTAAAATGAAATCATAAGTTCAGATTAATGTAAAAAATTAGAAACCAGAATGATTGGACCCATACATTAGAAAAGGGTGCGAGAGTTTTGTAGTGAACTAAATTCTCCTCATTTAAACTTGTTGTATTTGAAATCGGATGCTGTTTATAAACTGATTTAAGTCAGATATTATAGTCACAAACTGTTTTCCCAACTTAAGTTGCACATAGGTAGTGTATTAGTGTAAGTGTAATACTGAAGTTTGAAATTCTTCTTCTTCCCTGCTTTTTTAAAAAGCATAGTTGGATATTCAAAATAGTGAAGTAACATGGATTTCTTTTACTTTTTAGGATTTAAGTGTCCTGTATGCTCAAAATTTGTACCCTCAGATGAAATGGATTTGCATCTTGTGATGTGTTTAACAAAGCCAAGAATAACCTATAATGGTAAGTCCAGTGCTTTAAAATAATACTTTAAATTAGAATTATCTTAGATTTTATGAATTTCATGTTTCAGGTAAAAGTTAAAAGGCCAGGAAGGACTATCTATGAGCACTGAGCTAACTGGTATCCAAATTAGGTCTGGTGCTTTGGCTGTGCCATTCTGACCTGACCACAATCTCCAGATACTCAAAACCGTAGGAGAGATTTTCAATGTAGTCCTGGTACATTTTGAAATAGACTTGAAAAAAAAAAAAGGAATAGTTCATTCGTGACTTTAGATGAATAGAATGAAATAAAGGAAAAATGAGAGCTTTTTTCAGAATTTTATAGATAAAAAGACAAACTTCAAAATCCGTGGAGAAATTTTAGATTTTTCAAATGTAAAATTTAGTTTGAAATAGAATGAGTAAGAAGAGTACCAGTAAACAATGAAGCCAATTGAAAGATCGACTTCTTGATCAGCAAATGTTTTTTCAGTACCTGTCAGGTATGAGGTATATAGTGTTAGGAACTTGGAATATAGCAGTGAATAAAACAGATGGATCCTACAGCCTAGGATCAACCAAAGGTTAATCAATGTAGTAACAGTTAGTCAATAATCTGAGATTTCTCCTCAGATTACAGAAATCTTGTTGGGGTAAAATTTAACACTGAAGTGAACACGTTATTTTGAGTAGCTTTTTTGCAAAATGAGTTAGGAATCTCTGTCTTGATAAGGTAGTGCTTCAGCCACACTATTATAGTAATAATTGAGCACTTTTCCCCATTTTCCAGTGTATAAGTAGCTTTTAGCATTTCATTTGAATAGTAAATGTACCTGTTGATTATTATGTATAAACCTTTCTGCATTAGGAAATTGAATTGGCTACTTTTCATAATCTAACTGAGATTTAGTTACTTAAGAAATAAAAGACATTTTTATTCAGGTTCAAAATTTGAGGTAAAATTGATTGGGCTTGTCTCTTATACTTACTCTATTATCTTATCATTACCCTCCATAATTATTATGTTTATTACAAGTGTTTTTAAAATAAATATCCTTAAATCTTAAGACTCTGGCCCTGAATTTTAAAAGCCAAGTGTATTTCCTTTTACCATATAATATATTTGCATATAATCTTAGTATTCTGTTTATTTACTTTTTGTGTAGTATATTTGGATATAGTCTTTTTATGTGTTGATATTTGGCAGTTTTTAATTTCCTGATTTAACTGTGCTCAAGTCATTAAAGTTTTCTACTAAATCACTTGTGTGGTGGCTTAAAAAGCAATATGTAACCTTCTGCTTGGGGCTACTGTGATCCAAGAATTCAGATTTTAAATATTTGACAGTATTCCAATTTAGAAGTTAGTAAACTTAATGCAAAAAGTAAATAAAGTTGCAGCCATTTTTAGGAATGGCTTCCTACTTTAAGATAGTTAGACCTGAAATTTTTAAATTTGTTACCTATAGATTAACGTCTATAAACATTCACAACAAGAGGCAAAAACAGCTTCTTTATAAACATATGATTCTTGAATTTTTTAAATGTGGACAGTGGCCAACTGTGAGTTAAAAGGAGGAGGAGCTGTGATCGATGGGTTTAGGTTAGATAGAGGTGGCAGATTGGTAATGTACTTTCCCATCACAGGCTAGGAGAATTCTAAGGTTTTGAAGGCAGAGCCCTGTAGGGGAGGAAAAAATAATCCCTTTACCTTTCTGAGTTCTTGGCTGAGACCCCTGTAATAAAAGACAGATTAACAAGAGGAAAACAAATACAAATTTATTAACAAGTATACCTCCTGGTGTACATAGGAGGTACCCAGGGGAAAAATGAGCTGATCTCCAAGGTGGTTTAGAGTGTGGGCTTAAATAGCATCTTCAGCTAAAGACAAAGAAGGAAGTGAGGGTGAGGAGGCCAGTTGTGGGGGGGTCACCAGGAAAATCATGACAAACAAGAGGTCTGTTACACAGATATAGGTTAGTGCCTGCTCCACTGAGAAGATTCTCTTGGAGTAAACTTTGTGATTTAGAGCAGCCCTCCTTCTCTTCCTGGTAGTGAGAAGGAAGACACCTTTGCAAATGGAGAGTTCTTCTGTTCAATATTATGTAACAACCTAAATGGAAAAAAATAGACACATGTATATGTATAACTGAAACTATCACAACATGGTTAATCAACTATGCTCCAATATAAAATAGTTTTTATTTATTTATTTATTTTTTGTGGTACACGGGCCTCTCACTGTTGTGGCTTCTCCCGTTGCGGAGCACAGGCCCCGGACTCGCAGGCTCAACGGCCATGGCTCACGGGCCCAGCCGCTCCGCGGCATGTGGGATCTTCCCGGCCCGGGGCACGAAACCGCGTCCCCTGCATCGGCAGGTGGATTCTCAACCACTGCGCCACCAGGGAAGCCCCAAAATAGTTTTTTTTTTAATGTAAATTTCCCTTACTAAAGGGTAACTTCTACTTTCAGAGCTTCTCTTGAGTCTGCTATTTCTCAGTCATTTAAAAAATAATCCTTATGCCAAAGAAGCATATTTTAGGGTAGCATATCCTGCTACCCTTCAGTCACCAAAATCTGATCTATGAAGGATATGAGCCTGTGTGAGAACCAGCCCCTTTAACACCTAAGCAATAATCTAGGATTATTATGAAGTTTAGAACAAGGTGAGTTGGAGAATCCTGAAATGGAATCTTTTTAGTCAGCTGGACTCCTCACAGCTTCATATTTTAATTCCTAAAAGTTGATTTCATAGAGCGAGATGCATTAGAGAGATTGGGTCTCTAAATAGTGTTAAATACTCAAACAAGAATTTTATTCAGTGCTTATTAACTAAAACCTTTTGCAGCCTTTCCTAAAGTAGCTAGATCTATAATTTTTAAATTTATTTGTTAAATGTATGTTAATTGAACTGTCTATAGACATTAACAGTTAGCAAGGAGAGTAGTTGGGCTTATTTTTCAGGCTGGGTATTATTTATAGTCAAACTCCTGAATAGGATGAATTCCAGAAATTTGAATATAACTTGGTGATTCGGAGTTTCGAATTCATATTCACAGAGATGATATTCTGAATGTTGGTTTGATTTACCAGGCTAGCCCACAGAAGCTTTCTTATTGTTTTTTAATCTGTAATATATTCAAATACCCAAGTCCTGGCAACTGAAGAAGAAAATTGACTCGCCAGGTGAAAGCTCTCAGGATTTAGGCAACTGGCTCAGCAGAAGTTCAGGTAGGAGGCCCAAAGCAATCATGGCAGGGAATGATTCAGAGTGATGTGAGTGGTTATGTATTTGCAGGTGGTATTTTTGGCAGAATGGAAAAAAAGTTCAGAATGACACAATGAGTGTTCGTAGATAGATAGCCCTTAAGTCAGAGACTGCCTGCTTCATATACTTTCCCCTCTTTCATGGGCTTCATTGTTTAGTTCATGGACCTAGTTATTTGACGTATGGTCTTATGAACGTAATATAAATGTTGCAAGCATAGAATCTCTATTTCCTTGTTCCTCATCTTCTAAAGTATTTCAGAACAAACAAACGTGAAATAAATATTGCTAGCAAATTTTTACTCTTGATTTTCTTGGTCTTTAAACTTTACTGGATCTTAGCATGTTTTGCATCATATAAAGTTCAGTTTTCATTTTAGACTTCTGTGATTGAACTCTGTATTTAAGAAATCTTTGTGTTGTTTTATTTGTAGTTAGTACTCTGTGTGCATGTGCACCAGAAGGAGGTGTAACTTGAAATAAGTTTGTCTTCTGAGAGTTAATTATAAACCTATATAGTGAATCAAAAGAGAGCTTTTCACAATCGTCAGAAAGAAGACTGACTTTATGGACAGAGTAAGATGAATATTACTCTTTTACAGTAATCATTTTTGAAGAAAGATTGAGTCAGTTTCTTTTTTAATAAATTTATTTATTTTTGGCTGCGTTGGGTCTTCATTGCTGCGCGCGGCTTTCTCTAGTTGCGGTGAGCATGGGCTACTCTTCGTTGCGGTGTGCGGGCTTGCAGTGGCTTCTCTTGTTGCGGAGCACGGGCTCTAGGTGTGCAGGCTTCAGTAGTTGTGGCACGCGGGCTCTAGAGTGCAGGCTCAGTAGTTGTGGCGCACGGGCTTAGTTGCTCTGCTGCATGTGGGATCTTCCCAGAGCAGGGCTCAAATCCGTGTCCCCTGCATTGGCAGGCAGATTCTTAACCACTGCGCCACCAGGGAAGCCCCAATTTCTTTTTTTTTTTTTAACTTTTATTTTATATTGGAGTATAGTTGATTAACAATGTTGTGTTAGTTTCAGGTGTACAGCAAAGTGATTCAGTTATACATATACATGTATCTGTTGTTCAGATTCTTTTCCCATTTAGGTTATTACAGAATATTGAGCAGAGTTCCTTGTGCTATACAGTAGGTCCTTGTTGGTTATCTGCTTTAAATACAACAGTGTGTACGTGTCAATCCCAAAGATTGAGTCAATTTCGAAGCGAACTTGTGCTGTAATAAAAGTGAGGGAAAAGGATCTCATCTTCTGTGCTGTCGGTGGGAGAGTGTATCTTATCTGCTTACTTGGATGTTGAAGAAAAGTTGCAGCAGATAGTCAGTGCTTGATTCCAGTGTGCACATGCAGTCTTCTAATGACCTGGCTTTCCTCCGTGTAGCATGTTTGCAAGAAAGTACGTATTTTCTCCCTCTGTAATTACTGTCTGGCTTTCCAGGCAGTTGTGGGTCTCATCTTAAGTTATAAACTTGCTTTCTTCCTTACATACTACATTTTCTTGGTTTTAAGACCTCCCCCCCACCCCCACCCACGCCGTCGGCACTCCAACACACACATTTTAATCTTTCTGAATTCAGGAGGCTTTCTGAAATTGGCATGTCTCTTATAATTAAGGTTAAAAAATATATTTGTTAATTATGGAGCAGAATTTTAAATAAGGAGGTAGTTATCATTGCCTGAGTTTGTGTGACCTTTGCCTTCTGTGGAAGGTATCTACTGTCTGATCTGATGACTCTGTTCATCTATTTGCATTAATTTTTGTGGTTGAGTTTTCTTTTCATTTTTTTTTAATAAATTTTATTTTATTATTTTAAAAAATTTTTGGCTGCGTTGGGTCTTCGTTGCTGCGTGCGGGCTTTTCTCTGTTTGTGGCGAGTGGGGGCTACTCTTCAGTGCGGTGCGTGGGCTTCCCATTGCGGTGGCTTCTCTTGTGGCCCACGGGCTCCAGAGCGCAGGCTCAGTAGTTGTGGCTCACGAGCCTAGTTGCTCTGCGGCTTGTGGGATCCTCCCGGACCAGGGATCGAACCCGTGTCCCCTGCATTGGCAGGCAGATTCCCAACCACTGCGCCACCAGGGAAGCCCTGTGGTTGAGTTTTAACCACAAAATGTGGATTCCTTAATAGTGGTTTTATTTATTTTTTAAAATAATTTTATTTATTTATTTATTTATGGTTGTGTTGGGTCTTCGTTGCTGTACGCGGGCTTTCTCTAGTTGTGGCAAGTGGGGACGTTGCGGACTTCTCATTGCAGTGACTTCTCTTGTTTCACAACACAGGCTCTAGGCATGTGGGCTTCAGTAGTTGTGGCTCGTGGGCTCAGTAGTTGTGGCTCACGGGCTCTAGAGCACAGGCTCAGTAGTTATAGCACACGGGCTTAGTTGCTCTGTGGCATGTGGGATCTAACCGGACCATGGCTTGAACCCCCGTGTCCCCTGCATTGGCAGGCAGATTCCTAACTACTGAGCCACCAGGGAAGCCCAAAATGCTTGTTTTTAAATCATTAAAAAATGAATAGGAAGTAAGTAAAACACAAGATATATTGTGAATAAGATGAGAATTGAACTCTTTAGACATTAGTCACTGAAATTAAAATCTCAACTGATAGGTTAAGCAGAAGATTAGACAGAGCTGCAAGGAGAATTAGTAAAGTATAAGATGGATCTGAGGAAATTACACAGAGTGTAATAGCGAGGTACATGGCATGGAGCCTGTAACAAAAGATCTACCATACATACAGTAATCTCCTAAAAAGAGATGGAATTGACTTCTGGTTTCCAGTTCCACATGTAAGAAGTCTGGAAGTAGCCACTCAGTCCTAAAAACAAGTAAAAAGCCAAATAGACTGAAAAATCAACAACTCTTCTTAGATCCATAAGAGATGGGAAGACACAGGGCAAACCACCGCCCCCCCGCAGATTGTGGAGATAGGCAAATACAGAGAGTCACGGGTTTCAGCTTACTGCAGCAGACTCAGTGGGAACCAGTGTCAGGGTAAGGAAAACCTGGACTGTAAATGTTGAATTGCTGGGGGCTCAGCGTGGACAAATCTG
Source organism: Mesoplodon densirostris (assembly GCF_025265405.1). NCBI lineage: Eukaryota > Metazoa > Chordata > Mammalia > Artiodactyla > Ziphiidae > Mesoplodon > Mesoplodon densirostris. The sequence goes on from NC_082669.1 coordinate 67,463,688, forward strand.
AGAGTTTAAAAACTCCAGGGAGATCCCCACAATATTTTAAGATTTACCACTAGGAGCTGAACCAGGTTCCCATGGTAAATGTCAGAGAAAAATACCCTTCTCCTTCTGGCAGGGGGAAGGGAAAATGAACTATCTTGAAATATGCCAGAGGACTCTTAACAAGGTTTGCCTCAAGGGAAACTAGTTAACCAGAGCCTAACTGACCTGGGAGAAGGGTAATACTCAACTCGGGCCCACTCTAGCCATCCTGTTCTACCTAATGCGGGAGAAGAAATCCTGAGAAACACTGTTTGTTTGTTTGGGTTTTTTGTTCTCTTAAACTTTTATTGGAGTATAGTTGATTTATAATGTTGTGTTAGTTTCAGGTGTACAGCAAAGTGAATCAGTTATACATATATCCACTCTTTTTTTAATTCTTTTCCCATACACATCATTACAGAGTATTGAGTAGAGTCCCCTGTGCTACACAGTAGTTCCTTGTTAGTTACCTATTTTATATGTAGTAGTGTGTATATGTCAGTCCCAATCTCCCGATTTATCCCCTTAGTCCCTGGTAGCCATAAGTTTGTATTCTACATCTACGACTCTACTTCTGTTTTGTAAGTAAGTTCATTTGTACCCATTTTTTAGATTTCACATATAAGCGATATCATATGATATTTGTCTTTCTCTGTCTGACGTCACTCAGTATGACAATCTCTAGGTCCATCCGTGTTGCAGCAAATGGCATTATTTTGGTCTTTATGGCTGAGTAATATTCCATTGTATATATGTACCACATCTTATTTGTTCATTCCTCTGTTCTTGAACATTTAGGTTGCTTCCATGTCCTGGCTATTGTAAATAGTGCTGCAGTGGACATTGGGGTGCATGCATGTATCTTTTCATATTAGGATCTTCTCTGGGTATATGCTGAGGAGTGGGATTACTGGGTCACATGGTAGTTCTGTTTCTAGTTTTTTAAGGAACCTCCATACTGTTCTCTATAGTGGCTGTACCAGTTTACATTCCCACCAACAGTGTAAGAGGGGTCCCTTTTCTCCACACCCTCTTCAGCATTTATTGTTTGTAGATTTTTTTGTTGATGGCCATTCTGACTGATGTGAGGTGATACCTCATTGCAGTTTTGATTTGCATTTCCCTAATAATTAGTAATGTTGAGCATCTGTTCATGTGCTTTTTGTCCATCTGTATGTCTTCTTTGGAGAGATGTCTACTTAGGTCTTCTGCCCATTTTTTGATTGGGTTGTTTATTTTTTTAAATATTGAGCTGCATGAGCTGTTTATATATTTTGGAGGTTAATCCTTTGTCTGTTGATTCGTTTGCAAATATTTTCTCCCATTCTGAGGGTTGTCTTTTCATCGTGTTTATGGTTCCCTTTGCTGTGCAAAAGCTTTGAACTTTCATTAGGTCCCATTTGTTTATTTTTGTTTTTATTTCCATTACTCTAGGAGGTGGGTTAAAAAAGATCTTGCTGTGATTTATGTCAAAGAGTTTCCTTCCTGTGTTTTCCTCTAAGAGTTTTATAGTGTCCGGTCTTACATTTAGGTCTTGAATTCATTTTGAGTTTATTTTTGTGTATGGTGTTAGGGAATGTTCTGATTTCATTCTTTTACATGTAGCTCTCCAGTTTTCCCAGCACCACTTATTGAAGAGACTGTCTTCTCCACTGTATATCCTTGCCTCCTGTGTCATAGATGAGCTGACCATAGGTGCGTGGGTTTATCTCTGGGCTTTCTGTCCTGTTCCATTAATCTATATTTCTGTTTTCATGCCAGTACCACATTGTCTTGATTACTTGTAGGTTTGTAGTATAGTCTGAAGTCAGGGAGTCTGATTCCTCCAGCTCCGTTTTTCTCCCTCAAGATTGCTTTGGCTATTCAGGGTCTTTTGTGTCTCCATACAAATTTTAAGATTTTTTGTTCTAGTTCTATAAAAATTGCCATTGGTAATTTGATAGGGATTGCACTGAATCTGTAGATTGCTTTAGGTACTATAGGCATTCTCACAATATTGCTTCTTCCAATCCAAGAACATGGTATACCTCTCCATCTGTTTGTGTCATCTTTGATTTCTTTCATGAATGTCTTATAGTTTTCTGAGTACAGGTCTTTTAGCTCCTTAGGTAGATTTATTCCTACGTATTTTATTCTTTTTGTTGCAGTGGTGAATGTGATTGTTTCCTTAATTTCTCTTTCTGATCTTTCATTGCTAGTGTATAGGAATGCAAGAGATTTGTGTGCATTAATTTTGTATCCTGCACCTTTACCAAATTCATTGATTAGCTCTAGTAGTTTTCTGGTGGCATCTTTAGGATTCTCTATGTATAGTATCATGTCATCTGCAAACAGTGACAGTTACACTTTTTCTTTTCCAATTTGTATATTCCTTTTATTTCTTTTTCTTCTCTGATTGCCGTGGCTAGGACTTCCAAAATTATGTTGACTAAGAGTGGTGAGAGTGGACATCCTTGTCTTCTTCCTGATCTTAGAGGAAATGGTTTCAGTTTTTCACCATTGAGAATGATGTTTGCTGTGGTTCTGTCATATATGGCCTTTATTATGTTGAGGTAGGCTCCTCTGTGCCCACTTTCTGGAGAGTTTTTATCATAAATGGGTGTTGAATTTTGTCAAAAGCTTTTTCTGCACCTATTGAGATGATCATGTGATTTTTATTCTTCAGTTTGTTAATATGGTGTATCACATTGATTGATTTGCATATATTGAAGAATCCTTGCCTTCCTGGGATAAATCCCACTTGATCATGGTGTATGATCCTTTTAATGTGTTGCTGGATTCTGTTTGCTAGTAGTTTGTTGAGGATTTTTGCATCTATGTTCATCAGTGATATTGGTCTGTAATTTTCTTTTTTTGTAGTATCTTTGTCTGGTTTTGGTATCAGGGTGATGGTGGCCTCGTAGAGTGAGTTTGGGTGTGTTTCTTCCTCTGCAATTTTTTGGAACAGTTTGAGAAGGATGGGTGTTAGCTCTTCTCTAAATGTTTCATAGAATTCACCTGTGAAGCCATCTGGTCCTTTTGTTTGTTGGAAGATTTTTAATCACAGTTTCAATTTCATTACTTGTGATTGGTCTGTTCATATTTTCTGTTTCTTCCTGGTTCATTCTTGGAAGGTTGTACCTTTCTAAGAATTTGTTCATTTCTTCCAGGTTGTCCATTTTATTGGTATAGAGTTGCTTGTAGTAGTCTCTTAGGATGCTTTGTATTTCTGCAGTGTCCATTGTAACGTCTCCTTTTTCATTTCTAATTTTATTGATTTGAGTCCTCTCCTTTTTCTTGATGAGTCTGGCTAATCATTTATCAATTTTGTTTATCTTCTCAAAGAACCAGCTTTTAGTTTTATTGATCTTTGCTATTGTTTTCTTTGTTTCTATTTCATTTATTTCTGCTCTGATCTTTATGATTTCTTTCCTTCTACTAACTTTGGGTTTTGTTTGTTCTTCTTTCTCTGGTTCCTTTAGGTGTAAGGTTAGATTGTTTATTTGAGAGTTCTTGTTTCTTGAGGTAGGATTGTATTGCTATAAACATCCCTCTTAGAACTGCTTTTGTTGCATCCCATAGGTTTTGGATCACTGTGTTTTTGTTGTCATTTGTCTCTAGGTATTTTTTGATTTCCTCTTTGAGTTCTTCAGTGATCTCTTGGTTATTTACTAACATTTTGTTTAGCTTGCGTATGTTTGTGTTTTTTACATTTTTTCCCCCTGTAATTGATTTCTAAATCTCGTAGCGTTGTGGTAAGAAAAGGTGCTTGATATGATTTCAATTTTCTTAAATTTACTGAGGCTTGATTTGTGACACAAGATGTGATCTGTCCTGGAGAATGTTCCATGAGCACTTGAGAAGAAAGTGTAATCTGTTTTTGGATGGAATGTCCTATAAATATCAATTAAATCTATCTTGTCTATTGTGTCATTTAAAGCTTGTGTTTCCTTAATAATTTTCTGTCTGGATGATCTGTCCATTGGTGTAAGTGGGGTGTTAAAGTGCCCCCCCCCATTATTGTGTTACTGTCCATTTCCTCTTTTGTAGCTGTTAGCATTTGCCTTATGCTCCTATGAGGTGCTCCTATGTCAGGTGCATACATTTTTATAATTGTTACATCTTCTTCTTGGATTGATCCCTTGATCATTATGTAGTGTCCTTCTGTGTCTCTTGTAGCATTCTTTAAAGTCTGTTCTATCTGATAATTGCTACTACAGTTTTCTTTTGATTTCCATTTGCATAGAATACCTTCTTCCATCCCGTCACTTTCAGTCTGTATGTGTCCCTAGGTCTGAAGTGGGTGTCTTGTAGACAGCATATACATGGGCCTTGTTTTTGTATCCATTCAGTGAGCCTGTGTCTTTTGGTTGGATCATTTAATCTATTCACATTAAGGTAATTATTGATATGTATGTTCTTATTACCATTTTCTTAATTGTTTTGGGTTTGTTTCTGTAGGTCCTTTTCTTCTCTTGTGTTTCCCACTTAGAGAAGTTCCTTTAGCATTTGTTGTAGAGCTGGTTTGGTGGTGCTGAATTCTCTTAGCTTTTGCTTGTCTTTAAAGCTTTTGATTTCTCTGTGGAATCTGAATGAGATCCTTGCTGGGTTAGAGTAATCTTGGTTGTAGTTTCTTCCCTTTCATCACTTTAAATATATCATGCCACTCCCTTCTGGCTTGTACAGTTTCTGCTGAGAAATTAGCTGTTAACCTTATGGGAGTTCCCTTGTTAGTTATTTGTCATTTTTCCCTTGTTGCTTTTAATAATTTTTCTTTGTCTTTAATTTTTGTCAATTTGATTACCATGTGTCTCAGCGTTTTTCTCCTTGAGTTTATCCTGCCTGGGACTCTGCGCTTCCTGGACTTGGGTGGCTATTTCCTTTCCCATGTTAGGGAAGTTTTCGACTATTATCTCTTCAGATATTTTCTCAGGTTGTTTCTCTCTGTCTTCTCCTTCTGGAACCCCTATAATGTGAATGTTGGTGCATTTAATGTTGTCCCAGAGGTGTCTTAGGCTGTCTTCATTTCTTTTCATTCTTTTTTCTTTATTCTGTTCCACGGCAGTGAATTCCACCATTCTGCCTTCCAGGGCACTTATCCGTTCCTCTGCCTCAGTTATTCTGTTATTGATTCCTTCTAGTGTATTTTTCATTTCAGTTATTGTATTGTTCATCTCTGTTTGTTTTTTCTTTGATTCTTCTAAGTCTTTGTTAAACATTTCTTGCATCTTCTTGATCTTTGCCTCCGTTCTTTTTCCGAGGTGCTGGATTATCTTTACTATCATTATTCTGAATTCTTTTCTTGGAAGGTTGCCTGTCTCCACTTCATTTAGTTGTTTTTCTGGGATTTTATCTTGTTCCATCCGTCTGATACATAGTCCTCTGCCTTTTCATTTTGTCTGTCTTTCTGTGAATGTGCTTTTTGTTTGACAGGCTGCAGGATTGTAGTTCCATTTCATAAATCTTTATGTCTTGCCTTTTGTTTTCTTCTTATCATATTACTTTGATAATTTTTTAAAATCATTCCAACATTCAAGGCAAGTTTTCCTGATCATAAGAAATCAGAAGTAACAACACAGAGGCATTGAAAAGACTTTTGGAGTGCAAGGAAACCCAGTAAACCTTTAGAGCTGTCCACAGTGGGAAATGATTTTTTCCTCTGGTCCCAGTTCTTACTTTGGTTGGGATGTGGTATTGGCAGACTCTCATCTTAAAGAAATTCTAATGCAAATTAATAAAATGCATTTCCAAATTTATCTCATTTTTAAGTTTCTTCTATATTAGAGCAAACGTAGGACTCAGCTCAAGTCTATCAACAGTTTTGTCCCTTCGTAAAATATTTTATATGTATGTACATAGTAAAAGGTAAACTAGTCCATTTAGATATTTATTCTAGACCTTCAAAGGATTAATAAGATTTGGAGAGAAATGCAGGGTGAGCTGAGAAATAACAACTAGGTGGGTATAGTTTAGGGGAGCAGAGCATGATAAAAGGGAATTGTAGGTGAGAAGATAAATTGAGGGCAGTGTTTAAAAAATTATTTGGAATTTGGATGATTAATATTGCGTTCATGTGCAGAAATGTTTGTAAGGAATGTAGTTTCTTTAAAGACCAGTTTGGAGAGTGGTGTGGTATTTTATGTAGGAAATGGTTAGATGATGTATTAGGAGGAGAAAGAGACAGATGAAGAAAGAATGAACTGGGTTTAGTGAGTGCTGGAAATGGGGAGGGAGGTGTGTCACAGGTGACTTGAGGATGGCAGTGGAGGACTCAATTTCAGGTAAAGAGATTGTAAGGAGAGTACCTAGCTGCTCTAAACTTTGTGCCAGGGATGTTGGTCTTTGCAAAATGTGAAAATTGTGAAATGTGATTTTTTTTCAAAGGATTTTTCCAAAATGAGTAAGGGTTAGGGTTAGGGTCACTGAGTATTTTGTTGCTTTCAAGAAAGATTTTACAAAGGACTATTGAAGAAATGGCTTGTGAATGTTTTTTCAATGACCATTTATTACTTGTATAACTTTTTTTTTTTAATGGTTTTTCTCTCTCCTTTAAGTCATCTTGGCCCTGATAATTCACAACACTGCCCTGCATTTGCCTCAGAGATGGCCTTGAGAAATATCTTCCCAGCTACCGAGTGGTTTGGTTTCAGGGAAGGCAGTATTAACAGTGGCTTTGCCTTTTTGGTGAATTGTATTTAACTCTTAACATTTTAACAGTGTATTAAGGTAATAGAACAATAAACATAATAAAAATATTCTAGGTAGTTTCACTCCTTTGCTATCTAAATATTTATGATTTTTTCCATTTTTTGCTGGACTGATTTTGGGATCTCTAGGTTTCTTGACCTCTAAATACCTCCTAGATTATTGTTACTTAGGATTTCTTTTATCTTGCTCCCTTTAAACTATATTTCTTGGTATTCAGTTCTTAGACCTTTCCTTATAATGCTTTTTGGTATGAGAGACCTTTCTGTAGCTGAAAAATCTTTGACACCCAGTACCCAAATCTTGGTTTCTAAATACCATTCTCCTGTAAAAAGAAAACAGGGCTTCTTGGAGAAATGGCTGCTTCGAGGGCTGGAGCAGAGAAAATAAAAGCCTGGAGATCTTGTGTTGTCTGAAAGCAGGAAAGTGCTCAAAAATCAAAAAGATGAGGGCATAGGAGCCAACCTGAATGAGCTCCCAGTGAATAATTTGAGCAAGAAAATTAATATAGCATGGTATTGGATTATAACTCAAAGTATAAAATAAATATATCTAGTTCCATCAATCAGTCAGTAAAACAGAAGAGTAAAAGTTTAACTTGGAGATTAAGCCTAAGAGATATTTCTTTAAAAAAAAAAAGTTTTTTTTAAAAAAAATTTTAATGTTCCTATTTGTGGTGATTTAAAAGAATTTTTTAATGGGCCTTAGGTACTCTCTGATTTTAAGTATCCCCAAGACACACTAAGACATATTGTATATGGCACAAATATAACTTGAAATACGTAATCTTAGTTTATTATCACCATTTCAATAATGGATGAAAGGGATTTTCAGGGGGATGAGAGCTACTGTTGTAAGCCCCAGCAACAAAAGACTATAATTTTCTCTTCCTCAGGTTTTAGAAGGAAAATACGAGTTAATTTTCTTAGGTTTTATTTATTTATTTATTTATTGATTGATTGATTGATTGATTGATTTATTGATTGATTGATTGATTGATTGATTGATTGATTGATTGATTGCCGTACGCAGGCCCCTCACTGTTGTGGCCTCTCCCGTTGCGGAGCACAGGCTCCGGACGCGCAGGCTCAGTGGCCATAGCTCACGGGCCCAGACGCTCCGTGGCATGTGGGACCTTCCCGGACCCGGGCACGAACCCGTGTCCCCTGCATCGGCAGGCGGACTCTCAACCACTGCGCCACCAGGGAAGCCCTCTTAGGTTTTATATTGTGGAATTCTCATAGTGAAGGGCTCCTATTTATAAAGTCTTACTTTCTAGCTTCAGACATTTTATGTTTATTATATACAGAATACAGATGAGTGAATATAAAGTATAGCCTATTACTCATTAACATAAGACTCAACTGGACTCTACATGTTTTACACTTTATTAAATCTTAGAAAGATGTTCACTGTCTTGCTCAATGCTTTTTTTTTTTAAGATTTTCAGTTTATCTATTAAGGAGCATGATTTGTCTCTATATTTGTTTTGATTCATTGCGAACCTATATGTTTAGTGTTAAACTTGTTAAATTTTTGTCTAGTATTTTATAGTTTTGCTACTGTTATGGATGACATTTGCTTACCATTTGAATATCAAATTGGTTTTGCTGGTAGAAAAAGAAGGCTGGTTGTAGGCGAGTCTTTGGATTTTCTAGATTTATGACTTCATCTGCAAATGAAGATAATATTTTCAAGTGTTTATGCACATGAGTTTATGCACATGTGTTTTTTCTTTGTCTTACTGCATTAGTTTGAAGCTTACAAATGATGTTGATAACAGTGGTGCCAGTGGACATGCCCGTCTTATGTGTCTGTAGTGTTTCATTGTTTCATAGGTGCTTGCTTAGAATTTTGGTAAATCATCTTTATTGTATGTATGTCATTCTTGTCTCATTCTTTTTTACTTAGGGCAAGAAACAGCCTAATTTTAGTAAATGCTTTTTCCCCTTTTTATTTGTTGATAAATTACGTTGGTAGATTTTCTGATGTTTCAGTTGAATTGTGTTGATTTCTAATGTTGCTGGATTTAACTGTTTGATCATGGATTATTACTTTTTTAAAACAATGCTACCAAGTTTGTGCTAGCTAAAGATTATGCTAGTAAAATAAGTGGGAAAGGTTTCCATCTTTTCTCTTCTCTGGAATAATTTGAAAAACCCAGGAAGGACTGTTCTTTTCATATCAGATAGAATTTGACTGTAAAACCATCTACCCCTTTTTTTTTAAAGTAGATCTTTGACAGTCCTTATAACTTCTGTGATTATTAGTATACTCATGTTCTTCTACTTCCTCAGTCAATTTTGGGAATTTGTATTTTGTTAGAAAATAATTGTTTTCTTCTGAATGTCTTAATTAATTGCCATAGCATTGCATTAACGTTTTCTTACAAATATTTTAATTTTTAAAATATTTTTGATTATATTGCCCTTTTCGTTCTAATGTTATATATTTTTGTACTTTTGAACCTTAGGCTAGTTAAAAGGGCTTATGTTTAATTGATATTTTCAAAGAAGCTACTTTAGATTTGTAAATAAAGCTACTAATTTATTAGTACTATGTACTGAATAAAGCTACTTATTTCTTCTCAATTTCTAAATTTTAATAAAAGTATTTTAGAAATAGAAATATTTTCTTATAAGAGCTTTATTTGTATCTGAGGTTTTAATATGAAATATTATTTTTGTTAATGTCTAGATAATTTCTCATTTCAATTTTTAATCTTATTTTGATTCAGAGGTTAACTAGAAAAAATCCTTCTTAATTTTTTTTTTTTTTTTTTTGGCGGTACGCGGGCCTCTCACTGTTGTGGCCTCTCCCGTTGCGGAGCACAGGCTCCGGACGCGCAGACTCAGCGGCCTTGGCTCACAGGCCCAGCCGCTCCGCGGCATGTGGGATCTTCCTGGACCGGGGCACAAACCCGTGTCCCCTGCATCGGCAGGCGGACTCTCAACCACTGCGCCACCAGGGAAGCCCCCTTCTTAATTTTGAAGATAAATTTTTTTATGAGGGGAGGGGTATATATAATGGGAAGTCTTTTTGATCTTGATATTAGAGAATGCTGTCTATAATAGCTATGTTTTTGAAATTCATTGATGTTTTCTTTGTGACCACGTACTTCACTAACCTCTGTAAATCATGAATATAAGAGAAGCATATTTGTTTTCTGTAGAGTAAAAAATTTACTTCTGCTATTATTCTTTTTAATTCATATGTATATAAGTACTTCCAGTAAATTGAGTTTGGTTGTATTATTGAAATATTCTGTATCCTTGCTTTGGTTTACATAGTCTGACAAATTTGGGGAGAAGTTTGTTAAAGTATCTGTCCCCTCTGTGGCATAGTTTTACTAATTTTTTCTTATTTTTAAGTTCCTTTTGGTGATAGTGTCCTTGCAACAATCTTTTTCTGGCTTTATATATTTCATAGCTATGTTATTTGAAAAACTATTTATGACTTATTTTCCATTTGAGTTGAATCTTTTTATGTTATAAAGTACACGTCTCTCTCTTCTGCATTCTCCAAGTTTTTTTTTGTTTTTTGTTTTTTTTTGCGTTACGTGGGCCTCTCACTGTTGTGGCCTCTCCCGCTGCGGAGCACAGGCTCCAGACGCGCAGGCTCAGCGGCCATGGCTCACGGGCCTAGCCGCTCTGCGGCATGTGGGATCTTCCTGGACCAGGGCACAAACCCGTGTCCCCTGCATCGGCAGGTGGACTCTCAACCACTGCACCACCAGGGAAGCCCTCTCCAAGATTATTTTGACTTATGTTTACCAGAAACTGTGAAGGGTCTGAGATTTTACCCTACTTGTAAGTTATTATATCAGCCTGCCACAGTTTCATGAATTTTGGCAGAAAAAGAGAATCAAAGGACTTCTATTATTATTAATCATAACAGCAGCCAGAGTATCAGCATTTTCTTGTGCCACTTCCTAAAGTCCCTATTCCCACAGGGTGATGGTGAAGAGGGCAAGGGGATATCTGCATGCTCAGCGATTTGCATTACACAAGAGGAACCCTGAGCTTAGGGAAGTAAGCAGGTCCACCCTTGCGCTGGACGGGACACTGTATCTTTCAAGGCTGTTTGCTCTACAGAGATCCTTGAAAAGATAGTCCAAGACTTGAATAGGAGAGACCCATGGAGAATTGTTACCCAACAGTTTCTTTTTATTTGTACTTGCCTATCTTTGCTTATTCCTTTTTTTCTTTAATTAATTTAAATTTTATTTTTAAATAGGTAATACGTTTGCCAAAGCAGAGCGGTACAAAGGATGTACTGTGAAGTCTTCCCCTCACCTGAGTTCCTCAGGCACCCTTTCCAGAGGTGGCCAATACTGTCAATTTCTTGTGATCCTTCCAGAGATATTTAATGCATATGCAAACAAATATATACATATGTTCTGTTCCCACACACTCTTTACACCATGGTATCATGCTGTAAACATTCTGAACCTTGAGATTTTTTTATATATCCTGGAAATTATTCCAAATGATCTTCATCGTTCTCTTTACTATTATTACCTTATATATATGTATATATTTTTAAAATAAATTTATCGTTTAATTTTTGGCTGTGTTGAGTCTTGCTACGCGTGGGCTTTCTCTTGTTGCGGCAAGCAGGGACTATTCTTCGCTGTGGTGCATGTGCTTCTCATTGCGGTGGCTTCTCGTTGTGGAGCATGGGCTCTAGGTGCGCGGGCTCAGTAACTGTGGCACACAGGCTCAGGAGTTGTGGTGCACGGGCTTAGTTGCTTTGTGGCATGTGGAGTCTTACTGGACCAGGGATCGAACCCATGTCCCCTGTATTGGCAGGTGGATTCTTAACCACCACCCCACCAGGGATGTTCAGTTACCTTATATTTTATAGGTGGATGAACCACAGTTAATTAACCAGTCTCTTGTGGATGGGTGTTTAAGTTGTTCCTGGTATTTTGTATGTGTATGGTATGTCTATGGGATGTAGTCCTTGAAAACTTGCTTCGTCAGGATGTATGTACATTTGTATTCCTGGTAATACTTCTAGTATTTCATTTTAATGCTGGAGTGTATTTGCTAATATATAGGATATTTGCAAAAATTGTTACTTTTTAAAAATTTATTCAGATATTCTGTATTTTGGGGGAATACCTTCTTTGACTCAAAAGTTGTTGAGTGTTTTTAAATTCCTAGATGTTAGGGGCTGAGGGGCTTTTTCCCTCTGGTTTTGCTATTTTCTAGTTTTACTATATTGTGATCAGTGGATGTTATCTATACTATTTCTATATTTTAGTTTATTAAGATTTTCTTTGTGTAGTTTAATATGTGGTCATTTGGGGCAAGTGTTCCATATTTGTGTTCAGTTTAAAGGGTCTTTTATATCCATCTTTTTTCTCACTTTGTTTGTCATGGACTGAGGTAAATTAAAGGCTTCTATTGCTAATTTTTCTGTTTTTATCTGTATTGCCTATACTTTTTTGCTTTATGAATGCTGATGCTATGAATGAATATGTTATTCCTAACTATTATAACTTAGGTGCCGTTGCACCTTTTAGTACTATAAATGGTCCTTTGTCTTCTTTAATGCTATCTCATTATATTCAACCTTGTCTAATGTTAAGGTTGTAATTATTTCTTTTAGTTTGTCTAGTTTGTATTTGCCTGATAAATGTTTTCTCTTCCTTTCAACTTTCATCTTTTTGTTTCACATATGCTTCTTGTATATGATGCAGGGTTAATTTCATTTAGGATCCAATCTAATCTTTCCTCTTTATTGTGTTGGTTTAGTCCATTTACATTTATTAATATGGCTGGTTTTAATTCTGTCGTTATGTATTGATACTTTCTGTTTTTATGGCTTTTAAAAAACGTTTCACCAAGTGGCCAGTTTTTCTGTTCCATATGCCTCTTCTTTTACTTAGGAAGAACTATTGTTGTTTCTTTAGAGATTATTTTCATAAATATAACTATATAGTATCCTTAAGTTTATATTTTTAGACACTATTAATTTCTTTCTATGAGCAGTGATGAAATTGAATATATTTCCTCTTTCTGCCTTTCGTACCGCTCTGTCCCAATTTTAGTTATTACATTATCTTAATCTTTACTCTTATGCTATTAAATATATTTATACTTCTCTTATTTGCCTTGTCAACTTCAAATGATACTTTTTTACACCCAATTATTATAGATAATAATGAAGTTTTAATTTTTTAGGTGTATAAGTTATATATTATCTAATCATAATTCCCACATTTGTTTTAATCTTACAGTTAAGTAGATTCAGTTCTCACTGCAAATCCTTTTGCTTTAGCTATTCCAGGCATCTCTTGATTAGCTGAGGTTTATCCTCATATAAATCCTTTGAGAAGGGCTCATGGGAAACAGACTGCTTGCATGTTTTTAATATTGGTTGTCTGTGTTTTTTGTTTTTGTTTCTGAATAACAGTTTGGGTGTAAAATCTTCGGGTTGCGCTTCCTTTACTTGAGGATATTATAAGCTTTCTTCCAGTCTTACAGTGTGAAATGCTTCTGTGGAGGTGTCTGAGACCAGCCTGATTTCACCTCCTTTTAGAATTGACAGTCTTTTTGCCAAGGTGCCCAAAGAACTCTATTTTTTATGACCAATATCTACTAGCATATATTTTAAATAGTGTTGATTTTTCATTATTAGTTTTTTCTAGGATTCAATTCAATTCTAGGATTTAAGTATATAGATCTAGATCTATTTTTGTTTCTGTGATGTAATTTTGTTTTTTTACAAAACTGTAGGTGTGTAATAGGATCTCCTTTTCTTGTCTTCCTTAAGTAACATTTTTTTCTGTAATTATTAAAGCTTTTTTCATTTCCAGTTTACTATCCTCACTTTTGACCCCTTGTGTTCCTAACTGTGATATCAGGTATGTCTATTCTTTCTTGTTCTCCTTCTAGTTTCACCTTCATTTTGTAATAGGCTTTTTTCCCTCTTCTTTTTCATCTTCACTCCTGAGCTCTTATATCTTGGCTTGTGTTCTAGGACAGTTGCTTCTCTATGTTTCCCTGTTTTGTTTTTTTTTAAATTCATAGTAAATAAGTTGATTTGTTGAGGCTAGATAGTAGTTATATGATGTCCTATTATACTGTTCAACACACATACATTTACATTATAACTGGTAAATTTAGTGTTGTTTTTTCCCTTATTTTGTATTTATTGTCTGTTTTACTTTGTTCTTCCCAGCCTTCTCTGGATTGATCAAGTTACTTTCCCTTTCCTCCAGATTAGTTTGGAACTTTTACTATACATCTTTCATTCCTTTGTTGATTACCTTGCTTTAATATATATTTTTAAACATATACTTCTGTTTTATTCTATCAAAATTAGGAGTTTTCTTTGTGCTCATCCCCCTAATATATTATTCTTGCTCACTTTCCTGTCCCCTACTCCCCTCCCCCTCTATCTCCAAGTCCTGGATATTATGAAATAATTTAGACTTTACATCTTACATTACATATTAGGTTTTGCACTGACAGGATGTTCCTTTTGTTTCAAAAATCCTTAGTTATATTACAGTTTCAGTCACAGTATTATCTATTTAGATTTAAATCTCACTTACACATATTTCATTGCTCACTGCTGTTTTTTGTACTCTTTAATTTTCTCTTTCTGTATATGGAGGGTTTTTTTCCTATTTTAATTTTCTTTTTTGTTAAAAGCATTTTCATGAATAATTTCCTTAGAAAGCCTTTCATGGATGGTATACTTAATGAGCTGTTGGATTCCCAAGTGTTTCTTGTTCACCTTCATATATGATTACTATCTTTTGCTGAATATAGGATATTTTAATTTTTCTTTTTCTTTTTCTTTTCCCTTTAAGTCTGTAAAATTGTGTACTGTCTTACTCCCAGTATTATAGGTGTGAAGTCTTGCTGGGTCTCATTGTTTTTTCATCTTAATTTACCTGCTCTTTCCATTTGGAAGCTTACAGGTTAATTTTTTTTTGAAGGTTGGAAATCCTCTTTTTTTCCCAGGATGCATCTATTTAAGTGTTTCTTCACTCTGCTCCCATCTTTATTAATCCTGCTTGAGACTTTATAAACCTTTTCAGTCCAGCAACTCAAATGTTTAGTCAGCTCAGGGATTATTTTCTTCTAGTATTTCTTTGATTATTATTTTCTTGTTCCTTTTTCTCTTCCTGTGATTCCTATAATTTCAACATTAGAGCTCCTGGGTTTATCCTCTGTGTCTTATGTTTTTGTTAATTTTTTTTTTTTAGTTACATGATATTTATTCTAGATTACTAACTTAGTGTTCTGCATTGGCCTTCCTTTTTCCCTTCTGAAATATTAAAAAATAATGGGTTTTGGTTCTAGGAATTTCTACTTGTAAAGTCATCATCCCTTTCCTCCTTCCCTTTCTTCCATTCATTCATTTGTTCTGATATTATAGTAGGTGTCTATTTCAGTTTATCAGCTTGCTTCACCTTCATTCACATTGTTGTGTATACTTAGTTTATGACCTTTCTCTGTTCCATAATGTTAGCACACATGTAGATCATACTATTATTTCTTTCTCAAATGGAAGTGGATAGAATGTAGGATATTCTTCTCTTGTGAGCCTTGTGGTCATTAGCTTGGCACACACTAGCCCTTTTTGTTTAAAAGTGTGAGGAAAGAAGCTTCCCTGTTCTTGGGTGCAGAGAGAGTTCTGTCCTCAGGCCAGCTCAGTAGCTTCTTTCTTTCAGTAGTGCTTTCACTGTCAGAGCAGCCTTCTTCCCCTGTTCCAGTGGGATTCACTCAGGTACTGAAGTTGCCTGGGCAACTGAAGGATTGGTAAACTTTGAGCAGAAAGAAATAAACCTGTTTCAAAATCAGTGTGTTTCCCCTCTTAAAACAATTTTTTTATAAACCCATTTTACACTTGCTCTCTCTTGATTTTTCATGAGGTTTCATTATCTGAAGTTTCAGATGAATCTAGATTTAGATTCTCCAGGATCCAGCAATTAGTTACAGTTATTTTAGTAGTTTAGTCACAGTATTTAGTCATTTAGTAGCAGGGTGAAGAGGGATCAAGAAAGAACTCTGAGTTGTTAATGTTACATGGCTGTTGTCAGAGCTACTGGTTCTCACCTTCCTGCTTTTTCCTTCAGGTACATTTGAGTTTCACACTTTGCTTTATTATCTTAGGAGTGGACATTTAAAATCTCTCTCCTGTGCATACATAGTGCTTTTAATTCTTTACCCATACATGCTAATCAACCTATAATTATTTATTGGCAAACTCCGCATATATTCAGTGCTTTCTGGTTGATGGGCTGATATGAACCACTGGATAAAGAAGTTAGTACACTTAAAAAAAAAATAGGTCTGAGCTCAGCTGAGTCCCCAGACTGCAAGTGAAGTGCCCAAGTCACTGAAACACCAACCCCCTGGCTTTGGGGCATTTTCTCTGCCATTGGTTCATTTGTTGCTTGGTGCTTTCTTTAGTCTTCGGAGATCTTTTGCTTCATTAGCTATTCAAAAAATATTTATCAAGCAGTTACTGTGTACAAAACACTATGCTACCTGCCTGAGTAAGCAGAACCTACAAGGTTCCCTGCCCTCATGGAATTCACTGTTTCTTGAATACAGAGGTTGCAAAGTATTGGCTACATCAGGCTCACAGACTTTTTGTTTGCTTACACAGTATCAAAAATGTTTTTGAGTCAGTATTTTGAAAATGAAGAAATTTCATCTAAAAACCTAAATTTGCAGCTGCTTTAAATATACCTAGCCACACTGGCTCTTTATTCCCACATGGCATTCTACTGTAGTAGCAACTGCCCCTTTTGATAGGACTGTGGGCACCAGTTTTTCACAATTACCTGTTAACCCCCAAAACTAAGGCCAGATTCAGTTGGCATTTATTGTCACAACTGTGATATTCTTTTTTCTTATGAAGTAGTTTAAAAGATGAGCTACTTTTTGAACGTTTTCTGGCTTATCCCCCTTTAGGCATTTTGAGTTTTGACCCTGTACATTATCTACCAGTCAGCCTGCTAATTACCTTGTAGCCTCAGGGGGAAGCAGCAGGGAAAAACCATCACGCTTTAGCCTCAGTACGTATACATACACATTGTAATACGCCTTCTCAGATTCATTCTAACAGAATGATAGATAGAATCGTAGTTCATAAATCTGATAATAGTTCTGACATAATATGTTTTGTTGTATGCTATAATACAATACCATTGTACTGACATTTTTCAGTTTCAATATGATAGTAGAATTTTGTTTAATTTAGCTAACATTTAGAGCCTTAAGCATTTTTATATTAATTAGTTCTTTTATTTTTAATCATCAATATGAAAGACTGTGAGATGCAGGTATTATGACTTGCAATTTATTTGAAGAAAACGAGACTCAGAATCTTGTGCATTGTCCAAACTTCAGGCCTGTTCTTTTCCGTAAGACTGCATTCCATTTGCGTTATCTCATTAGATCTTCATAGCACTTTTAAGAGACAAGTCTAGCAGGTTTCATCATTTCTTTAGATTGGAGAAAACAAACTCAGGAAGTGTCCTTTCTTGCCAGTAATCACATAGCTAGTATTCAGAACATACCTGCTCCTTGCCAGGTACAGTGGTAGGTATTTAACGGGTATTATTTAATTCTTACCACTGCCCTATGAAGTAGGTATTGTTACACCATTATATTCCTAAACCCGTTGCAGAGTTGGAATTTGAACCTAGAACTGTCTATAAGTAACACTTTTTAAAAATTTGCTACATTATATTACCCATATTGTTTGACTCTTTTGTTATTGCCATTAAAGCCTACATTATAATTTAATACATTAATCTAATTCTAAAAGTATACAATCATAAATTAAGTTTGAAAATCAGCTTTTTTGGTTTTTTTTAGGACTGATGTTTTTCTGTCTAAATTGATTCAAAACAAAAATGGACCTGAAACTTTATAGTTCAAAGTATATTTTATTCTATTTTTGTATATATTCAGGAGTTTCTTTTTTCTTTTCTATACGTGTGTGTTTTGGGGTATTCTTTTGTTTGGTTTTTGGTTGTTTTTTTTTTAACTTTTTAATGTGGACAATTCATTTAGGTAAACACTTGTTCAGGGTTTAGCAAATCAGCGATTTGTAACAGGGAGGGAGTAAAGGAAAGTCATCTTAATTTGGTATGAAGATTGGGGAGTAATTTGGTAATTTAAAAATTTCTTAGATGACTTGTATAACCTCTTGCAGCTTATTAGTACCTTTTTTTAAAATTAATTTTTGGCTGCATTGGGTCTTCGTTGCTGCGCACGGGCTTCTCATTGCAGTGGCTTCTCTTGCGGAGCACGGCTCTAAGCGTGCAGGCTTCAGTAGTTGTGGCGCATGGGCTCAGTAATGTAGCTCGCCAGCTCTAGAACGCAGGCTCAGTAGTTGTGGCGCACGAGCTTAGTTGCTCCGTGACATGTGGGATCTTCCTGGACCAGGGATCAAACCATGTTCCCTGCATTGGCAGGTGGATTCTTAACCACGGAGCCACCAGGGAAGTCCCGGTACCTGGTTTTATAAAATACTTAATCCTGAGCTATTTTTTTTAGGCGAGTTAGAAACAAAAAGGTCCAAGAAAGCTAAATCTATAACTTTTTAGTTAGTGTTGTTTTTGTATATTTTACCTTTTGGAGTATATACTTTGGGTTCCATTTTATTTTACTTACATTTTCTTGGAGAAGGTGCCAAATGTCAATTTCCAAAATATTCCCAAGAGTACACATCTTTCCTTAAAAGTCATCACAAGAGTCACAACTTCTGTCTCCTCTTGAAGAATAGTCTTAATTTTTTTATTTTTTTTTCTTTTTTCGTTATGTGGGCCTCTCACTGTTGTGGCCTCTCCCATTGCGGAGCACAGGCTCCGGACGCGCAGGCTCGGTGTCCACGGCTCACGGGCCCAGCCGCTCCGCAGCATGTGGGATCTTCCTGGACCGGGGCACAAACCCGTGTCCCCTGCATCGGCAGGCGGACTCTCAACCACTGCACCACCAGGGAAGCCCAATAGTCTTAATTTTAAAGTAAGTTTCTAACAATGCAAATGAAAAGTGGCTATGTGTTTAGCCAGTTCTCAATTATATTTAACCTAAAGAAAGCATTGATGCAGTAAATGTCAGTAGCATCGAGGCAGAGGAAGTCCACAATTTCTCATGGAACCAGAATAAGAAGTTTCCAAACAGGGTAAAATTTGACACTGACCATGAACTTTGAGTTTTAGACAGTTTAGTAAAGGTTATCCCCATGTTTTTATTTGATATATTAATCTTACAGTGAAAATGACTGTTTCCCTTTGTTAAATATCATTTCTAACTCCCCTTAATGATACTTGAGTGCAGTAACATCTCAAGGATCTATAATCTAGAATATTAATGTTGACTTCTCTTAAGTCCATTAGATATAACTTTATATCTGAAAGTTTTTATTAATAAACCTTGTGAGCCGCAGTTTTTCATTCTTTGAGTAATTGCTTCTTACTAATGTTGTGAATTTTTTTAATTCTTGATTTTTCTAGGGATTATTTCACATTTCAGCTGCTTTTGTTTTCTACTGCTATCATTGAGGGTTCAAGAACAAAAAATAAGTCTTCAGGTAAAATGCCTGATCCATAATAGTGCTTGGCATTGTATTTTGCTGAAAATCATACACCTTTGGATGCTTGATCTGAAAATAAGATTGTGATGATTATGGATTTTTCGCATGGAGTTTTGTTGGCTGCCTCTAACAAATTTGGTCTTATTTATTGTTTTTCTCCCCCACCACCCCGAAGGATTTTGGCTGTCTGCTTTTTTTCATGTTGTCTTGATCTGCAATAACTATATGGATATGTGCTTGTACTTGCTAAATATTTTAATTTTGCATATTTGGCTGCTTGAATTTTAAGTAATTTCTTTGGGTGATGCAAATTAAGAGCTTGAGGCTATAAGTAAAATAACATTTTACAGATGTTTTTAGTTTATAAATGTATGTTCCTTATCTACTGTATTGAAATATATAGATTTCACATTTTACAAAAATTAAATTTACAATTCAGTTTCTCAGTTGCACACATTTCAAGTGCTATTTTCAGGCCATATGTGGCTAGTAGCTACTGTTTTGGACAGCACAGATAAAAGATTATTTCTGTCATCATAGAAAGTTCTATTGGACAGGGCTGTTTTCCTTTTCCATAGAAGGAAGTAAGTGGTAGTGTGAGCTCATTTCTGATACCAGTTTTTATAGCAGATTAATAACTCCAGAAGATAAAGCATATGACCAGTTTTAACATACTTCCTCTAGATAGATAACCATCCTCACCTTTAATATTTCAAACCTAACGTTGCCTAAAACAGTTTGCTTCTGTATACTCCTAAAGTGAAATTGTTTTGTAGCAAAATTCATGAAGTTGTAGAAAGGCCAAAGACTTACCCTAAATTTGAATTCTGACCCTAGAACTTACTAGTTTAGTAACTTCTGGTAAGTTACTTAATTTATTTGAGCCTCAGTTTCTTTATCTGTAAAATGGAGGTAACCTTAGTTACCTCATAGGATTAATAAAAGACTTAAGTACGTCTAAAAGCATGTAACAAAGTGGACATTTATAATACTTCTAAATATAGAATGAAGCCAAAACGTTTAAAAGTTAATTAGGCAGTATCGTTTGTATGGAGCTGTTACCAGTCTGGCAATTATAATAGGTCTCTAGAAATGGCTGGGTCGAGAGTATCCTATAGAAGTTTCTGTTGGCCATGGGATTATTTATGACATTTTATAAAATTGCAACAACTAGAATAACCAGAATGGGGAGAAGAGGAAAGAGAAAAATGACCAACTTTGTTTTTCAAGAAGTTCATAAAGGTTTTTCTGATAATAATGATAAAAACTGATATTTTGTATAGTGTTTTTATAACATGAATTTTTACACAAGAGTCTTTAAAATTTCATCTCTATAATATTTTGAATACCTTTATTAATGCTAGTATTAAAGAAGAGTAAAAGGAAACTCATGGGTGACCAACAGTTTGGAGGTTATGTACCTAACTAATAGAATGGAAATTCATATATTGTTTGCAGCTTTAAATCTTATGCTCTTTCTACTTCAGCATGCTCTTTCCTTGATAGCAGTTGTTTTCTGAAGCAGGTGTATATTTCAGAATCTCTAGGGATGGGGCCCAGGTATATGTTTTTTTTGTTTTGTTTTGTTTCTCTCTTGAGCAGAATACGTACCCAAGTGATTCTGGTGCCTACTTCTTGATAAAATCATTGTTCTATTCTAGGTTAAATTCTTCTTTTCCTGTATCAGTACCTCTAAATCAATGCATAGACCATGTGAATAAATCAAAGAATTAGACTGATAAGGAATACACTGATTCCAGCTGTTAGGTGGGACATCAACAACACTTTTGAAAAAGCAACACAAGTTTAGTTTCCTGTTCACTGTCTTGAGTATCTCTCCACTAATCAGTGCTTGTGGAGAGTGGGAATTCCATACTAGCCAACCGTGGTAGTTCAATCTATTTGTGTTCCCTTCTCTGCTTTTCTCATATTAATTTTGGCTAGTTAGTAGTCTACCCTTAAGGTATTCTAGTCCTAAAACATTGACTCCTTATTGCCTGAGATGGTTTCTTCATGAATGTTTTCAATTGATTAGCTAAAGACTTTTAATAACCTTTTCCTAGCTGTCTTAAAGATGCTTCAATGTCCTGGATTTAGTGGTATTTCTAGGCCCTATTTAACTCTGCATGTGTCTCATTACTAAGCTGAAAATTTCCCTTTGAAAGAAAGTACAATGTCACAATGGGGTAGGAGAAGGGCATACTCTAGAAAACCGCCAGTCAAAAGTTAATCACGTTGCATAGTAACTTTTCAAAAATAAAAACTACCTTCAAACATACAAAGACAGATTCTATTGGAAATAAGACTTTCAAATTTGAAAATTAAGCATTTGCTACTTGGGGCAGTAACTGTGGAGAACGAACTGTCTTTTAATTCAGAGTTGCTTATCAAAATGCAGTTGAACAGTGGCTATAATACATTAATGTTAACTTTTAATTTTCTGAGCAGAGATCATTTCATTACAAACTGTTTACATTGGATATTGGGCTGTTTCTGCACTGAAATTAATGTGTTTGGAATGTTCTTATATATGTATATGTGTGTATATATATATACACATACACACATATATGTGTATGTGTGTATATATATATATATCTTAACATAGAAAATACAGTTCTGCATATTTTTTATTACTTGGGCTTTAGCACCTTCTGATTAAAATGACTGACGATAATATGTCATTCTAGATTACACTAAAAAGATTTTTTGTAATTAGTACCTGCAAAGCATATCATTATTTTTATTATTTTTTTATTTTATTTTATTTTTTTTGCCGTACACGGGCCTCACTGTTGTGGCCTCTCCCATTGCGGAGCACAGGCTCCGGACGCGCAGGCTCAGCGGCCATGGCTCACGGGCCCAACTGCTCCGCGGCATGTGGGATCTTCCCAGACCGGGGCACGAACCCGTGTCCCCTGCATCGGCAGGCGGACTTTCAACCACTGCGCCACCAGGGAAGCCCTATATTCTTAAAATATATATTATTCTGTTAATTAT
Source organism: Mesoplodon densirostris (assembly GCF_025265405.1). Taxonomy (NCBI): domain Eukaryota; kingdom Metazoa; phylum Chordata; class Mammalia; order Artiodactyla; family Ziphiidae; genus Mesoplodon; species Mesoplodon densirostris. The sequence goes on from NC_082669.1 coordinate 67,485,966, forward strand.
ATGCAGATTGGATTTGTCTTTGTTGTACTATAAATAAATTTTCTTATAAACAGGATAACCAAGGCCTTTTAAGATATTAAAATTTTCCCAACTCAAAGATTTTTAAAACCTATTGTAATAAAGAAATGAGAGTTGGTAGTTATAGGTCAACATAAAAGCATTGTAAGACACTTACATTTCTGTGAACAATGAATTCAGAAGCTTTTACTTCGTGGATTTCTACCTCTTTTTATTTTGTGTTGAGAATCTGTTACATAGATTTATATGGCAAAACTGTGGCAATACTTTTTATTTTTTAAAAGCTGGTCTATCGGGCCTCCCTGGTGGCGCAAGTGGTTGAGAGTCCGCCTGCCGATGCAGGGGATACGGGTTCGTGCCCCGGTCTGGGAGGATCCCATGTGCCGCGGAGCGGCTGGGCCCGTGAGCCATGGCCGCTGAGCCTGTGCGTCCGGAGCCTGTGCTCCGCAACGGGGGAGGCCACAACAGTGAGAGGCCCGCATACCGCAAAAAAAAAAAAAAAAAAAAAAAGCTGGTCTATCTAATTTATGTTAATAGAGATTTTTTGGTTCCTTTATACTTAAATCTAGATGCATTGTTACTGTATTGCAAAAGGTAGAAAGTTTGATACCCTAGTCCATCAATTCTAAGACACACTTCTTTTTATAAATTTTAACAGCTCTGAAAAATGAGACGTATTAAAATTGATTTGTGTCATAGTTTAATGGAAGCATTTTTTTCTTGGTGAAATATAGAACTCATGGTGCATCTTATAATTATTGATGTCTTAGCCTTGATAAAAAGTGATGGTTAATTTTTTGAAGTTAGTTGTGGGACTTAGATTTACATTATGATGTGGTATATCTTTGTGGTGAAAAAAATCTAAGTGGTGAGAACGTACCACAAAAATTCCATACTATTTGGAATTATACCTGTACTATGATCTTTTAGTGTTTCCTTCAGATCTTTTCCTCTTTTCTTCATTGCTATCATCCTAGTGTTAAATAATAAAACTAAAAAATTTGGTAACAAGTTTGGCGTCCTTTATTCATGGGAAAAACAGTCCATAGATGGGGGACTACAGTGCCTAATAAGCACCTCCCCAGGGGATTTTGGGCAAGAGTGAGTTTTATGGGGCCTTAGAAGAGGCACTGTGAAAACAGGACAGGATTGGCTAGGAGGCTGGGGGTTTCCTTATAAGGCTAGCAGGTTCTATTTTCTAGGGCAAGGTAGGCTAGCTAAAGCTGAGTTGGAGGATTGTGATTGGTGTTGGGTTTCCTTGAGAGTGAAGTATTTTCTGTGGTGCAGGCTGACTTAGGTATAGGTTTGGGACGTGGTCAGAGCCACTGAGATGACTTCCATTTTGTGGGTTCCAATATACCAATTAACTTTAACACTAGTTAGGTGCTTTACATTAAACTGGTTCCCTGTCTGTGGAAAGCTATCAAGAACACTAAGAGGAAAATGGAGATCAAGAGAAGGAGGAAAGACTTGGGGTTGCAGGTGGGGTCGGGGTTGTGGTTGGGACCTCCAGGGTCAAGAAAAGAAAAATGGGGAGAGGACTCTTGAGGGGAGTGTCAATAGGCATCATTTTCCATTTACCCAGTTCCACTTGCCCAAAAATCTTCTTCTGGTTAAGTCTTTGATGTGATATATTAGCTTGTGAGCTACCCAATAGTTAGCTAAAATTACTTCAACCATATTCCCTAGATTCTGAAAGCATAAGCCTTCTTGCTAAGGCCTTTCCTTTTTCTGTGGAAGTTGCCCTCTTACCCCCTCTAGCCTTATGGGTAAATCATCTGCTGGTACCTTACTTTCTGTAGACCAAGTAGAGTCTGTATTTCATCTTAATGTGCTATCTCAAAATGAATAACTAAAGGGGGAACTACTTATAGAATGGATTTTTCTAAAAGGAACTATTACAGATACGTGCACAATTAAATTTGTTGGTGTTTATAAGAGGTATGGGACTAGCAGATAAGTACTTAATTTTAGGAAACTTTCCTACCTTGCTCTGTGTTTAAGCACTTAGGTAGAGATTAATGCAGCCTTTCCCCTTTAGCTTGTTTGGTTTTATTTCCAAAAGCAGTAATTTATCTATTTGTGATATAAATTTATACTGCATGTTCCTGCTTTTGCTTTTTGTTCTCTAAACTTACTAAGTGTGTACTCTTCAACAGTTTTAATGGCATGTTTTAGTTATTCCTCATTTAAAAAGAGTCACAAAGTATGGCCGGCTAATATACTTTATTTTAGGCAAGATCCTTTTAAAATTAAAATTTAACGTTAATAAAAGGTAATTTAAATTAAATTTTCAGTATAAAACAAATTGAGAGAACTTTTTTTTTTTTCCTTGAAAGGAATTTTTGCTTTATAAAGGGTTTCACCATAGGAATATTTTAAACAAAGTGATTCAAATACCCTGCAAGTTAGTCTAATTGCTGCCTGGAGTAGACTTGGCATTGTCATGGGAAAGGATTAAGACCTAAATATAGTACAGTTATTAAAATTGGGAAATTTAATGTTAAAAAGAAAAAAAAAGGATTAAGAAGAATTGTTGAGCCTAATGCCTGAAATCCTCAAGTTTCCAAATATCCCTTTCAGACTCTACATAAAAGCTTTGATTTGCCTTTGTATTTTCTTGAATTAAGCAGATTTTTTTAAAGTCCTGTATTCAAGATGATTTCTTTAACTTATGCAGTTTTGTTATTTTAGAATTTTAAAAATTACAATAGTATTTTCATGTCTTTTCTGCCATGTTATACTCTATACACTTTTTTGAACTAGCTTGGGCACCAGATTAATATTGATTAGTTAGGATAAGGACAATAAATTCCAAATTCCAAATAACTGACTTACTGATAAAGTTTTATAGCAAAGTCATTTGCAAGTTGGAGGATTCCATACTGTTCTTAATTACTAACTGCAATGCCTCAGTGAAATCTAAATGGAAATGAGAGACACTGTCCATAAGTAAAGGTAAACATTATTCACTGATTTGTGAATAGCATTTCAAATATAGGTGCTGAGTTTTATGTATTTCTGACAAAATATGCCAGTCACCACTCTTCATAAATTAGCATTCACATAATTCTTTCAGTTTTATTGTCCTAAACTCATTTTCTTTTTTCTCAGAGGATGTGCTGAGTAAAGATGCTGGGGAATGTGCAATATGCCTTGAAGAATTGCAGCAGGGAGATACTATAGCACGACTGCCTTGTCTATGCATATATCATAAAGGGTAAGTTTATTTTTATGTTAACCAAATTGATGTTAGACTAAAAGACCTTTCTCAAGTTTCACACTTTTGTAGTTAGGGCTGAAAAGATTTCTTCCTCATTGAAACTCCCTTTCCCCATTTCTTAAAAAACAATAGCCTTACTGTTGGTGGGAATGTAAATTGATAGAGCCACTATGGAGAACAGTATGGAGGTTCCTTAAAAAACTAAAAATAGAACTACCATATGACCCAGCAATCCCACTACTGGGCATATACCCTGAGAAAACCATAATTGAATAAGAGTCATGTACCACAATGTTCATTGCAGCACTATTTACAATACCAGGACATGGAAGCAACCTAAGTGTCCATTGACAGATGAATGGATAAAGAAGATGTGGCACATATATACAATGGAATATTACTCAGCCATAAAAAGAAATGAAACTGAGTTATTTGTAGTGAGGTGGATGGACCTAGAGACTGTCATACAGAGTGAAGTAAGTCAGAAAGAGTAAAACAAATACCGTATGCTAAATAACACAAATATGTGGAATCTTAAAAAAAAAAAAAAGGTTCTGAAGAACCTAGGGGAAGGACAGGAATAAAGACGCAGGTGTAGAGAATGGACTTGAGGACACAGGGAGGGGGAAGGGTAAGCTGGGACGAAGTGAGAGGGTGGCATGGGCATATATACACTACCAAATGTAAAATAGATAGCTAGTGGGAAGCAGCCGCATAGCACAGGGAGATCAGCTTGGTGCTTTGTGTCCACCTAGAGGGGTGGGAGGGAGACACAAGAGGGAGGAGATATGGGGATATATATATATATATATACACATACACATATGGCTGGTTCGCTTTGTCATACAGCAGAAGCTGACACACCATTGTGAAGCAATTATACTCCAATAAAGATGTTTAAAAAAAATGGCCTTCTTTTACCTGCTAGTACTAAAACTTAAGCCCATATCTGTTTGTATCCCAAAGGCTACCATTTGTTAAGCATTTACTGTGATCCAGGTGTTGTCCATAGCTTCTTGAATAGGTTATTGTATATAAGCCTTGTAATAATCTCATTGTACAGCTGAGGAATTAAGCTGGGGGACCATAGGCAATCTCTCCAAGGTCGCATAGCTGGTAATAAATGGAAGAACTGAGATTCTAGCCATGTCTGTTTGACTTCAGAGCCCATCTGGTTTCTCATAAAGTGTTCTTGGTTTCAGGAAAAATTTGATTTAAGGTGATTTAAGGTAACCTACAAAAAGAATAGAAAACTATAACTTTAAAAGCAATAAAAGAAATAATGTGGAATTTTATTTAAAAGCAGGGCATGGGGGTTGGGGAAAACATAGAGAAAATAGTAAATAGTACCAAAACAAAGAGGCAAAAATAAATCCAAAATCAGTAATTATAATAAATCCAAATAGATCAAAGTAACCAATTGAAAACAAATCAAAAGATTGGGATATGCTGTTGATGAGCAACACACTTAAACGTAAGGGATATAGAAAAATATGGATGTAAAGGGATAGTAAACTATATCCAGGAAAATATTAACTAAAGTAAAACTGACAAAGCTAAATTAATATTGGACAAAATTAACTTTATTGCAGAAAGTATTATTAATATTTTATGATAAAAGTATATAAAATTCAATTCTTTGTGTACCAAAGAACACAGTCTCAAAATATTCGTAGAACTGTCAGAAAAAATTGACAAATCCATCATGATAATGGGAAATTTCAGCACACTTCTCACTGAGTCAAGCAGACATACATAAAATTAGTTAAGACCTAGAAAAATTGAGCAATACATTTAACAGATTTGATCTAATGGTATGTATGTGTATATCTGCACCCAGCTATTAGAGAGTACATTTTTTTTTCAAGTATGTATGAAGTATTGTAGAAATTGATCATGTACTAGACCATAAGACAAGTCTTAACAAACCACAAAACGTTGGTACCATACAGAAAGCTGTTCTCTGAGCTCAGTTTGATGTCAGTGAGAAAAGATAAATATTCTGGGATCAAAGAAGTCATAAGGGAACTTAGAAAATAATCTGAACTGAATAATAGTGAAAACCAAGGCTTGTGTTAAAAGAAAGACTGAAAGGGACTCCCCTGGTGGTGCAGTGGTTAAGAATCCTCCTGCCAATGCAGGGGACACGGGTTTGATCCCTGGTCCGGGAGGGTCCCACATGCCACAGAGCAGCTAAGCCCATGTGCCACAACTACTGAGCCTGCACACCTAGAGCCCATGCTCCGCAACAAGAGAAGCCACCACAGTAAGCCCACGCGCTGCAACGAAGAGTAGCCCATGCTTGCTGCAACTGGAGAAAGCCCGTGCACAGCAGCAAAGACCCTACGCAGCCAAAAATAAATAAATTAATTAATTAATTTAAAATATTTTTTTAAAGACTGAAAATCAATAATCCAAGTTCTTACTGAAATTAGAAAATTGGTAACAGAATGAACACAATGAAAACAATAAAGATCAGAGAAGAAAAAAATTGAATGAAAAAACTACAGAGTAGAGACTGACAAAGAAGTTGGTTCTTTGAGAAGAATAATAAAATAGATTAGCCTCTGGCAAGATTATCTCTAGAAGGAAAAAATAAACAGTATAGGAATGAAAAGGAACACATAACTCTAGATATGGCAGAAATTTAAAATGATAGGAAAATTCTGTGAAAAATTTTATACTTTTCAAGTAAAAAATTTAAACAAAACAGGCATTTTCCTTAAAAATATAATATTGTCCAAAATGACACAAAAAGAAATAGGAACCTGAATAGACTAATAACTATCATAAGTAGTTATTAAGACTAACCCTGAAAAACCACAAATATTTTTTAAAAAACCAAACCAAAAACCTAAAAACAGGCCCACGACGACAGTTTGACAGCAAATTTACTAGATATCCAAAGAACACCATGTTAACAGTTGTAAATTCCCTCCAAAAGTAGAAGATGATGGAAGGTTCTCCCACTTATTTTATGAGAATAGTATAAACTTGATAACCCAAATCAGACAAGGACAGGATAAGAAAGAAAATTAAAAGAAACTCTCATTTATGAACATAAATGCAAAATCCAAAAACATACTAGCAAACCAAATTCGTCAATATAGATTGAAAATAATGCCTTTCAACCAAATTGGATTTATGCTATGAATGCAGAGAAATATATGATTAGAAAATTTATGTATATAAGTTACCACATTAACAGAGGAAGAGGACCATATTAATAAATTCTATATTATTAATAATTTAAAATCAAAAGCAAAGAATAAATATTAGATAATAAAATTAATAAGAATTTAGCTGGGTTGCCAGGTATGAGCTCAACATATGAAAACCAGCTGCATTCATATCCCAGTACAAAAAATATATATAACTTTTTTTTAGAATAAAAACATTAACAGCAACAGAAACTACAACAGAAATAAAGTATGTTGAGAATAAATCTTAAGATATTCAAGACTTTAAAACTTTATTGAAAGATATTATAGAAAGTTTAAAATAAATACAGGTACCTTTTTGTGGCTAGGAAAACTCAATGTCATAGAGATGTCACTTCACCCCAAATCTATGTAGTTAATGCTATTCCAGTCAAATCTCAACTAGTTTTTTTATGTAACTTGACAAGTTGATTCTTAAATATATACGGATAAGAGAACAAAGGGCCAAGAATAGTCGAGACACTCATAAAGAAGAAAGCGATGCTAGGGGCAGGGAGCTTGTCCTGTACAAATTCACTATAGAACTATTAATTAAGACAGTGTGGAAAGGATATAGGCGGGTAAGTGGGAAAGAATAGTCCATAAACACTCATGCATATATGGAGAGACAGCATAACGTGGAGGTTAAGAGCATGGACTGTGGGGAGTCAGGATTCCTAAGGTTTGAATTCCAACCCCTCTGTTAATTCACTGTGTCATCTTGGTCAAGTTACTTAATTTTTCTCTGCCTTAATGTGTAAAATGAGGCAATAGTACCAACTTCATAGAGTTGTTCTGAGGTTTTTTAATTATTATTATTTATTTATTTATTTATTTATTTATTTTTGGCTGCGTCGGGCCTTAGTTGTGGCATGTGGGATCTTTCGTTGCGGGGCACGGGTTCTTCGTTGTGGCGTGCAGTCTTCTCTCTAGTTGTGGTGTGCAGTTTTTCTCTCTCTGGTTGTGGCATGCGGGCTCCAGAGCACGTAGGTTCTGTAGTTTGCCACACGCAGGCTCTGTAGTGAGGCACGTGGGCTCAGTAGTTGCGGTGCGCAGGCTTAGTTGCCCTGCAGCATGTGGGATCTTAATTCCCTGACCAGGGATCGAACCTGTGTCCCCTGCATTGAAATGCAAATTCTTTACCACTGGACCACCAGGGAAGTCCCTCTTCTGAAGTTTTAAATGAGTTATTTTTAGAAAGTTCTGGCACATAATAGGTGCTATATAAGGTTTGTTTAACATGAATAAATGGAAAAATTGGTTTCCCAATTAGTTCATAAGAATGAACTATTCAGTGAATGGCACTGGGATCGATTGATATGTTATTGATATGAAAAAATACTGTTATTGATATGAAAAAATAATTGAATCCTATTTTACATTTGAAATAAGAATTCCAAATTAACTGCCCATGGAAACTAAAATCTAAAGTGTTGGAAAGAATATAGAGAGATGTTCTTAACCTCATGGTAAGGAATTATTTGGGGGACTAAGATAACCTCCCCATAAAAAGTTAGAAGAAAAGTTGATGAATTTGACTACGTTAAAATTTAAAACTTTTTTTGCATCATGATACTATGGAAAAGTTAAAAACTAGACCTCAGAGTGTTTTCATAACAACAGAGTTTTGCTATCTGAAAGACTACTCTCCTTCAGCAACTTTCTGTAATGCAGTTAGCTCACTGTAGTTGGTAAATGGTATAGAAGAGCGACAATATAATCACATCATACTGGTTCATATATAATATTTTTCAGCACATTAATGCTTTGCTCCATCAAATAAAAGCAAATATGGAAGCAAGCCATGGAAGAATACAGTTAACTTTAAGGATGCCCATTCACCAAGTAGTCTCACACCCAATTCAGTTAGGCTCTGGGATTTTTTTTGGAAGTGCCTGTTTACTTCACAGTTCTCAAATTTTGTCCTTTGGCTTTTGTCTCCGTAACTCAAACAGTATCAGTCCTTCCTTAATCCTCTTTATATCAAGCTAACCTCACCCTTTTAAAAAAAATCCTATATTTACAGAGGTATTTTATTTGTTTGGAAGGAACACAGCTTTGTTCCGGTTACAGGGTTGTATTATTTGAGTGGTCTGCCTTTAACCTGTTTTTTTTCTCTCATAAACCCTGTTATTTTTAGTGAATAGTTTTGAAGAAAGCAAGGTTCATCAAAAATGTGTATACTATGTTACAGCTGAAATATCTGGATAATAACTTCTTACAAGTCTATAAGGAAAAGACAAATCAAAATAGAAAAATTGTCAAAAGTTGTTGACAGCCAGTTCATAAAAAGGAGCCGCAAGTGTCCAGTAAGCATACAAATGTGTCTGCTGTACATATCCTACAACTCAGTAATTCCACTCCTAGGTATGTGCTCTGGAGGGATTTTTGATCTTGTGCTCCAGGACAGTGCTGCTACTACTACTTAGTGTGCAGGTACAGGGTGAGATCAAGGAGCTTTTACCAGAAAATAAATCAATACAGTGCTGTCTTCATTGAGAAAGCTGTGCAGTGCTTAAAAAAAAAAAAAAAAAAAAAAGTCAAAACAGTGTGTTCAGAGGACTGGTAACAAATAGCTCAAGGATTAGCACTGTGTGTACCACCCTTTGAGTAGTGCTGGCTAAAAGATGTATAAGAATGTTCATAGCATCACTGAAAGTGTCCATTGGTAAGAGAATGGATACATAAATTGCAGTGTGCTTATACAATGTGAAAATGTAAAAGCTAGAGCCTTATTTATTAACAATTGTGAACCTCAAATTGACTGGAAAAAAGCCACTAGAAAAAAGCATACCTTATAGTAGTATTCAAATAAAATTTAAAACATGGAAACAGTACTATAAGTTGTTTTGGAATACTCATATATATAGTTTTAGAGTAAGAAAATGCCTAAGGAAGTAAAGCACCAAAATCAGGAGAGTGATTTTCTGCTGGATTTTGGAGAGAGGAATATAATATTTTAAATAATGTGGGTTGATAGCAATTTATGTAAGAAGGACCTGGGATTTTAAATGGTTTCTTTGTCTAGATGAGCCGAAATCATATGATTGTAAAATAAGAAGTACCCATTTTAGATCACAGAGGTGTACTATTCAGATGTATTGGGAATTGTTAACACATCTGGAGTATTTTGTTCATTTCTCAGTACTTTGTTGTAAGAGGTATTCTGGTAGACCAGAGGATGTCTAGAGCCAAGTGAGTCGAATAGAGAGCAGGCTGAATAAAAAAAGTGTCATAAGCCAAATTGGGCATGTTTATTTAGACAGCAAAATTCTTAATGACAACAGAAATTGTTTTAGATATTGAAAGAATGTCATATGGTTGAGATCTTTTACCTTCTTTCCTTTTAAATTTATCCATCATTTTTACCTATCAAACCAACTGTCAGGATATGAGGTTGGATAAATATTAATTTTACCCTTCAACGTATTAGCCAAGCCTTCTAGCTTTGTGGCATATGCAAATTTGCAATGTGTCGACAGTGAGAATGTTGAACAGTTTAAAATCTGCTTGGGTAACTTCCTAGCTGTTGAGCAAGTTACTTAACCTTCTTAAGGCCTTGAGTTTATCATTAGAACTTTCTGCAGTGATGGAAATGTTATTTATCTGTGCTATCTAGTAGAGTAGCCACTAGCCATGTGGCTGTTGAGCACTTGAAATGTGGCTAGTGTGACTGAGGAAGTGCATTTTTCTTTTATTTAATTTTAATTAATTTAAATTTAAATAGCCACGTGTGGCTTGTGGCTTACTGCACTGGACAGCGCAGACCCTAATATTTAACTTCCTATAAAATCAATAGTTTATAAATACAAATGGATGATGCTATATTTATTTGTATATGTATATGTATTGCAGGAAGGAAGGGATAGAATTAAATTAAGTTTTCAATACATCACATAAATATGGTCTTTTAAAATATAATGCAGTATTGTCAAGAATTAAAGCTTAAAAGCTTGATCTATGGCATGAACTGGTTGACATTTGCATAAGTGAACAACTAGTTTGAAGAGAGAAATATCTGTCCAGATTTGTCCTTTTATGTTGAATATTGGTAAAGTGGTAGTTCTTTAGGTTCTGTTTTGGGAATGATTGTTCTGTTTAAACTTTAAAGTACTTTATAGCATAATTTTGCAAAGATTCATTTCCCTAACTGCTTAGAATAATCAGAATGTAATAAACATATTCTTATCTTTTATTTCTATATGCCAAATATGGTCATTAAAAATACTGAATTTTTTTTCCGCAGAGATATATTAATATCAAGAAGTAAACATTTTTATTATGAGTGTTATGATATAAATAATTAAACATAAGTGTTTCAATTTTTCTGGTTTTTTTCTTTTCTAGCTGCATAGATGAATGGTTTGAAGTAAATAGATCTTGCCCTGAGCACCCTTCAGATTAAGCATCAGCTTCCTGTTTTATAGGTAATTCTCCCATTTTCTGTTTTAATTGCTTTTTAAACTGTTACCTGAGTTATACATTCTCAACCACCGTTTTTATTCACTCATTTATTAATTAAGGGGTGTGTGTGTGTGTATATGTGTTCCAGACATTGTATTAGGCTACTGTATAGAAAACTCACATTAAAAGACACATAAAAACAACTTTCTTGATTTCCCGAAGAGAGTCATATATTAAGTAAACTCTACATTTTTGGTACTTTAAAACACTTTAGCTTATTTAATTTTAGTTTAATACTTTAAAAAAACCCATGAAGTAAATATCATGACCCCATTTTACCAATGAGAAACCTAAGGGTCAGAGTAATTAAGTTCTATGACATTAAGAAGCACATTGCACCAACAGTCCAAGGACATGTAGTTAGCAACAGAATCAAATTCCATACTCTTATCCATAACTTCCCAGGTATGTTTTTAGGTAATGCAATATAATATAATTCTAATCATAATAATTAGTTAACATTTATATTGCATTATTATGTGCCAGGGATTGGTCTAAGCATTTTACATCTATTTATAACTCATCTAATTGGTATAACAACCCTTTGAGCTCAGGACTCTTAACTACTCACGTTATGCAGATGATGAGGAGATTAAGTTTTAGAGAGGGTAAGAAACTTGACTTGTCAAGGTCACATAGCTAGTTCCTTAGTAGAGCTGGGAATTGAATCAAAAGATTGTGTTCTTTGCTATTCTGCTATTATTAGGTAGGAACGGTTTCTTGAGAAAGTTGCATTTGTATTCATTCGTTCAATTTAATCTTTCACTTTTGTATCCTACCTATACAGTAGACAAAAAAAAAAATTGAATTTTAAACCAAATACAGAATTTGTTTTCCACTATTGATGTAGCTTATTCATGATTCTGCATTTTCTGAAAATATTTAGCAAATTGAAATGAAAACCTCACTTGAGTATTGCCATTTTTCATATTCCATCATTTAGCTTTGAAAAAAGTTAACTTAATTGCTATTTTCGTGTATATGGAAAGCTTTTTATCTTTATCATTTCAAAAATGATATAAAACATTGTGTTTTATATGAAGGCAGAATATTTTAGCCAATCTTGGAATTGTTTTGGAAGGAATTAGAACCTCTGTGTTCAGAGCCTCAAGATAGTCACAGACAACAATCTTTTCTCAATGTCTAAGACCGGAGGCAGGAAACTAGAGCAGATAATACCTGAGATCTAGTCCTGTGCTGTTCCCCCATTTCCTTTTATTTCAATAACTCCTGGTCTTAAATTTGAGGTGTTGAGATAATAAACACATTCAAGGAGTTCTGTTCCCTCTTAATGAGGGTCATTTAATAGCAGCAGATTAGAATATTGACAAAATATATTTGAGATAACTTAATAGCAGCTATAGCAGCTGAAATAAGAGCTGCAACATTGAGAGAGACCTCTGTCTTAGTAGCATTAGGGTTATGCCTGTGAAATGTGAAGGCCTGGGTAAACTGTATCAGCTTTTGAACCTTTTACTGTGAGATGATTCAGATCATACCTTGACACATCTGAGGTACGAATTGGGATTAGGTTGCTGTATAAGAGATGTATGGTGATGGAGTGGTATTTTGAGGATACATGCATGTATGTATGTTTTTATTTTACTGTGTAAAGGGTTTTTTGAAGAGGAGGATGCTTTGGAATGTCTTCAGGGTCACCTTACATCTGGGCCAATAAAGTAAAGCTATAGCTAAAATTTTAGAAGCTTTTTAAGTACTAAAAACCAATGCTATGGGCTTCCCTGGTGGCGCAGTGGTTGAGAGTCTGCCTGCCGAGGTTCGTGCCCTGGTCCGGGAAGATCCGGCATGCTGTGGAGCGGCTGGGCCCGTGAGCCATGGCCGTTGAGCCTGCGCGTCCAGAGCCTTTGCTCCACAATGGGAGAGGCCACAACAGTGAGAGGCCCGCATACCACAAAAAACAAACAAACAAACAAAAAACCAATGCTAATAAAATGAAATTTTTATCTTAGTATTCCACATATCAAAATAATATGTCTAAATCTTTCACCCATAGATAAAATTTATCTTTTTAGTCAATAAACTTTTTTGTGTGAAAATGGAATTTTATGATATAAAATATTTTATTACATAGTCTAATCAGCTAAATTTTTCTTTTAGTGTCACAATGAGGTTATGGGGTATGTGGAACATGCATCTCATCTCATGGTCAATATGCATGTCTGTTGGTTTTAAACAGCATTTCAGTTTCCTTACCCTATATATCAATGTTATCTTCTTACTCATTTTTTTTTTTTTTCATTGTGGAACCTGAGTTCGGTGGGAGCTGCCCTCAGAAATGTGAACGAATGGAATCTTTCTCTATGGGTCTTGAAGAGTCATTTTTGAGGATGTGTAGACATGGAATATCTCAACTCTTTCACATTTTTGCTTTTGTTCTGACTACCCTTATTTGTCAAATGATAAATTCTTCCTATCCCTTTTGCTGTCCTAGATTAAAAGTGTATGGGTTTGGGTGGGAGGGAGGCTCAAGAGGGAGGGGATATGGGGATATATGTATACATATAGCTGATTCACTTTGTTGTACAGCAGAAGCTAACACAACATTGTAAAGCAATTATACTCCAATAAAAATGTAAAAAAAAATGTGTGGGTTTGAAGAGGATTCAGTGTTATTAAAACTTTTTTTTTTTAAGGCAACATGTAAGTAGCACTTCTGATACTCTTCGGCATACGAATTTAGTAGTCAGCCCAAAACAGAGATACATGAATATCTAAGGTCTTGATTAGTTAAGAAATTGTTCACTATTTGTAATTCGAGGTTTTTAGTTACTTGGAGAGGGTTTAGTAAGTTGTGTGTGTGTGTGTGTTGTCTGTAGTTTGGTGTAGTCTTTATTGTGGAGGGGGAACGACTGTTACTTAGTGTCTATTTTTTGTAACTATTTTAAGCTTTAATTGGTGCTTCTGTGTCCTTGATTTGTTCTTTTGCAGAAAACAAATTTTATCAGTTTTTAAAATACTAAGTAAGTGTATGAAAATTTACATTCTAAAGCAGTGTTCATGGGGAAATGGATGCTGTATTTTTATTTGTATTACTATCATGGACGATTGCTTAAACTAAATGTATCCACTTTTACACAGGTTTCCTTGTCTTTTCAAGATGCTTGAAAAACTGAGAGGATACGAAGATTATCTCTGGAAAAGCAAAAACAAAAATGCAGGCACACTCAGCCAGAAATCTAAGTTCTGTGAGACTCAGTAATGCAGAGATGGACAATCATACAGGAAAAAAAAATCCTCCTGAGGAGAGGACAATTGTCACAGAACTCAGTGTACCAAACATGAATATAAAGGACACACAGGGATTTTGAAAATGCTGCACATCCCTTAATAGTCATCTACATAGGTAATACTGATGATCATTTTATATTCAGACACCAAAGTTAATTGATTTAAAAGTTGATTTACTTTTTATTAAGTTCTCTAGAGCTGCGCAACTAGTTGTTTTTAATTTGTTTTGGTTTTTAGTTTGGGGTCCCTTTATTTTCCCCAACATGATGTTCCTGCATTCATCTATTCTTAAATTGAAGACCACGTAATTTACTTCTTAAAAATTGAAGTCTTGAATGTGAAACCAAGAAATATAATCGAGCAGTAAAACATTCTCTGAATGTAGACCATGATCTCAAGTTCTTTGATTTTTTTTTCCCCCAAGAGTGGAAAATAGACTTCTACATAGGAAAGCTAAAGTATGTTAATACTTTAAATTAAAGGTTTAAGATTATCAGAATGCATTCCAAAGAGTAAAAAAATCAAGTTACATAATTATATTTTAATTAATTAAATTTGGATTATCTACAGAATTGCAGTTTATTAAATATGTTGTTTCCTTTTTAAATAAAACTGCTCAACGGTTAATCAGCAATGAATCATTTTGCAGCTATGCAACTTTAAAAAAATACTAATTACCAATTTTAAGTGCTTCCAGCTACAGTAACTTTGTTTTAACGGGTATTTTTGTTTGTTCTTTTCATGTAATTATTTTATTGTGCTTTGCATCTCCAGGCAGTTTTCCTACATTTGGGTAAAATGTTTAGCAGGTTGTAAACTTAATAACTTATGAAAAGGGTAAAATAAAATTTTCTTGAGTGGAACTTGGAATAATTTGAGGGACATTTTTATATACTTTTAAAAATCAGAATTTAATTGGGATGCCAGATTTATAGCAATTTGCATCTTTAATTTTCCAGGTAATCTGGGGTTTAGCATTTGATAAATGATTTTTTAAAGCAAACATGAAGATTTTGTTAATTTATAATTTATTAATGTGTTATTACTGTAATCGAAAATGTTACAGAGACTTTGAAATTCAGTCTTGTTTAGAAAGAAATGTATTAAGCAAAATTATGTGAATAAATATTCCCACAAAATACATCTGAATGGTTAAAAAATACTGGAGGAGAGCTATCAGGGCTGCAACAGTGGATGTCTTTTTTTTTTTTAATATCAAAAATACCAATAAATAGATTTCATGCTTTCAACATAGGGAAAATATTATCAGTGATCAATTTAAGCAGTGCACTTTACTCAGTATAATTGAGAGTTACACAGTACTGTTTCCTTATTTTAAGCTTTCTTTACTCTAATGTATTTGTGTTTGCTTTTCTGTTTATTGCTGCTATTCTTATCCTTCTCAATTTTTTTTCTACTCTATTGCTTCTGTTTCATATTTTTTAAAAGGGCACGTACAGGAGCAACTGCTGCTACCCAGAAAAATATGTATATTATAAACAAAGAGTTTTTCATTGCTTTCAGTGTGATTCTAAACCAGGTAATGTTTTCCCTAAAGTTTTACTGTGAAATGTCTTTTGTTATGCTGCAGTTGATAGAAGAGTCCAAAACCTCCATGTGACAGCTGACAGCACAGTTTCATAGGTGCTTTTTTTAACGAGTTATGGAAAATACTCTTCCCTCAAAGAAAATATTCTTTCCTTAAATTTTTTCTGTTATCATGAAATCTTAATATGAATACACTTCAGTTCACATTTTCAATTTTGTAAGCTTTCTCTCCCTCTCGCTCTCCCTCTTTCTCTCTCTCTCTCACACACACACACCAAGAAAAACCTCTTAGAATGTGAAGTTTTTTTTCTACTGGTATATTGTTATGGTAAGAATTATTTTGTTGTCTTCCATTCTTAAAGGAAAAGATTTAATACTATAGCTGTGGTAGTTAACTATTGATATTCTCTTGGAAGTTGATTTTCTCATATAATTTACTCATTGACTTTTAAAGTTTATTGGCCTAAATTCCCTTTTCCTTCTTTTTCCTGTACGATACTCTCACAATCGTATTCACTTAGCCTTTCTTTGTTTGTCATAAGGTTCTGTGCTGCAGCTCCTACAGTAGAAGCTCCTGTGGTTTAAGAGAAAGTTCAGTGTTTGTCAGTGTCAGGTGCTACTTGATTATTTGTCTAGAACAGTGTCTACTTAAATCTGTTTATAGTGATCCCTTTTTTGTTAAAATTTACAAAAGGTAGCATTTTTTTTCACTTTAAATTCAGTCTCCATCAGTGACTTCCTAAAAAGAAGAATTTAGAAATTGAAATTTTTTTAAAGCCCAGTTGCTCCAGTTTTTATTTAAAGTCAAAAATGCTAATCTGGAAAATATTATAAGTAATATTGTACATAATGTCACTTATAATATTTGTAAATTTATATACAGACACTGAATAGTGTAAGTAGGACATAAAATCACATTACATGTTTAAATGTGTAGCTGAAACTACTGACAACTGAATATTATGGAGACAAAATAAAGAATGAAACCCTAGTTTCAAGTTGGTTATAGTTTTCTAGAATCTTTGTAAATAATTGTTTTCAAATAAGATCACAGTTGGGTATATAGAAAGCAATGTGTTTGAAATTTCACTTCAGTGCCGCTCTTTTCTTCATAATGGGTTTATTGCCAATTTTGACTCATCTTACGGTGATCTGGCTTTTTTTCCCCCTAAATGTGTAAGAGAGTGTAAGAATGTATATGAGTACAATTATTGTCTTCTTTTGGCTCTTTCCCAGAGAAATAAACTAAGAATAGTCTTAATCTATGTTTTTCAGATCTGGTTATAAGTCAGATATAGATTGTGTTTTAAGAGCAGTGTCTGATTGAAATATAAATAATGGTTTCTGTAACTCATTATTTTGTGGGAGCCAAAACAACTAAAAAGTCATGTTGTTAACTGTTGGGTACTGGGTAGGTTTTAGTTTCTTAGTGCAAGTCTTCTATTTCTTTTAAATGTTTTACAGTTATTTCAGTTTTCACCTACTAAACAGTCTACTAGAATGTAGCCCCAGAATGCCTGAGAAGCATACTTGCAGTATGTATTTCAAAAAGATTCCAGTTTAAATGAGTTAATGAAAATACCAGATTTTTTTCAAAGCTTAGTTTGCTTGCTAAATTTGGGTTTAGTGAAGTTTAAGAGCAATTGTTTAACATATTATAGCAAGTCACAGGGATATTCCTTTAAATGAAAAAAGACTGTAAATTTAATGTAAATATTACCTAATTTTATTTACTAGAAGAGAGTTAAAGAAGGGAAGTTTTCTAACAATAAGCTACATTTGAACAATGCATGAAACTCTTTTTTAAAATTAAAGAATAGGGCTTCCCTGGTGGCGCAGTGCTTGAGAGTCCGCCTGCCGATGCAGGGGAAACGGGTTCGTGCCCCGGTCCGGGAAGATCCCACATGCCGCGGAGCGGCTGGGCCCGTGAGCCATGGATGCTGAGTCTGCGCGTCCAGAGCCTGTGCTCCGCAACGGGAGAGGCCACAACAGTGAGAGGCCCGCATACCGAAAAAAAGAAATAAATAAAATAAAATTAAAGAATAATTGAACTTACCATCCGATTGACATCCACATTATATGTGGATATTAATATCCAGTCATCTTATGTTTTCAAAGAGAAAGTTTCCATATAAATCAGATTATTAGGAATTTTATAAAACTACATAGAGGTAAATATTGCTTTAAATATGAGTACAGTTTGTTAGTTGCAGGAAGTTTTCTAATTCATTTGGGCCATTTTCTTGCATTTTGATTTATCCTGAGTTAAACTCGGAACATATTGACAGTGGGTGGTTAAATGTGAAGTGTCCCTTGTTCTTTCTTAGATATTTTCTAAGGTAAAAAAAAAATCTAGCATGCCAATATTTTGTCTTTGGCCCATTCCCCTTTGTTTCTGAAGTATGTAACTTCTGATCTTTTTCTCTGCTACAACATACTGTGAGGAACATTATGGTAGTTACATTATCTGTGTTATTGTCCACTTTCCTTCTCTACCCAGATCTTTTCATTCTGAAACTAAATTGTTACTTGGTTTTCTTTACAGGAAATTGCTACTTCGTATACTCCTAGTAGTGATCCTTATTCAGAAACCGCTGGTAAAATTTTTTTGGTAATAACTTACCCAGACAATACTTCGAATACCATATTCTGTGAATGCTGTGCTTAAGCTAAGAAACTGGATGTTCTTTTCAAATCATAGAATTCCTGTATTATATGAATGGGAAATACCTTGTCTTTTAAGTTATCTGATTCTCTATGGAAAGTAGAAGGCATCAATGAAAACCAGATACGTTAATGTTGAGTTTTATTGAAATTGCAACGTTACTATACTTAGGGGAGTTGGCATATTTTCAGATATTTAAGCCATCATTAATTTTAGACCAATAGCTAATAATAAGATAGATTGTTGGTTGCTTGTTTATAGAGAGGCAAAGAGTGGCATGGCATAAACTCACATCCCAGAAATAAATGAAATTTTAAAAAGTGATATTATAGTATCTGTTAACCGACCTTGTGCTTCTTAACTCTGCCCTGGACTGTGAGGCACCTTTCAGGACCCCGAGTCTTAGAATCAGAAGTGATTAATTTTTTCTGTTACTAAATTCTCATGACTTCCTTTTTGATTTGGTATGCTGAGATTGATAAATACTGATGATTTATATTTATAAACTTAGAGTTCTATCCTGTTACCATTGCATCTGGTGCCAGCATCTTGAAAAGCTTTCATTATTAGTCAAAAGCATTTTGAGCATCTATGTGCATGTAATACAGTTAGCAGACCCTATAGAGAGATACAAAAGAGATTTTGGAACTTGATGATGATATTGATCTGCATTATAGCAGTCCATTACATTTTATTGCTTTGCAATGACTATATGAGTTTCCTTATTTGAAAATCATGATAATGATAGATATTTACCTCTACTGCTCTTTTCATGGTTTCCTCAACTCTTCTGTAATACTTTATAATTTCCTCTATTAGAAAATATTTTCCTGTTAAATAAGGTATCAAAAGCATCAATCACAAGAAATACAGAAAATGTGTTAGGAACAACTTGTATTAGTATGTTCTAAACTAAAATGGAACAATTCATTATTGATATTTTAATAAATAAGACTTCAAAATGATCTTGCCAAATTATCCCATTATTTAGAAGTAGAAAATGAGAAGAATGTTTTCAAGGAAGTTTATCACATCCACCCTTATGTCTAGAAGTTGACAGTGCATTACAGTAAAACAGAATTACCTGAATGCTGAAAGGTTACCATGAATTAACTGATGTCACAGTTTATTTTTGTATACAGAAAAAATTGACTTTTTTTCAATTCAACCCATTACCACAAAAATTGGATCTAAAAATATTAGTTGAAATTCTGCAATAGCTTAATAAACGACTGTTTGTAGTGGTAATGGACAAAGAGGCCTTTTTACCATAACCATTAGGAAAGATGTACTGTGAAATTTCTAATGTAAAACCTATTCTGTAAATTTGTAATTGAAATATTACTGGAGAGCTATTAAGTTTTGGGGAGGGATGGTCTGCCAGTGCACAATCATAACTCTTAAAATTTAGATTGTATTTTAGTAACATTCCATTATGTTTTTAAAAGGAGAGTTATTAATCTTTTGAAGCACAATTTTCATGATGGAAGAGGTATTGAATTTTGTAGCATAATGGTTAACCACATGAGTTCTGGAGCCAGACTGCCTAGTTTTGCCATCTCCTTGACATTGGGGGAGATACTTCTCTGTGCCTCGCTTTCACCTATAAAAAGAGGTAATACTTCTGCCTACCTCAGGGTTGTTGTGAGGATTAAATGGGAAAGTACGTGTATGCACCAGGCACAGAGTAAGCACTTAATAATGTTAGTAGTTTTTATAACCAATAAAAATAGTTGTGCCCATCTGTGAATGAATTTTGTTATTCTCTTCATTCATGATGTGTAGGAGTAATTCATAAACCTTAACTGATATGTTGAAGAAACCTAAGTATTCCAGAGGACAGTGCGGATTCTGATCTTGCTCTTGCTGAAATCTAGAGATTTATTATTTCAGCAATTATATATTAAGCACTGCTTGGTTCTGTGGGCTGTTACGGAGCCAAGAATACAGAAATCAAGGAAAACTGACCTCTAGGAATTTAATCTTTAGTGGGTGAAGCAAATAAGGAGTAGTAAATGCCTTGATAGCCATTAGTACACACAAAGGCTGTTGTGGAGGTAATGAGAAGGGTCATTAAACTCAGACTAGGCAAGAGAATGACTAAGTCTTTAAGAAGAAATAATCATAGCTCTAGGGATATGGATAAAAGGACATGTGGAGCAGGAGGCTGGGAATGGGATTCCCAGGCAGAAAGCTTAGCACATACAAGCATGGCACTCTTGGAGGGTTGCTATGTCTAGAGAGGTAAGCAGGTGACAAATCATGAAGAGATGTATGTGCCAAACTATGAAGGATTTTAAGCAGGAAAAAGACAATCAGATTTACCCTTCAGGTTAGAGACGAATGGGACTAGAGGCAGAGACCTGTAGAAAATTTATAGTAATTCAGGCAAGATGATGAGGGGCAAAACTAAAGCAATGACAATAGGGAAAGCAAAGATGGAAGAACTTAACTCACCTTGGTAGTCATTTAGATGTAAGGGATGACAGATAAGACCAAGACAACTCCCCGCTGTACTTTTTCCACATCTTGAAGGGTGGAATCTTTTTTTTAATATATAAATTTTATTTATTTATTTATTTATTGGGCCGTGTTGGGTCTTCATTGCTGCGTGCGGGCTTTCTCTAGTTGCGGTGAGTAGGGGCTACTCTTAGTTGTGGTGCGCGGGCTTCTCATTGCGGTGGCTTCTCTTGTTGCGGAGCACGGGCTCTAGGCACGTGGGCTCTGTAGTTGCGGCTCGTGGGCTCCAGAGCGCAGGCTCAGTAGTTGTGGTTCACGGGCTTAGTTGCTGCTCCATGGCGTGTGGGATCTTCCCGGACCAGGGCTCGAACCCTTGTTCCCTGCATTGGCAGGCGGAATCTTAACCACTGCACCACCAGGGGAAGTCCCTGAAGGGTGGAATCTTAAGGACAGAATGTCTCTCCCTGGGAAAAGCCAATTATGCCAGAAGTATCTGCTGGAGAACTAGAGATAAAGAACAACAATTCTAACATGAAAGATCTTAAATGGGTGGGTTGGGTGACTTGGACTCCACCACCACTAATCTCTCCCTTAACCTCAGATGCCTGTTGGAGTAGAGCCATTGCACTAAGTAGGTTTGCTTAGTGAAATGCCAAGATATACTCTGAAGCATTCTTGAGGTTTTCTCTTTGATTCATTTGTCCCATACCCTGTGCGTTGTACCAGTCTTCCACTACTCTTGGAAGCAGAGTCTTTTTAGTAATAGACAGGAAGGATGAATCCTGCTTTCCTGATGGATATTGCTGTTGGGATGAGAGGGTTAGGCTATGCAAGAGGAGGGCCAGAAGAGGTTTATTAGTTCCCGAAACACCTTGGGATATCCTTGTATTAGATTAGGTCAAGGAGTCAAGCCCCGCCCCCCATTCACTAATCTAATACAGCGTATCCATGGGAACTTTCACAAAATCTCCAAATTGTTTCAAAGGTGCTCCTGAAGATAACTTGGAACTTCCTAGACTAGGAGTTTCTACAAGGAAAGCCTGTGAGAATAATAGAAACTTAACACCTGAAAGGGAATTGTTCTAAAATGTCAAAAATGCTTATATTCATAAATATTATCACATGATTTAAAATTTGGTTTCCCACATAGAGTGAAAACAGTTTTTCTGCAGTAAGTACCTTAATGACAGAGTTGTTATACCATACAGTGCCTTATTTCTGTGGTTCTTTCCTGTAAACTTATGAATTCAGTGTTCATTATTTTGTGAGATTTCTAAAACTACCTGACCAAAAAATCTTTCCAACAAAATCAGTTTGAGATTTAAATGCTTTTGGATTGTCTTGATCATTTAGTAGCTGGATAACTGAAAGCAAACTGTACAGTATTAACAATGTAAATTTGTATTTTGGAAAAATATCAAGTTACTGTATGTCATGAGCCTTTCAGAGTAACTCATTAATATTTGAAATGTTATTAAATCTGTAAACATTAAGGATATTCATGTCCAGGTATTCAGAGGATAGCTGTCAAGGAAGTCAAACGGTATATGGTTCAACCATTGCTGGAACTCAAACATTGCAAAGGCTATAAAGGCCTTCCTGAGGTACTTCAGTATCCAAACTATTATCATTTTAGTATATAATCAGTTTAAAAACTATCAATGAAATATTTTACATTCTTTTTGTTTTTCAGTCTTTGAAATCTGGTATATATTTTATATTTATAGCAGATCTGTATTCAGAACTAGCCATATTTTAAGTGCTCAAGAGCCATATGAGACCAGTGGCTACCGTGTTGGATGCACAGGTCTAGATGACTGGGAGGTTGTTTTTCTACTCTGTCCTTAACCTGAATGTTTTTGAAAGCCTTGTAATTCCAACTTGTGAAGACCTGAGTTTCTCAAAGTTAATGTAGCTACTACGCATGAGCAGAATTGGTCCTATGTTGTTACTAAATTGAGGCAGAGTTGCCAGATTTTTTTCAGTGAAAAGGGGTGGAAATATCTTGAAAAGGTTGATGGTCTAATGAATCCTCTTTGTGTGTTCTTATAGATGTCACTGGCTTTTGTCATCATCAGTTTTTTTGGTGAGCACACACAGGCTCTGAATAACTGGTCAGTTTGATAGTTAGGAATTAGTGTATGAAGTTTTAGCCAAATGACCAGTAGGAATTGTGAGCAGTGCTGATGATAGCACTAGTCTAAGTTGTCCCCTGTGTCGAGCTCTGTGGGGGCAGTTTCATGAGTTTCAGGCCTTCTAGCCAGTAGTTGACTTTTTTACCACATCCATGCTTAAACTTCTAAACTTGTTCACCTGACCCTCATTCACAAAACTGAGACTCTTCAGAATCCAGCTTGAGAGTCACCAATAGTCAATTCTAATCTCTCTTCAGTAAGATGTTCTCTAGTTTGTGTGGGATTCTGTGCTCAAGTGAGCTGTTGAAAGGAGTCGGGGTGGGATTGCCAGGGAGTTTGTCTGCAAGAATGGACTACACCGAGGGAAGACAGATATGATACTCTTCTGCTTTGGGATCCTCATAAGCCAGTGATTCTCAGCACTTGGCTAAACATTAGATCAACTCAGAAGGTAGGAAGGGAATCAGAGGCAGCTTTTTAAAGATATTAAAGATCCCACCCCAGAGATTCTTGAGTTGATTGTTCTGGTGTGATCCTGTTGTGTAGCCAGTGTACAGCCCTTATCTAGGGCTTCCTCATACCCCCAAACTAGGGTGTCAGCCGTTGAGGAGGAGAGTGCCAGACATGTTTCAGACCTCTGCAACTAAGCTGTAGCTTCATCCCCTCCAATTCTCTTTCCTGCTTGATGGAACTCTTGGATCTTTTTGAATGAGAGAACTGCTCCTGTATTGTTATGCATTCTTCCCAGCTCTGTGGTTCGTAGAATAAACTACTTTATTCAGCCAGGCTTACATCCTTGATTTGCACAGCGAAGTTTATAGATTCTTAAAAGCCCTTTCTGCCTCCAGAACACGGCTCTGATAAATGAAAAGCCCTTTGGCTTTCAGGCTCCCGTCTCTTCCTTTGACTTTCAAAAACTCAGCTTTGACACTTGAAATTGAAATTGTCTTTGTTTTAATCCATATTGTCTCTCCCTACTGAAGCAGCAGCTGCCAATGAGTCACTGAGTAAGCTGCCATAGCAACCAGGAATGCAAGGAATGAAAAATGTAGCAGGTAATAATTCAAAGATAGTGTTTTATTACACTCACATCAATCACTAGAAAGCACTGTGGTAACTGTGTGGGCATGTGAGTAGCTATAGTCTCGTATAGTTTTCATTCTTAATGTTGGTGATCTTCAGAAGTCTTCTCACCATGAAGAAGAATGTGTGGGAGTTACTTGAACTAGAATGCAGGGTAAACTGAAGTGGTTCATTGATTTAGCACATATTGATTGAACATTTGAGAGATGGAAGATACTGTGTGAGACACTGTGTGGACACTGACCAGGAAAAAAGATAGATCCTGCCTTTAGGGAGCTTATGGTTCATTATTCCTATAGCAGAAGTTGGTAATCAGCTATGGCACAGCAGATACATAAGTAACGTGGATGCATGAAATCTAGCTCTTTTTCTTTCTTTCCAGTTTTATCAAGCACGTGTAAGTTTAATGTGTACAGCGTAATGATTTGACTTACATACATCATGAAATGATTACCACATCTATCATCTCATGTAGATACAGAATAAAAGAAAAAAAAATTTGTGCTGAAAACTCTTAGGATTTACTGACTTAACTTTCATATATAATACATCAGTATTAATTATATTTATCATGTTGAATATTACATCCCTAATAATTATTTATCTTATAACTGAAAGTTTGTGCCTTTTGACCACCTTCTAGCCTGGTTCTTGAATAAGCATTTGTGTCAGATCTTTCAAGGCCTAAGGTTATTAAAGTCATCAGAAAATATTTGTGCATCTGGTAACAGTTGTATACCTTGTGCCAGACCTGGGTATGTGTCAGTACTGCTAAAACAAAGGTGAAAACAGATGAAAGTGTTCCAAATGCTAGGATTACAGTAAAGACAAGCAGATAGATTTGTTAACTCATTTCCATTTTTAGAGGCCTGTTTCCTCAATGAGAACGGTGTTATATTTCTAAACAAATGTTTTTCTTCTCAGCATATTAAAAGCAACTGATACTTTATAATTTACATAGGGCAATAACATCCATTGTAAGTATACAATCTGATGAGTTTGGACACACACATACACTTGTGAAACTATCACTACAACCAAGATGAGTACATTTCCATCCCCCGTCAAAAGTTACCTCAAGCCCCTTTACAGTCAGTTTCCACCCATCCACCCTCAGGCTTGGACAGCCGTTGATCTGCTTTGTGCCACTATAGATTAGACGAAAACATTCAGTGTGTACTTTGTGTCAGGCTTGTTTGGCTCAGCATATTTGTGAGAGGCATCAGTGTTGTTGCTTGAATCAGTTCTTTTTTATTGCTGAGTAGTAGTGTATGAATGTGAATATCATATAGTGTGTTATCCATTCTGTTGGTGGACACCTGAGCTATTTCTAGTTTGGGGCTATTATGAATAAAGTGGCTATGAACATTTATATATAAATCTTTATGTGAACATGTGATTTAATTTCTCTTTAATAAATACCTATGAGTGGAATGACTGAATTGTATGGTAAATATTTGTTTAAATTTATAAGATACCACCAGACTGTTTCCAGAGTTGGCTGTACCATTTTACATTTCCACCAGCACTGCATGAGGATTTTGCCACATCACTGTCTTTTTAATTTTGACCATTCTAGTGGGTATGTTGTGGTATCTTCTGGTTCAGTTTGAATTGACCTAACCACTAACAATGTTAAGCATCTTTTTATGTGCTCATTTGCCACTCATATTTTTTTAGTGAAAGGTCTGTTCAGGTATTTATCCTATTACTTTTAACAGTTTGGTTGAGGTATAATTTACGTAAGCATAAAATCCAACCATTTAAAGTGCACAGTTCCATGGCTTTTAGTATATTTACAAAGTTGTGCAATCCTCAACCTGTCTAATTCTATAATATTTTCATCACCATAAAGAAACTTTATACCCATTAACAATCACTCCTCATTTCCCCCTTCTCAGCACTTAGGCAACCACTAGTCTATATTCTGTCACCATAATTTCCCTTTTCTGGATATTTCATATAAAGAGAATAATACAAAATACGGTCTTTTGCATCTAGCTTCTTTCACCTAACGTGTTTCTGAGGTTCACACATGTTTAGCATGTATTAATAATTCTTTACCTAGTTTTGCTGAATAGTATTCTGTTGTATGTATTGATATATACCACATTTGTTCTTTCACTGATGGATAAAATTTGGGTTGTTCCCACTCTTTTTTGTTATGAATAATGCCGTTAGAAACATTCGCCTTCAAGTCTGTGTGGATATATATCTTTCATTTGTCTTAGGTAAGTACCTAGAAGTAGAATTGTTGGGTTATATGCGTGTAGTCGTCATCCCATCCCAGCCTGAGGATATGGTGGAGGCTCACTATTATCTCATTCCCGTATCACTATGTTAAGTTTCTGCTGTTCTGTTCACCTTTTGCTTGGCACAAGTAGTGTCTCATCCTCAGGCTAGCTGTAATGTTCGGCCTTCTCTGGTTGCCCCCAAGATGATACTTTTTCCAACAATACCCCTGAGCATGAGTTTTCTTACATTTTGCTCCAAATCAGTCCAACCCCTCCAGCAGGAAGGCTGCAGATACAGCCTGCCCACTCTGGTCGAATTACAGTGCCACCAACTTGGGAGATTTCTGGGGAGAGGTGGAGCTGCTCCAGGCTGAAGTGCTGGGCTCCCACTGATTTTGCCAAGATTCAGTAGGTTTTCTTAAGTTAAATGTTGCCTGTTTTTTGCATGCCTTTGGTCAGTTTCCAGTTTTGAAATGATAGTTTTGTCATATTTTATCATTATTTTGTGGGGATGAAATTTGCCATACTTCTTACCAGTTATTCCTAAAGTCTCACAGGGCTGCTTATTTTTAAATTGGGGTGTGCATCATTTCATTATTGAGTTGCAAGAGTTCTTTATATGTTCTGCACACAAATCTGTAATCAGATATATGATTTGCAAATACTTTCAGTCTGTGGCTTGCCTTTTCATTTTCTTAACAGTGTCTTTGAAAGAGCAAAAGTTTTCAATTTTGATGAAGTTCAATTTCCTTATTTTTTTCCTGTTTATGCTTTTTGTGTCCTAAGAAATCCTTGCTTAATACAGAGATCTTTCTCCATAGCTCTTACATTTAGATCTGTGATACAATTCGAGATAATTGTTGTATATGGTGTGAAGGTAAGTATTGAGGTTTATGTTTATCCATATGACTCTCCAGCTTATTTAGATCATTTGTTGAAATGATTCTCTTTTCCCTGTTGAATTAACTTGGCATTTTGTTGAAATTAACTTGGCATTTTGTTGAAAATCAAATGATATGTGTGGATCTGTTTCTGGGATCTATTTTGTTCCATTGAACTATATGTCTTATGCCAATGTTACATTGTCTTGATTATTGTATAGTCTTAAATCATTGCCTTCAGTTTTGAAAAAAAATTTGCTGGGCATAGAATTCTACATTGTAATTTTTTTTTCCTTCAGTACTTTAAAGATACTGCTTCATCGTCTTGTCTCTTACATAGCTTCAGGCAAGAGGTTTGCCATCATTCTTTTTAAAAATTTTTTAAATTGAGATGTAATTTGTATACCATAAAATTCACCATTTTGAAGTGTACTATTCAGTGTTTTTGGTATATTCACAAGGTTATGCAACCACCACGACTGTCTAATTCCAAAACATTTACACTACTCCAGAAGGAAACCCCATGCCCATTAGTAGTCCCACCCCATTGTCCCCTTCCCCCTTGCCCCTGGTAACTGCTAAACTACTTTCTCTCTCTATGGATCTACCTATTCTGGATATTTCATCAAATGGAATCATAGAATATGTGTTCTTTGGTATTTGGTTTCTTTCACTTAGCATGATGTTCTCAAGGTTTATCCATGCTGTAATACATAGTAGTACTTCATTTCTTTTTATGGTTGAATAGTATTCCATTGTATGGATATACCACATTTTTTTGATGGACATTGGGTTGTTTCCATTTTTTACTATCTTAAATAGTGTTACTGCGATCTTTTGTGTACAAGTCTTTTTGTAAAAGTATGTTTTCAATTACCTTTGGTATATACACCTAGTAGTAGAATTGCTGGGTCATATATATGGCAACTCTGTGATTAACTTTCTGTAAACTACCAAACTTTCTCCAAAATGGCTGCATCAATTTACATTCCCACCAGCAATGCATAAAGGTTCCAATTTCTCCACATCCTCACCAACACATGTTGTTCATCTTTTTTTTTTTTTTTTTTTTTGTGGTACGCGGGCCTCTCATTGTTGTGGCCTCTCCCGTTGCAGAGCACAGGCTCCGGATGCGCAGGCTCAGCAGCCATGGCTTACAGGCCCAGCCGCTCCACGGCATGTGGGATCTTCCCGGACCGGGGCACGAACCCATGTCCCCTGCATCGGCAGGCGGACTCTCAACCACTGTGCCGCCAGGGAAGCCCCATCTTTTTTAATATAGCCATCCTAGTGACTTTGTGAAGTAGTATTTCATTGTGGCTTTGATTTGCATTTCCATGACTATGTTCAGCATCTTTTCATGTGCTTATTGGCCATTTGTATATCTTTGGAGAAATGTCTTCAGATCCTTTCCCCATTTTAAATTATTTGTCTTTTTATTGTTGAGTTTCAAGAATTCTTTTTAATATGCTCTGGATTCTTAGACCCTTATCAGATATATGATTTGCAAATATTTAAATATTTTCTGGGTTGTCTTTTCACATTTTTGATAAAGTGACTTTTGTAACACAAAAGATTTTAATTTTGATGAAGTACAGTCTTATCTATTTTTTTCCTTGGCTTCTTGTGTTTAGGTGTCATCTGTGAAACCATTGCCTAATCCAAAGTTAGAAAGATTTACACCTGTGTTTTCTTCTAAGAATTTTATAATTTAAGCCCTTACATTTAGGTAAGGTCTTTGATCCATTTGGAGTTAATTTTTATGTATAGTATGAGGTATTGGGGTCCAAGTTCACTCTTTTGCGTGTAAGTATCCAGTTCCAGCACTATTTATTGAAAAGACTGTTCTTTGCCGCATCTTCCTTTTTTGAAAGTCAGTTGACTATAAATGTATGGATTAATTTCTCAACTCAGTTTTATTCCATTGATCTATGTCTGTCCTTATGCCAGTATCACACAGTCCTGATCACTATCTGTTTGTAATATGTTTTGAAGCTGGGAAGTGTTCTTGGCTTAGAAATGTAGGAAGTTTTCCATGGCAGTTGACCTAAAGATAAGGTGATACCAGTTTGTAAGTATTAGCATAGCTTTACATTTTTGTACACAGTAAATGATGTTGTAATCCAAATGGTAGGAAGATCCTTGATTGGGTACTCTTCCACTATTAGAGTTGATGAATTTTTGCTTGATAGTATTTTCATAAATACTATACTGTACTTTACCTTGTCTAGCAAGGTGAGACCTCAAACCATGTTGATGGTTGCTGGTATTTGATTTGTTAGCTGACAGTCAAGTCAGGACAGCTTCTAAAAAATCTTCCTTTGAAGACATCCCA
The DNA here is from genome assembly GCF_025265405.1 of Mesoplodon densirostris. Lineage (NCBI taxonomy): Eukaryota > Metazoa > Chordata > Mammalia > Artiodactyla > Ziphiidae > Mesoplodon > Mesoplodon densirostris. Next base: position 67,515,461 of record NC_082669.1, read on the forward strand.
TGCTCTTGGATTGGAAGAATTAATATTTTTTAAATGGCCCTACTACCCAAAGCAGTCTACAGATTTAATGTGATCCCTATCAAATTACCCATGTCATCTTTCACAGAACTAGAACAAGTAATCCTGAAATTTATGCGGAGCCATAAAAGACCCAGAATTGCCAAAGGAATCCTGAGGAAAAAGAACAAAGGTGGAGGCATAACCCTCCCAGACTTAAGAAAATACTACACAGCTGAAGTAATCAAAACAGCATGGTATTGGCACAAAAACAGACATATGGATCAATGGAACAGAATAGAGAGCCTCAAACCCACACACCTAAGGTCAATTAATTTTCGACAGAGGAGGCAAGAATATTCAATGGAGAAAAGACAGTCTCTTCAGCAAGTGGTGTCGGGAAAGCTGGACAGCCGCCTGTAAATCAATGAAGTTAGAAGTCTCCCTCATACCCTACACAAAAAAACTCAAAATGGCTTAAAGACTTGAATAGAAGACATAACGCCATAACACTCCTAGAAGAGAACATAGGCAAAACATTCTCTGACATAAATTGTAGCAGTGTTTTAAGTCAGTCTCCCAAGGCAATAGAAATAAAAGCAAAAATGAACAAATGGGACCTAATCAGACTTACAGGCTTCCTTTGCACAGCAAAAGAAACCATAAAACGAAAAGGCAACCTACAGACTGGGAGAAAATATTTGCAAATGATGCAACTGACAAGGGCTTAATTCCCAAAATATAAAAACAGCTCATACAGTTCAATAAACAAACAAAAAACCAACAAAGTCCCATCAAAAAATGGGCGGAAGACCTAAATAGACATTCCTCCAAAGAAGACATATAAATGGCCAATAGGCACATGAAAAGATGTTCAACTTCCCTAATTGGGACAGAAATGCAAATCAAAACTACAGTGAGGTTGGGCTTCCCTGGTGGCGCAGTGGTTGAGAGTCTGCCTGCTGATGCAGGGGACCCGGGTTCGTGCCCCGGTCCAGGAAGATCCCACGTGCCGCGGAGCGGCTGGGCCCGTGAGCCATGGCCGCTGAGCCTGCGCATCCGAAGCCTGTGCTCTGCAACGGGAGAGGCCCATGTACCGCAAAACAAAACAAAACAAAACAAAACAAAACAAAAAAAACTACAGTGAGGTATCACCTCACACCAGTCAGAATGGCCATCATTAAAAAGTCTATAAATAACAAATGCTGGAGAGGGTGTGGAGGAAAGGGGACCCTCCTACACTGTTGGTGGGAATGTAAATTCGTACAGCCACTATGGAAGACAGTTTTATACATATATACATAAACTGAATCACTTTGCTGTACACCGGAAACTAACACAACATTGTAAATTAACTATACTTCAATTTAAAAATACCTGGTGGAATAAAAAAATAAAATCTTTCTTTGAGACAATTGCAAAAGTAAATATGTAAGTACTTAAGAAGTAATACTACCTCAGATCTTACAGTATAAACCACTGTTAATATTTGGTGAGTATATCACTTATCTACCTGTGCAAACATAATTTTACATAAATAGTGTCATACCATACTTGTTGTCTTTCAGTCTGCACATCCAACAAATATACCATAGATATCTTTGTCATTAAATACAGATGTATTTCATAGTTTTGATGATAGCATTATACCACTGTTGAAGTAACTGTAATTTCATTAATACTCTTATTGTTGAAATTTCAAGTTTTATCCAACTTAACACTCCCACCAACAGGACATGTAAGTTCAAGTTTTACTTTGGGCAAAACTGAATTTTGTCACTATTTTTCTATCTTTGCTATATCTACCATTGTTCTATATCCTCTTCCCTGTTTAATTTTCTTCTGTTAAGATGTTGTGTGAAAGAAGTTTACTTATCCACCAATATCTCTTGAAATTATAAATTAAAAAGAGGGCAACTGAAGAGTATAATTGAGTACAAAATGAAACTGGAGTCATGTAATGCCAGGGGCATAGGTTAACCACACATGATGATAAAAATAAAACTATTAATTAAGCTTTTCACATCAGCCCTTTGATAGTTCTTTTATTAGGATTTTGTGTAATGAGCTTATGCTAATAAAGATATTATGATATCTTATATTTTGGAACACTCACTGTGTGCCAACAGTCATGCTAAGCACAGGTATCTCATTTAATGCTTAGAACAGCCTTGTCAGAAAGGGATTTTTATCCTTACCTTCATAGATGAGGAAGCTTGAGGTTAAGTGATTTGACCAAGGGAAAACCATGGGTAGGTAGGTGACTGAACCAAAATTGTGATTACGAATATTAGGGTTCCTGGCTCCAGAAATTTGATAGTGTACCACCAGAAGATTATAGAGAGGTTATAAAAGCAGAGGTTGATAAGATGTTGGTCTAGGATTTCCTAGTATCAGAAATAGCAAACCCTTTTATCTTAATGGAGCTGATCAGTGAAGCTATCTTATAGTAAGTAGGTTGCTTGATTAGTCATGGGATGCCTCAATAGAGGTTAAACAGAGCACAGATATGTCCAGGACCTTGAGGATCCTCTATCTCCAAAGGCAGATTGAGTGGAAACCTCAAAGCCCAATGAGGGGGAGTAGGACCTAAGTTGAAGGTCAGTTTGGAGAAGTTGTAGGGGGCTACATGGTTACAGATTTAGTTAGGCACTTAATTTGTAGCTGAGGAGAATAAGGCCCTTCGTAAACCTCACCTGAGTGTGCCTAGGAGCTTTTAATGCCTCAGATTTGAAATACAGTACTTTAATACTGTAACCAAACTCTATCTTTTCAACCACATACACTATACTTTTCCATGTACCCTAAGCCCCAGTTAAAATCATTTGCTATATCTTCAAAAGACCTTTGTAGCAATCCAAGGGAATGGATGTCTAGATTATTTTTCCCTCACATCTTTGCTTATGAACATTCTGCCATTCTATAAGACCTTTCAAAATGTCCTTTCTTAGAGAAAGCTGCTTCTGATGGTGCTAACCTATTATGAACCACACCCCATAATTAATAATTTGTAAATACTTCCTTCATCACACTTAGCCTAATGCCTTTCATTAGCTATTTATTTTCTTGTCTGATTCCATCTAATAGCCTTTAAGCCAGAGGGTGAACTAGTTTTAAATCATGTCCACAAATTCTTTGGTGTTTCTCCAGTCAAGAGGTAAATATCAACTTCATTTCTCTTGAGTACAGACTGGCCCTCCTAATTTCTAACGAATGCAGTGGAAGTGATACTGTATGACTTCTGAGGCTTGGTTAGAAAAGGCAGTATGCTTCTGTCTGGCTCTCTCAGGAGGTTTTCCCATGGGGCCAAGTTTTCATGCTCTGGGGAAGTCCAGGCCATATCAGATGCCAGATATTTGAGTGAGGAAGCCTTCTAGATGACTCCAACCCCAGCTGCTATCAGATTACAACCATGCGAGAGACCCTGGGTGAGAACTACCTAGCTGAGTCCATTCGACCCCCAGAATTGTGAGAGATGATGATACATGATATTTTTGTTTTATGCTACTAAATTTGGGGTAGTTTGTTACACAGCAGTCACTAGAACAGAGACCTCTAGAAGAAACACTGGAGAACATCCACTGGGATGGTCCTTCACCATCTTCATGTTTGGCTACTTCTCAAGCAGTGCCCATGGCATGTGTTTTTTCTAAATCCTCTGTTGACCAGGGCTCTTACAAAAGCTTCTCTTTGTCTCTGCATCCGCATGCTCTTGGAATCCTTGCAGTTACAAGAAATGTACACACAACTTTCCAAAAATGGGCAAGCAAAGTTAAATCAATAAAGATACTACTAAATTCAAGCAAGAAGGAAAGTAGTACAAGTTAAAACAGTTGTTGAGGACAGTTAACTTTGTTCTCTTTAAGCCCTTCCTGAATGTCAGTGGCTCATTCTAGATATTTGTTAGCCACATACATGCTGCTTAGTTAATATTCATTTTTGCTTATTTTCCTAGGAGCTGAAATGGGCTGTGTATAATTGTTTGGAGCTTAAGGTAAAGCAAAGAAAAAGGTTATTTTAGTTGATGGTTCTAATAATCCTTTTGATATTTTAAAATAAAAACATTTCAGCAAAATACTGGATATTTGTTGTAGAAATTTTCAAAAATACGAGTAAAGCACAAAGGAGAAAACATCATGTTTTTCCTTTCCCCATTTCCCTTAATTTTTTTTCCTCCTTAATCGGTATGTATCATTCCAGACTCTTATTCTATGCCTGTATGTTCATGGGATTCCATTAAGTATTATCAGATCATGTTACTCCTCTGCTGAAAATCCTCCATGGATCCCATCTTACTCAAATCCACAGCTGAAGTCTTCACCATGACCTAAAAGACCCTATAACATCTGGAGTGTGTGCATGCATACACAGATGTATACATTCCAGTGGCTCTTTCTAAGTCATTTCCCCCGCTCTTCCTCCTGTTCCCTTGTGGCCATGTTGATCATTTAATGTTCCTAAAATACAGCAGGCAAGCCCCTGCACCAGAGCCTTTGCACTTGCTCTTCTCTCTGCCTGTGACCTTCCTTCAGGTCTCACAAGCATCCTCTTGCACTTTTTTTGTTGCTTTGGTTCAGCTGTTGCCGTATCAGAGAGACTTTCCTTAACCATACAGTACAAAACAGGAATACCTTACCAGCCCATTGAGCTCCCCTCACCCTCACATCTCCTATTTTCCTTACCCTGCCTTACTCTTTTTCTATATCACATACTTGACGAATTTGGCCTATGAGCCTTAGTTTGCTGACTCGTGTTCTAGGAGATTTAGGTGTTATGTTTAGCCTGTGATCCATTTCCTTTTTTTTTAACTGGTACAAAGTATGGGTCGAGGCACTTTTATTTTTCTTTTTTCGCATATGAACAATTATTCTAGCACCACTTGTTTAAAAGACTGTTCTTTGATTATATTGTGTCAAAAATCAATTATCTGTACATGTGTGGGTTTGTTTCTGGATTCTCTGTTCTGCCTCTGTTTCTGCCCTTCCCCTGTACTACACTATCTTGATTACTGTAGCTTTGTGCTTTGTAGTAAGTCTTGAAATGAGGTAATGTGAGTCTTCCAACTTTATTCTTTTTTTTTCCACCAAATATTTTAGTTTTTCTAGTTCCTCCCTCCCTCCTTCCCCTCCTCTCCGTTCCTACTTCCCTTTTATTACATTGGCTAGGATCTCCAGTGTGATGTGAATGAAAATGCTAAAAGCTGAGAACCTTGCTTGTTCTGGAACTTAAAAGGAAAGCGTTCAGTCTCACTACTAAGTTTATGTTAGCTTAGGTGTTTTGTAGATGCCATTTATAAAATTGAGGAAGTTGCCTTTTGTTCCTATTTCCTAAGACAATTTATCATGAATGGATATTGAATTTTGTCAAGTGCTTTTTCTCTCATCTATTGAGATGATTATGAGGTTTTTCTTCTTTGATCTGCTAATATGATGAATTTCACTGATTTTTGAATGTTGAACCAACCTTTTATATATTTCTCAATTCAATTTGCTAATATTAGTTAAGGATTTTTTTTTTTCTTCTATGGCCAGGAAGGATGTTGGTCTATAGTTTTCTTTTCTTGTAGTATCTTTGCAGGGTAATGGAAGTCTCATTAAAAGACGTTGAGACGTGTTCCTTCCTCTTTTATTTTCTGAAAGAGTTTGTATAGAATGCTGTAAAATTTCCTTTGTGCTCTTCTTTAGCTGTATCCCACAAACTGTGATATGCTGGTTGAAAACAAGGTTGGTTGAAAACAAGGATGGGGGTAGACTATATTGGTAGTATAAATAACATTTATCACATTAGACTTGAGCCAACTGCTTGTCCCTTGAGGCAGACAGATTCCCTGAGTGAAGACAAAGAATTCTTCCAAATCAGGCTGAAGAGTCTCTGAAGAGAACAGACTGACCATTGCCACCAGGATAGCGCCAGTGTCTGTTCCTGCTCCTAATGAGCTTATAATGTTTGTACAGTAATGATGTCAGCAGAAGTATTTTGTTGACTTGAGGTTAGGTTCCAATTTTTATAAGACTGAAGGGTTGGGGTTAATAAATGTGAGGAAAGTTCAAAAATCATAAAAGACCTGCCCTCCGATGCATAAAAAGTAACAGCTGTCACTTTAAATGTTTGTCAGTGAGGTCAGGTTGGGGATGAAAATAATCTAGCAGTCAGTCAGATGTAGAGCAGTAACTGGACTGAGAAGAACACAGGAGGGGTTTTGCCTTTTCTTATACCGCAGAGACAGTGGGAGAATGAAAATACAGCAGTGAGAATTGTGAAAGCATTCTGTGAAAACATCAGGTGATGGCTAGGGGGCACCAAAGTACGGTAACAAATAAGATTAGCAGTAACGAAGAAAATCTGAGATACCAGGAAATTAATCTTATTCTGCCACGTTGGGTGGAGGCTGTCTATTTTGTCGTCGTCTCTTTGATCTGAGGACCTTGGGTTGGCAGTCTTCGTCTGAAGATCATCTGCTCCTAGAGGATTGTTAAGACTCGAGCTTAAGATCTCCTGGAAAGGTCTATTTCATCAGGACTCAAAGGTATTGATAATTTTTCTCTGATATTAAAACACTTTTAAAATTTCTCTTATGATTTGTAAGTTTTTGTTCTTTTAGCCCTAGTTTTGAAAATTAAAGAGAGCTCTCAAAATACTTTTAAAGTTAGTTAAAATTCAAATTACCAAACAAATTAAGTTATTTCTACTTTTCTTCCTTTTATGATGTGAAGAAGCAAATCACAAGTTACCTTGTAACCATTACAGGACCCAAAAAACACTGAGTTGTAAAAGACACATGGGAAGTTTTAGTGTTCTCAAATTGGGAAAGGCAAAAATAAAGAAGATTGACAAGGAGACAAGATAGAAACATAGTAAGAAGTATCTAACTGCAGTTTTTACAAGATGACAATGTAAAAACAGCAGCAATAAGTGATGATTATAGGAAACTTTAACACAAAGTTTCTTCTTTTTGAAAAAATTATTTAAGAGTATACCAAAAACACATAGATTTCACAATATTTTTATCTTTAAGAAGAAACTACTATCTGGGCACAAAATGAGTTGGGTCATTTTACAGAAAGAAAACCCTAATTTTAATTTGATTCTTGTGTTATATCACCCAAATAATGATTCACAGTGAAGGCTCTGTCTGCCTTTCATTAATGCAGCTTTCTAAAGCCTTCTAAATATTTGTTAAGACGTATGTAAACATGTAATTTAAAGTTTTAGTTCTGCTTTGAAATAGTATTACCTATTATATTGAATTTACCATCTTAGTAAAATGAAGTTTCAATGATAAATGGTTAAACCATATTCATTATCTGATGTGTATGAGATGTATTATTTTGTTACTATACTATAATATAGTCTCAACCATTTTATTAGTTACTGCCTTAACCAAAATAACTCATTTTATTTCCTCCAAACAGAACTAGAATACATAAAACCAAAAAGTGTTTAAATTTTTTCTCCATGCATGGCTGCACATTTTGTATCTTTTATAGATTTTAAGATTTTACAAAAATAAATATTTTCCAAGGCATCTGCACTTACTCTTTGTCATTCTATAATTTAAAAAATAGGAAACAAGCATAAATTAAAACCATATTATGTGACCAGCATTTCGTATCTTTTTCTTAGAAATTGTCAAGGTATCCAAAGATTGTTCATTAATTTAGCTCAATTTAATACTAACCTAAGTTATTAACAAAGTTAACTATGGATTGGGAAACTGCAATTTAAGTGTACACATTAAGTCTTTATGGTTTGTAGCATAATAAGAATTGCACATGACTAAATCAACTTGACCTAAAATGCAAGCGATTTAGAAAAGTTCAAATCATAAAAATGTTAAATCCAAGTCTTATACAAACCAGTACATTGCACTAAGATGATTTTTATGTGATGGTACATCAGTGAGAAGACCGGGAGCTGTTTTTAAACTAAAGTCATTCCAATTTGTCCAGAGGGATATGATCAGGAATATTACGTGAACTCTTTTCTAGTATAACTCTTTATTTCTGATATACAATGAACCTCTGCATCCATAAACCAAAAATTTATATTATGTCAAGAGTTTTAACTTTCCGGCTTTTTGAATCTGATAGCCTAGCATCTAATGCCATTACTCAAACTAACAATTAACTTTTTTCTCCTGTATTAGTTTCAGCAAGAAAAATTTGAGAAGGCAATATGTGTAAAGCTTGAGACTTTAAAAAATTTTACTCGAATTTTATCTGGACTAGATGAATATGTGAGTAACAACAGATAACTTTTTGATTAATTTTTTAAAAATAATTCCTAGGGAAAAGAGGTGGGGGAGGAGGGAACCAGCTACAGGCAGATGAGATGGGAAAAGTTAACCTACTACCTGGTAATTATATAATTCTGAAAATATAATTTTATATTTATAGAAGGAGTTGTAGGATTTATAGTACAACCTGTGTCCATTTGAAAGGTTTGTTTCTATCCTTCTGTCAGAGATAAAATCATCTTGTTGGGCCAAGGGAATCATTGGGATTTGGATGCTACAGTTTCCCTTGGGTCTCCTTTATGATTGCCTAGAGGCTTCTAGTTCTTCCTCTTTTTGGCTAGAATGGGAGAATTTTCCAGTGGTTTACAGTGTCAAGTTTTTGCATCTCCTGGACCCATCGATGGAAAGAAGTGCTTGAATGAGGTCAAGAAAGTTTGGAGTATATGGGCCAGGACAGGACTTGGGAAGTCCTTAATGATGGCACAATGATCTGAATATAACTAGCATTAGAAGTTGACATATTAGGGACTTCTTCATATAGAGGTTGCAATTTTAAGGGACTCTGAATTATTATGGATCATTCCAAAGATGGAAAAGGAGAGAAGAGAAAGGCAAGATAACAAACTGGAAAGTGCAGAACAGGGTTTAGGTGAATCCACAAGTGAGGCAGATTTTTAATTTTTTACATTTTATTGGTCTAGGGAAAGAGTCTTTTAGGGAAATTTTAGAATCTGGACTGTATTTAGAAGCCTCTCCTACCAATTTTTAGCTATATTTTAAAGTAACTTTATACTCACAAAGAATTGCAAAAAATAGGACTGAGAATTCCTGTGTATCTTCACCCAGAATTCCCCAGATGGCCCAGTGGTAAGACCTTATATAACCATAGTTCTTTATCAAAAACAAGAAGTTGACAATGGTACAGTGCTTTTAACTAACTACAGACTTATTCAATTTTTACCAAGTTTTACACGCATTCTTTTTTTTTAAATATATAGTTCTATGACATTTTATCACATATATAGATTCCTAGACCTGCCACAACAATCAGGATACACAACTTTCCCATTGCCACAAAGAAATTCTCTCATGCTAACGTTTTTATAATCACACCTTCTCTATAGTTGTAACCACTGGCAACCACTGATCAGTTCTTTCTTACTATAATTTTGTCATTTCAAAGTGGAAATTTATAATTTCTATAAATGGACTCATACAGTTTATAACCTTTTGAAATTGTTTTTTTTTACTCAGGATAATAGCCTTGAGATCTTTTCAATGTATTGCAGGTATCAAATAGTTCCTTCCTTTTTATTGATGAGTAGTATTCCATTGTATGGATGTACCACAGTTGATCCATTCACTTTTTGTAGGACATTTTTTATTGTTTCCAGAGTTCAGATTATGAATAAAGCTGCTATAAACATTCATGTACAGATTTTTGTGTGGACAGATTTTTGTGTTTTCATTTCTCTAGGATAAATACCCAGGAGTATGATTGCTGATTCTTATGGTAAGTCTATGTTTAACTTAATAAGAAACTGCCAGACTTTTTTCCAAATTAGATGTATCATTTCATATTCCCACCAGCAATGTATGAGAGATCCAGTTGCTCTATATCCTCACCAGCAGTTGGTATTGTGGATTTTTTCTTGCCATTTTAGTAGGTTTCTAATTGAATTTTTTGTTTTCTACTCTTGCATTTAGAGAATTCCTTATATATTAATGAAAATAGGTCTCACGTGAGAACTGTGAATTTCAAATGTATCTCCTAGTTCATATCTTGTATTTTCATCTGCTTAACAGGGTCTTTCTCATAGCAAAAGGATTTGGTATTGATAAAATTCAATTTGTTGGTATTTTTCTTTTATGATCATGATTTTGGTGTCATCGCTAAGAACTATACCTAACCCATAAGATTCTTTCCTATGTTGTCTTTTAAAAGATTCATGATTTCACTTTTCACATTTATATCTATGATCCATCTTGAGTTAATTTTTGTGTCAGATGTGAGGTTTATGTTGAAGCCTAAAAATGTACCGTTATTCTAACACCATTTATTGAGAAGCCATTTTTTTCTCCTTTGACTGCTTTTGCCCTTTTGTCAAAATCTGTACTTGATGGGTTAAATCTGGCACTCTTTTCTGTCCTGTCCCTCTACCAATACTACATTGTCTTTTTTTTAATATATATAAAATTTTAAAATATTTATTTATTTAGTTGCACCGGGTCTTAATTGCAGCACATGGGCTCCTTAGTTGTGGTATGTGAACTCTTAGTTGTGGCATGCATGTGGGATCTAGTTCCCTTGCCAGGGATTGAACCCGGGCCCCCTGCATTGGGAGTGTGGAGTCTTAACCACTGCGCCACTGGGAAAGTCCCCCTCTTTTTGAAATTTTTTGTTTTGTTTTGTTTTTATATTTCCATATAAATTTAGAAAGCTTCTCAATGCCTGCAAAAAATCCTCCTGAGATTTTGATAAAAATTGCATTAAGCCTGTAGATCAGTTGGGGGAGACTTGACATCTTTAATGTGTTAAGTCATTTTTCAATCCATAAACACAGTAGATTTCTCTCTTTATTTAGGTCTTTAAAAATATATTCATCAGAGTCTTGTAATTTTCTTCATACTAATCCTGTGCATCTTTTGTTGGATTTAGACTGTAGCATTTCTCTTTTTTTTGTGGAGCAATTAGAAGTGGTTTTGTGTTTTTAATTTCATTTTTGATATGTTTGTTGCTAGTATATACAAATTCAGTTGATTTTTGTATGTGAATCTTGTATCTTGCAAACCTGTAAAACTCAATTTTAAGTGCTTTCCTCTCTTATGTTTCCTGGAAGAAATGGTGTAAAATTGCTGTTATTTATTCTTTCAGTGTTTGATACAATTAAGCAATGAAACCATCTGGCCCAGAGATTTCTTTATCAAAAGGTTTTATACTGTGGATTCAGTTTTTTTAGTATTTACAAAACTATTCAGGTTATCTGTTTCATTTGGGGTGAGTTTGGAGAGTTGTAGCTTTTGAGGAATTTGTTGATTTTTATCCAAGTTGTCGAATTTATGGGCATAGAGTTGTTTTCCCTTATTATCTTTTTAATGTCTGCTGAGTCTGTAGTGATATGTCTTCTTTCATTCATGATGTTGGTAATTTGTCTCATCTCTTTCTTGTAGATAGAAAAATACTTTTTTATCTATTGGGTCAATTTCTTTTAAATCGTGTATAGACTGCTTACATTTAATGTAATTTTGGTATGTTAGGATTTAAGTCTGCTAGTTTGTATTCTCTTTGTTCTTTCTGATTTTCATTGATCTTTCCTACCTTCTTATGAGTTACTTGAACATTTTTTTAGTATTCCATTTAAATTGATTTACAGTGTTAATAAGTGTATCTCTTTGTATAATCTTTAGGTGGTTATTGTACATTTGCATAAATAAATTATATGTAGCAGTCTACCAGTATCCTCATTATGCCACTTCAAATGGAATGTAGAAACAGACCATTGGATAGTTGAGATTTTGTTTCCTTTTTGTGCTAAAGTGCCTGTCAGATGAACAACATTGCTCATGTCATATTTCTCCAAAGTGACCATTGCAATACCTAGTTGTCCTTGATGAAATTATGCAACTTGGAAAGATGTGTACATGATTTAGCAATGTAACAGGTACCATGAAGGAAAAGGTATTTGGCCTGAAGGGAATGCAAACTTAGACTAAAAAGTTCTCATGAGGATTATTGCATTGATTATGTGCTTGTGCAACTGCATGTCTCCAGAATCTGGTCAAGGACCAGATTGCCAACTGAGGGCTGGTTTTAAAAAAAGAAAAAGAAAAAAGCAGATCTAGGAAGACACAACTATAGAAAGTAAGTCTTAAAATATCTTGAAAGGTGACTGTTGTGGGTTGAATTGTCTGCCAGAAAGTTATGTTGAAGTCTAAACCCCAAGGTACCTGTGAATGTGAGATTATTTGGAAATAGGGTGAAGTTAAGATGGGGTCATACTGGGTTAGAATGGGCCCGAAATCCAATGGCTGGTGTCTTTATAAGGAGAGGGAGATTTGGAGACACACGAAGAGGGAAGTAGGCCATGTAATGACAGAGGCAGAGATTGGAGGGCTGCAGCTATAAGCTAAGGAAGACCAAAGATTGCAGCAACCACCAGAAGCTAGGAAGGATTCAAGTAATACAGTGACCCAAGGCAGAGTTTGTTCTAAGGATGCAGGGCTGATGAGAGGAAATGTTCTGAGCTTAGCAGCCATCAGAACCAGCCTCACTGACAATTTATCTGGTCTGTGTCCCTCACTATAGGCTTTTCTTTTACAGAGGAGTAATTGTCAAGAAAGTGGGGACACAGTTTTTGAGGCACTAGCCTGCTGTGTTCCCCCTTTTGCCTGGCAAAGAATAAAGCCACCCTTTCTTTATCCTCCAAAAAAAAAAAAAAAGTGGACAACTGGGCAGATAATAGGAATGCTGAGTTAAATGCTTAGCAGCCAAATTTTACCAAGGAGCAGTACAAGATGATCAGAATTCAAAAGTCCCAAGAACCAAATATAAGGCTAACATTGAAGGGCTCAACAAATTATTTGCAGCTCACATTCAGCTGCAGTTGTCTTGGCAAGGACGGCCTTTAGACTGTGGAGATTCAAGGAGTTTGAGATTTCCACACTATTTCTAAGTCAAGCATGGTTTGTGTCAGGGAAGGGTCTAAGCCAGATCTCAGGAAGCTCCACTGTTGTCAAAGCTCACCAGCCAGAGACCACCATGAACAGAACTGAGGTCGAAGTGAGGTTTCTTTGGCTAGGTGAGGACCTGAGGGGCATCCCTGTAAGAGGTTTTGGACTTGTGATTCAAAGAAGGGTTAACAGAAGTGGAGGCTGGTAGTGATTTGGGTGCTGTCAGGAGCTTGGGGCTATTCAGTGATTGTGTACCTTGGTAATTTTATCTAGGGGGTAGTACATTTAAAGCAGAGCTAGAGTTACTGTTGGCAAAAAAAAAAAAACATGTCAGAAGCAGGAGGTATATAATTACTTTTGTGGCTTCACAGTGTCTTTGTCTCTTGTTTGAGCCATGCTCACTGAGTGGTGGGGCTCTGTCTCAGTCCACTGTGTTCACAGAGCTGCCTTTTCTGATCATTGTTGACATATTGTGACCATTGTTTATATTTAGATGGGACTGTAGCCAAGGCTCTTTTTCCTTTTCTAGGGGCCTGGCCTGGAGACAGCATTTATCACTTCTGCCTACATTCCACTGGTTAGGACACACTCATGTGGCTACACCTAAGAGGCTGGGAAGTAGATTTTAGCTGTGTGACAGAAGGAAATGTGAATTAAGTTTAGTAATTACATAACACTCTCTTTTTGTTGTTGTTGTTCTGCTTTTAAAACAATGTTTTCTCTCTTTATTCCCACTCCCATAAGACATACACCTTATTACTTAATATGTGTCCTTCAGATCTACCTTCTATATATTTAGATTCTATAGATTTTTATGAATCTTTGAAAGATGCATAGGATTGCTTTGAGTGCATTCTTAAAATGTAAATAAATGTTCATTGTATATCATCCAATGATTATTATTGAAAATTAATGATTATTAATTTTTTACTGTGTGTTTTTGAGATCTATGCTGCTACATAAAAATCTAATTTATATCTCCTGATTGCTTCAAAATATTACATTTTATTCATATTCATTTGACATTTTACTTATCGTTTCACCACGTACAAAAAGTCAAAAGCTTTACTAACTTAATTTGTCATATTTACTCTTCCAGTTATAAAGCACCCCTTAGTGGCTTAAGATAATGACAATCATTTTATTCACGGATCTGCAGTTTGGACTAGGATTGTCAGAGACAGCTCATCTCTGCTCCATGCAGTATTAGCTAGTGCTGGCAGTTTCTCAGTTGGTTGGGGCTGGAGTCAACTGAATGCTCAGTCACATCTGGTGGTTGATGTTGGCTGTTTGCTGGGGCTGTTTGCTGGAGCACCTACATACACCTACAGCATGTCCATGTGGCTGCTTGGCTTCCTCACAGTGTGGTGGCTTGGTTCCAAGGGCAGTTGTCCCAAGAGAGCAAGGCAGAAAGAAGTGCATGAGTTTCTTGTGACCTTGTCTCAAAGTCACATAGAGTCACTTCCACTGTGTGTTCTTGGTTGAGGAGGACACAGAGGTCTTCCTAGGTTCACAGGAGAAGACGTAGACCCCACCACCCAATAGAAGAAATGTCAGTGTTACACAGTCCAAAAAAAAAAGGCACGTGGAATGGGATATATTGTAGTATCCATCTTTGGGAAAGACAGTCTGCCACATTTGTGAAAATTAAGGATCTGATTTGGATATAAAACATGATTTTTGAGACTAATTAGCACAAAGATTTTAACTGTAAAAATACAACTTTTTAATAGTCCAAATACACTCTTTCATTTTGGACCAAGTACTAGACTGTGGCCAACAAACTCTTGCTCCCTGTATCCCTAGACTTTTTCTCTAAAGTTATCAATATCTTTCCCCCCGGTCCTTATTTTTTATGCGATCAATGTAACAGATGAGATCAACCACTTACTAGAACATGATTACAAAACCTATGCACACCTTGGGTGTCATAAGGGAAAGTGATTTTTTTTTCCTTCAGAAAATACATCTTATGAGAAAGAAATAGTAACTAGTTCTCAGGCTCTTTCTCCTTTTGTTTTGTGCTGCTGACCAGAGGATCTTTTATGTACTGGATAATCTGATTTGATTCGAAGCCCTCAATACACAGTGTGACTATTCTGAAAGCTTATTGTTTCCATCACTAGAAAGTAGATCCATAATTTTTGTGGTTCTCATGCTTTTTTCTCCAACCTGTTCTCTCCTGAGACTTCATTAAACGTGATGGTGCTGAAGAAAGCACTGCCAAATTAGTTCTCTGCTTTTCTTAAGGTGATAGGATGTGTGGAGAATGGGGAAGTGTTCTAGCAATCAGTAGGTCTAGGAGAGGTTGTAGTTGAGTTCACCTAGGCCTATCAAGTCTTGATTTCTATACATCATTTTAGCCATATCCCTCAACATCCAGAAAGACTGTAGCCAGGTAGATGATGATGCATAGCATAGCAGTGTTTCCCTTTTAGATAAAGTTTTCACCAAAGCAGAAAATCACAGGTAAAACAGTAAGGTGGGCCAATCAAGTTCATCCCTCTTTCTTCTTGAACCTCTAGGCCAAGATGAGATCGGTCTTGGGCTTTTGTTTTCCCTCATTTGTTTGTTTAGTGGAAATTTTCAAATGTATACAAAAGTAATGAGAACAGAATAGTGAACTCCCATGTACCCATCCCCTAACTTCAGCAATTATCAGCTCAAGGCCAATCCTGCAATGTATGTTCTCCACCTTCCTTCCCCAACTGTATTTTTTTTTTTTTTTTCTTTTTGCGGTATGTGGGCCTCTCACTGCTGTGGCCTCTCCCGTTGCGGAGCACAGGCTCCGGATGCGCAGGCCCAGCGGCCATGGCTCACGGGCCCAGCCGCTCCGCGGCATATGGGATCCTCCCAGACCGGGGCACGAACCCGTATCCCCTGCATCGGCAGGCGGACTCTTTAACCACTGTGCCACCAGGGAGGCCCCCCAACTGTATTTTAAATGCATTATTTTAAAGCAAAACCTTGATACAGTTTCATCTGTAAGTACTCAATATGTATGTATAAAAGATAGAGACTCTTTATAACCACAATAACGTTATCACACATTTAAAAATAAGCAATTCTGGAGGCTGTTGAAACATGCAAAAGGTGTATTTGTAATTGAGGACCATGAAGCAAAGTTACATAACATGAAAAAGGAAGTTTTAGTCTCCAAAATCCTGGAAGAGGTTCCAGTTCAGCAGGTCTGTCTGATGTTGAGAGCTACACCCTGTCTTTCTGTCCTTCTAATAAATCCCCTCCTTTTGTGATAAGACTGATTTGTTAGACTTTCATGATTTACACTTGGAACTGTCAGGACAGTCCTCCTGCTATGTAGATACCTTAATGTTGCTCTTTATTTCTCTCCATACTCTTTTATTTCTCACACTACTCAATTTAGTTATAATAATAATGCCATCAGCTCCCATTTATTGAATGCCTGTCACATGCCAGTCACTCTACCAAATACTTGACATTTAAACCTCACAACAACCCACTGAGGACGGTAATTTCCCTATTTTGTAGAGGAAGAAATAAGAATTTACATGGATTAGGTCATTTGCTCAGGTTACACAGTTAATAAGTATGGAACCAAAATCCTACCCAGATCTTTCTAATCCTCAGTCTGTTTTCCCACTCTGCCATGCTGGACCTGACAGGCATGATTTTTGTTTCCTAAAAATCCAATACAGTTCTGTAGCATCAAGCTGTGAGTTGTTCATCAAACCGCTTCCTCCTATTGCTAGGCACATGACTAGACTCCTTCACTGCAGTTAGGCTTGGCCACATGGTTGAGTTCTACCTATGAAAGGTGAACAGAAGAGTTATGCCCTATTTCTTGGCCAGGCCCAATAAAATTTCCCATTTGCTGTCCTCTGTGCTCTGCTTTTGCTATTTAGTTTATGGTGCCTAAAGTGACCTTGGAAGCCACATGTTGACGATGGCAAAAACTGACAGCTTGGGTCTCTGACAGAGGCCCCTGCCACCAATCTCAAATCTCCTTGAACTATTTATATGAGCAGGAGATAAACTTCTGTTGTATTTAAGCCATTATGTATTTAGGGGTCTATTTATTACAGTAGTTAGCCTTCCTTAATTTTTATGTACTATTTCAATTATGCTTTCCTGGGTAACAAACCACCTCAAAATGTTAGTGGCTTAAAACCACAGTCTTAACTCATGATTCTGTGAATCAGAAACTTAGGCTCTTGCCTATACTTGTTCGTGCAGCTACAATCAGCAGGTGGGTCAGCTGGGGACTGACTGGTCTAGCATTGCCTGCCTCACATGCCTGGAGATAAGAGTGGCTGCTGGCTGGACCACGTGTCTCCAGCAGGTTTGCCTGGGGTTGTTCACGTGGTAGTGGAAGTGTTCTCTGCAGCAAGAGTGGGCAAGCCCCGATCCGAAAGTACTTTTCAGGCTTCTGCTTGCATGTGTTTGCCAGTGTACCATTATCCAGTGTAAGTTACAGAGGCAGAGGGAAATGTAATTTATTAGAGAGTATTTACTTCAGCACTCTCCCATATATACTAACAGTACTAATGCACAAATTAGGCAAATCGTTCACATATGTACAACAGCTCAGTCGCTCAACTGTCAACTCTTATTTGACAATAGAGTGCAGCTTTTTTTTTTTTTTTCTATTTATTTTTGGCTGTGTTGGGTCTTCGTTGCTGTGCCCGGGCTTTCTCTAGTTGTGACGAGTGGGGGCTACTCTTTGTTGCGGTGCACGGGCTTCTCATTGCTGTGGCTTCTCTTGTTGAGGAGCACGGGCTCTAGGCGCGCGGGCTTCAGTAGTTGTGGCATGTGGGCTCAGTAGTTGTGGCATGTGGGCTCAGTAGTTGTGGCTTGCGGGCTCTAGAGCTCAGGCTCAGTAGTTGTGGCGCACAGGCTTAGTTGCTCTGCGGCATGTGAGATCTTCCCGGGCCAGGGCTCGAACCCGTGCCCCCTGCATTGGCAGGTGGATTCTTAACCACTGTGCTACCAGGGAAGCCCTAGAGTGCAGCTTTAAGGCTGTTTTCATAACCCCTGAATCAAGTTGTAATATCGGGGTTGGTTTTAATAAAAATTATATTGATTTTGTTTTAAAATTACATTTCAGGTTTATATATAAAAAGTGAAATATTTACCAATACATGATAAATTCATAGCATTGGCACTATAACAGTGATGTTGTAGCTTATGGCCTAAATTTACCTGAGGTTTAATGAATCCAATTTATCAAGATCCTATGGATTTGTAGCCAAATCCATACTTTAAAACAATCTTTAAAGGGCTAAACTTAGATTCACCCTTGTTTAGAGTAACTTGTAAGGAAATGATTAAGTTCTAAGTTCAGTACTTTTTCACTTTCCTTAACTTTTCCTTTATTAGGCCACACTGAACCACCTGTAAGGACAGAATGCCTTCCTCCACTGCTCAGGGCAAAGTACTCTGCAGTGCCTTACCTCCACAATGCTATTGATATGGTGGTTAAAGGCCTGAGTTCTGGAGCCAGAATGCCCAGATTCACATCCTGTCATTTCTGCTTGTTGTGTGACCCTGGGCAAGTTAACTACTCGGTACCTCAGTTTCTTCACCTATAAAATGGGAATAATTACCACAGCCTAACTCATAGGGCTATTATGAGGATTAAATGAGATAAAGTATCTAAAAAAGCCCTTAGTTCAGAGCCTAACCCAGGTTATAAGAGGTCACACGAATTTTCTTTTCTTTTTAAATTTCAGCTTTCTTGAGGTATAATTGACAATTTTATTTCTAATTACTCTTCAGACCTATATCTGAGAATGAAATATTTACAAATACATTATAAACTTAGGTTTGTAGGAGATTGCCTATTTTCTTAGGAGATGTATGCTAAAATATTGAGATAAAGTCTCATTTGAAAGTTGTATAGCAACTTTCAAATGCTATACAAAAAGAAAAAATATGTGGAAAATATAGAACGTTAAATATGGTGCCATGTTAATACTTGTTAATATATGTAGGATATGAATGTTCATTGTATTATGTCAAGTTTTCTGTAGGTTTGAAATCTTTCGTAATAAAGCTTGGAGGGAGGATGGAAGTACTTTCCCCAGTTCTCTCAGTGTCTCATTTTTCTTTTCATTTCTTCTTCCGCCCTCTCTGTTATCTCCCCCAAATTGTCTCTCACATCTCTCCCACGTGGGGCCCCTTGTCTCTCCTCATCTACAGGTTATCTCTTTATTATGTACTTGTTAATAGCCGCAGCTTAACGTAAGTGGTTAAACATACAAACTCTGGAGCCAGACTGTGTTGGAATATCTGCCATCTCGCTTATTGTGTGACCTTGGGCAAGTTACTTTAAACTCTCTGTAGCTCAGTTTCCTCCTATGGTTATCGTAAGGAGTAAAGAAACAATGAGTATCTATAAACGATTAGGAGAGGGCCTGGTATATTATCAGCCTCTGTAGGAATTTGCCATAATGATAATAATAATCTTTTGGTGTCCCTCACGTCTTTCCTTCTGTTCAGTGGTGATAGGCCCTGGAGCCTTCCTCTTGAGGAGAGGGAGTTGGGAGAAGACTGCAAATGCTTTTTACTTAATACCTTTTTTTTTTTTTTTCCTCTGAACACAAAAGGAATTGAAGTGGGCAAAAATCCTCCTGAAAAATGTTTCCACGTTTAGAATAAATATGTTCTAGTCTGGTTTTGCTTTCTGATTTCCCCCTGAAAAGATAATTATTTAACAGTAAAATCTTGTATTAACCCTGGATATTGGTAGTGGCATCAACACCTTACCCCTAACCTCACAGGCCCATCTAGTCTGCACTGTCTTCTCCTTTCTCACTCTTGAAATGGCACAGCCCTTCTTCCTGTACGAAGGTCAGCCTCTCACCTGTGCTGGAGATCCCAGCCTCCTCACCTTCTAGGAACCTTGCATTCTCATTTACTCCTTCTCTCTTCTGTACTCACCTCTCCCTCCCAATTACGTCTTTTCCATGAACATTTAACTTCTTCTCATCTTAAGTTGGACGAGGGAACCCTCCCTAGATTCCATATCCCCTTTGAGCTACTGTCTTATCTTTTCTGCTTCACATGATATTTCTTGAAAGAGATTCTCATTTTCCAGCTACTTCTCAGCCCACTCCAGTGGCTTCCCTGCTGTCAGTTTAACAAAACAGCTGTTACTAAGGTGACCCATAAACTATATGTCACTAAATCCTCGGGCATTTTTCAGGACTAACATTATTTTGACTTACAAAAACATTCAACAGTTCGACTATAATCTCCTTATTGAAACCTCTTTCTTTATTCACCGTTATAATAAAGTAGTGAATAATAATAGTAGTGTGTCTCTGCCCCAGGAGTCTCAGGTCTCATGCTAGCATCCATGAAACAGTGTCTGACTTATTAAATAACTTGTGAGTGGACTAAAATAAAATCCCAGACTTGACACTAACCATCGTATTCCTAGCAGCCCCACAGTGCCTGGCATGAAGTAGGTGTTCAGTATTTATTTGTGAGATGGCTGGATGGACGGATGGACTTTCTCAGCTCTGCCAAGACATTGCAGGGATAAGACCTTTCAGAAGAGCCAACCAGGTTCTGGGATTGTGAGGGAGACAGCTGAGAGAACGTGAACATTAATTTGATCTGAGGTTTCTCTGGGTTTATGTGTCTAATTGGAGAGCATTTTGATCAGCCAGCTTCTCTTCTGAAATGTAAACCATCTGACAGAGGTAATCCTATTAGTTCCATTTTTATTCTGAATTAGTTGAGCTGGTGTAATGTTCTAATATTTATCTGAGTGTAGCGGTGGTGCGTGGGGAGGGCTGATGTGAGAGGTCGGCAGCCTGCAGTGGGCAGAGGCCTGGGTTCTCTTTCGAAGGGGGAATTCTGGATATTCCTGGGTTTCTTAGAGAAGGTGTGCAGGTGGGGGAACCAGGAAGTTAGAGAGAAGTTGGATAACAGCAAAGGCACACTTGGTCAGCCTCAAGATCTGCCCGAAGCCTGCTGGCGGTCGCTGTGGACACACCATAGAAATTGATCTCTGAAGCTGCTGGTGCCAGAGTGCTTCAGACTCTAACTGTCCCTGTAAGGATGGACTGTTCCCCTTTTACAAACAGCATTTTTTAAAGTAACCTAAGCAAAGTTTTACATAGAATAAAACTGTTTTCAGGACAGATAAAAAGAGTGAAAAGAATGCATGAGAATATTAAATGTACAACTATTAAGATTTCTTGAATTAGAAACTGAATAATTATGTAGAAAGGCAAACAGCCTTTAGGGTGACAGAGGGGTTCTTGGAGTTGACAAGAGTGACAAGAATTATCTAGGGTTTGACTCTCAACAGGAGGGATATCACCCCAAGGGGGTAAAAATTGGTTCTTGGGGGACAAAAACGAGCAGCTTAGTGATTCAACGGCCTGCATGGCCAAGGTACCTAAACAGAAATACAGTATATTTGTGGTATTAGAATTTCATGGTGGCAAAGGGCATTAGGTAAAAATGTCTTAAAAGTCTCCTTACAGGGCGATAACAAAAAAAAAGTTGAGAAACACTGGACCTGTTGATTCAAATGTAAGGATTTTGTTGATCACCAGTGGGTCCCCCTGGGAAGACGAACTGGAAATGTGTGTTGACTCAGCAGAAGGAAAAAGATCTCACATGTTGTCTAGTGAGTATCCACTGGGAGATCTAAAAGCAGTGGTGGGCAGCTGGGCCATCCCCCAGAGCTGCTCAGTAGGTGATGAGCTTCTGGCTCCATACAGATTCAGTGCCCAGGAGGCCAGGCTGATGGCCCCAGACACACGCAGCCAGTTCCTGGACACAGCAATAGGATGGTATGAATTGGGTGGGAGTTCGGATTCCAGTAGTTAAACCACCCACCTTCCACTCTCCAGATTTGTTTTGCTGTGTTCTGTTCTTAGCTACCTCCCTCCCTACCCTTCTCTCCTGCTAGCTCTCAAGACTCCCATTATTCATTGCTGCTGCAGGCAGGGGGATCAGTAGCAATGTTGAATGAAAAGAATGCTAGACACACAGAACCACATGCTGACATCAAAGAAAGAAATGACCTTCAGCCATACAATTTTAGTGTGGAAAGCCAGATAATACACTCTAACATCTGTGAAATCAGATTAAAATGCAAGTAGACTTTTAGCTTTCCTAATCCCTGCTTCTGAATAGGACCTGGACATGCAGGTCCTTAACAAAATAAAAATGAAGACAATGTCAGGTATAGGGAATGGTTAGTTCTTACCCCACAGGTATTTGGCCTTGGAAATGGCTTCTGGTCTCTCAGCAGCTTATAAGTCTAGACTTTGCTATCAGTTTGAAAATGGCAATGTTGTTTCAGAGGGGCTCCTAAGTGTGGGAAGGATGGCCTAGTACAGTCTCCTCTTTTGCCCTATCCCTGATGCTCATTAAGGTCATGCTAGAAGGGAAAGGTCTGATTAGATAACCAGCGTTGCTACTTCTGGAGCTCTACTACATGTCAGGCACTGTTTTAAGTGCTTTACATATATTAATTACTTCTTATAACCAAACAACCCTGCAAAGGGAGCACTATTATTACAGATGGTAAGCTCAGGCACAGAAAAGCTAAGTCACTTGTCCAAAGTCACACAACTTCCGGTAGCACTGGAATTTGAACCCAGATCTTCAGTACCCACAGAACTTGCTGTAACTCTGCTGTTTATATGCCTTGGGGCCAACTCTCCCTAACTTAACGCTGTCTTTGAAGTCATGGATGAATGGGCTTACAATGAAGTTGCTCTTAACACCATGTACTTTGGATTTTTATGTAAGTAGAACCTTGGGTCAGTCATCAGGCCCCCTGCACAGTTGAATCCTTTAGGCCACTTACATAATGGACTAATTGCTGGATACGTGCTGCCCTCTTGTGATGAAAATAATCCCAATACGACCTTCTCGAGCTCTCCGGAATGCACCTACTTCCTTTAGTCCAGTCCCATGGTTAGGGGGTAGAAGATGTGTGAGCTCTGAAAAGTCAAGACTCTTGTGTCACCTGACATTCTCCAGGGTGTTTCTAGCCTTGTGACTCTCAGTCAGTGAGGCTTGTAAACGTGATTCCAGAGTCCTGTAAATTTTAGCACCATTAATATAGAAGAGACCAGGCTTCCCAAAGGGACACTAAAGAGACCCCATCTGTGTCCTTGGGGGGAGAGTTCATTTTGTTTAACTTGCCCTAGTGGATTGGGATCAGGTTTAAGAGACTTAGCAGAAAGAAGGTCAGTTGGAGAATGAACTGAAGGTCACAAACTATCAGAACAGAGGGAAAATAAAGCCAGCAGAAGGCCCGTGTTCTGGTTCTTGCCATAGTGATAATACAGCGTGTGGCCTTGGGCAAGTCGCTTTTGCTCTCTGATGCCAGTGTCTGCACTGGCAGAGTAAGAGGGGTGAACTAAGTGAGCTCAAAGTCTTAGATACTACCAGGTCCAAAATCCCTTTCCTAAAGGGTGTTGTTTCACCGCCCCCCCCCATTTTTAGAGACATCCTCATTAGTAAAACAAGGTACATATCCATACTCACTAGTTCTCAGTTTCCTCCCTCGGGAAATAATCCCTACTGGACAGGGTTGTTGGGAAGAACCAGTTTCCACTTGACCCAGTGCTAATGGGTTCAGTCAGACTGGGTTTGTTTAGGCAAAGACACACGCACACATACAAATGTTTAAAATCAAGGAAGACTAATTTTGAAGATACACCTACCCAGTTATAAGTGACTATCTTCACAGTGCCACTTGAAAATATGCTGATTTATGGGTTACTCATTATTCCCTGCAGCTGTAGTTATTACCAGTGCCTGTCTGTGGCTGTAACACATCTATGTGTGTGGGCAGTGCCTGGGTACCGTCTAGGGTGATCGGTCCAGGGCAGGGAGTCTCTTCCTATCCAAAGAAGACATTACATTGTTCTGTAACTTCCACCTGCTTCCAAACCATTTATTAGAGTCCTATACTTGACGGGTTCACGTAGATTGAAAAAAAAAAAAAAACCTTATAGCAAGAATCTTTGACTTGCTAATCCCACTGCAAAGAAATAATCCTAAAGAACTTTCTACTTCCATAGAAATGTCTGTAAGAATCACCACGACCACCACAGCCAGTCTGGAAACCTGAGTGTCTGTCTAACACTTGGGACATAATTGAGCAAATTATCAAACCAATAGAATACAAATGATAATTATAAAGATTAACAATGTGGGGAAATGATTGAAAGAAATTGCAGATGTACACTGTGATTATAACTATGTAAAAAGATGTCAAAATAGTCAACCTTAAAAAAGAAATTCTGACATGGACGAACTCTGAGGACATCATGCTAAGTGAAATAAGCCAGTCATAAGAAGACAAACACTGTATGGCTTCACTAATATGAGGGACCTAGGATAGTCAAAATCACAGAGAAAGAAAGGAGAAGGGTGGTTGCCAGGGTCTTGGGGAATGGGGAAATGGGGAGTTATTGTTTAATGAGTATAGAATTTTGGTTTTACAAGAAGAGTAATTCTGGAGATGAGCGTTGGTGATGGTTACACAACATATGGATGTGTTTATACCACTGAAATGTATACTTAAAAATGATTAAGATGGTAAATTGTATGTGTATTTTACCACAACAAAAAAAGTCTCCGAGTAGGCAAAATATGGAAAAATAGCATGCAAAAATAAGTAGCTGTGTTAGCATTGTGTTACTATAAGCGTTATTTGAATCTTTTACTTTAATATTGTGATACTGCTTTTGTAACACAAATGTGACAGAAAAAGTCAAGGAAAAAAATTTGAGTTATTTCGATATTTGTTATTTGCCCCAAAAAGCACCTAAGTAGTCTTGGGGAAAATCAGAAACTTATTTAACATCCTTGAACTTATTTTATAGTTTACTATTGTTTAAAATCTTTTTTTTTTTTCTTCATTACAGATCATTGGGGGCCTGTAATCTTTTCAGTGCTTAGTGCTTCTAAAAGTTTTAAGCTGGTCTTGGATGCAGTTAATTCAGTTTTTTTGTTTGTTTGTTTTTGGTTTTGGTTTTTTTTGCGGTACGCAGGCCTATCACTGTTGTGGCCTCTCCCGTTGCGGAGCACAGGCTCCGGATGCGCAGGCTCAGCGGCCATGGCTCACGGGCCCAGCCGCTCCGCGGCACGTGGGATCCTCCCGGACCGGGGCACGAACCCGTGTCCCCTGCATCGGCAGGTGGACTCTCAACCACTGCGCCACCAGGGAAGCTCTGTTAATTCAGTTTTAAGTGAGAATCACGCTGGGATGGCCCCTGGGCCCTGCAGCTCTGCTGCCAGCCCATCTGTGTGGTAACATGAGCTTTGTCCTTACCTGCTAATTCCACTTTCATTAAAATTCCTCTCTATGGACCTGGAATAATGGTCATGGTTCTGCCTTTCGGCTCCAGAGCAAGGATTTTTTTTTTTCCCTGTAAGTGAGCAGTTAGTTACTGGAAATAGATGTGTGTAACACCTGGAAGTGGACGAAAACACCGATGAGCCAAATGCTCCTTCCCAGTTTGGCAGCCGAAAGGGACACCTGGCAAAGGCTGGAGGGCCTGGCTCTGTACGGTGGTGCCAGCTCCCGCTCTGCTCTTACTGTGCAGTGAAGACCTGGATGTGCCTCCCTCTGTTCAGTGAGTGACGCAAACGGTCGGGCGCTTTGGGAAGAATGATGACAACTAACAGCTATGCTTTTCACCAACGGAGCCGGGATACTGCAGGAAGCTTGATGTGGAATGTTTTTAGACTTGACTTGGAGAACTTCCAGTCCCGTATTTGACCTTGTTGGGAAGTTCCCTAAGCCTAAGAGTGTAAAGAGGACACCTGGGGGTGCCATTGTGAGCAGAAATGAGAAGCGTTGGTTTAATAATATTGTATATTGAGCACTGACCCTGCACTGGGCATTGTGCTAACTGCTTTCCATGCTTCAGCTCATTTAATCCTCACAACAACCCTGGGAGTCAGTACTCTGGGATTCCTATTTTTCAAGGAGGAAATTGAGATTCTGACAGTCTTAAGATGTGGCCCAAAGCCCCCCAGTGATTTGACATGGCTTATTTTATAAGTTCCAAATCAGCAAGGACAAGCCATAAATGTAGTTCTGAAATACAGGAGCTATAGTTTCTCTCCCTAAATCAGCTCACGGTTCCTGTGGAAAGAAATAGTCGTACCCTAAGTTTGTGGAATTCCTTTATTTCCCCAAATTTTCTGTTATCTTTTTCTTAATTAGGAAAAGTCTCCACTTCTCTGCACAGAAGCTCACCTGTGGGTAATGGAGAACTTTAGTGAATTAGGAGCCTGATTTTACTTTTTTTTTTTTTTTTTTTTTGCGGTATGCGGGCCTCTCACTGTTGTGGCCTCCCCCGTTGCGGAGCACAGGCTCCGGACGCGCAGGCTCCGGACGCGCAGGCTCAGCGGCCATGGCTCACAGGCCCAGCCGCTCCGCGGCATATGGGATCCTCCCAGACCGGGGCACGAACCCGTATCCCCTGCATCGGCAGGCGGACTCTCAACCACTTGCGCCACCAGGGAAGCCCCTGATTTTACTTTTTTAAGAAAAATAGAAAAACTATCATTCGCCATCTAAAAGACTAAAGTATCTCCAAGTTAGAATTTAAGCCAACAACACACAAATTCAGTTTCCCTTAGAGGCAGTTTTAATTTTGATAGTCTCTAAAAGCAGTAATCTTTGGTAGTTTCTGGATACAGTTTAGACTCTCTAAAGTTTAGTTTTAGCAGTTTAATAAATGACGAATTTGTCAGCTGAGAAGTGTGGTTCTCTCGCTCAGCAAGCCTGAAGTCTGAAGCACCCTTGACCCGTGCCCATTCCTTTGTGCTTTCTGGGCATATCTGCTGCCCAGGATCTCTGGTAGAGAGTTGCTGCCTCAGGGGCTATTAGGCAAATACCCAAATCGGGGGGTGTGGGCAGAGTGGGTAGGAGCCGCCAAAGCAGTGCCTTAGGGGAATGGCCCCCATGTGCTGAGTGACTGTACAGGATTTTCCCCCTAACTTCCAGGACCAACTTCCTGAATTGAACCCTTCCTAACCGGGGCTGCTGTATTAAGTCAGGCTGGACTTCTGAGAACTCCCAAGGTACTGTTGGAGGGCCCCCTCACCCCTGCCCCTCTCATGCTTGGCCCGTCACCTTGGTACCTCTTGCCACAGTGGGTCCAGGCCCACCTCTGTCCTCCCCTCGGCAGTGAACAGCCGAGGAAAATAGTGGACGTCAAACCCGGCCTGCTAGGGCCCATCATGGCACGGTGCTGAGGGATGTGAGGTTCGGCCATGCCAGCGTACCCTGGCCCCAGCCATTGGGGACTCAAGTTATTCCCCCTGAGAAGCCACCTGTGTGGGTCGGGTAGTTAAATGGAGAGGCCTCAGATGCTTTCTCTGCTTTTTTCGGTCCCTTGGTGGGTAGAGAGGCCTGCGAAGGATCACACTGAGGATGCCTCTTGCCTTCCCTCATCAGGCTCTCATAGCACGTCACCCCAGGGCCCCACCCCATGCAGTAAGTGTTCCTAAAGGGGTCACAGTGTGCTTGCCAGGCCGAGTCCCTTTTTAAAATCCCAGACTCAGGCAGTTAGAAAAAATGAGTGTTTTCAGTATTTTACTAACAAATGAATTGGCAAAAGAACAAGTTCTCTGGTGATACCTCCCCCTTTCCCCCATTTAGCATCCACCAGGTGCCCGCCCCGGTGGCAGGGGTCTGACGTGCTCTCTGGGTTATCAGCGGCTTGCCTTGCCTCCAACTCAAGTCACTCGCATAACTGCTCGGGGGCAGGAAGAGACTTCCCTTCCTCAAAAGGGCGAGAGAGAGACAGACAGAATTCCTTTTGGAGCGCTGATTCTTCTTCCTGGGACAGAGAACCTCTGCCCACAGCATCAGTCTTCCGAAGGTCAACCCCGACCCACGAAAGCCCTGAGTGGAGCCTCAGCATTACGAAGGCAGCGTCCTGTCCCTCAGACTGGATAAGAGGAGGGCATCCTGCGATCTTTGTCAGCAGACGGTGAGACTCCAGGACTAAAGACGTAAGCCCATGGCGGGTCCTTCCTTTGGCACCAAGTCCCTACAGAACCTTGGATGAGTCAAATCCCCACACTGTACCCCCCCTCAGTATCCACAGCTGTGAAGTGGGAATAATATCAACACATGGGGAAGTACTGAGGAGGAAGAGAACATTGCAGGTAAAACACTTTTGTTCGTTGAGCACCTTTTCCCCAAGAAACACGGCACCAACTTTGCACCGTGTCCCCAACTCTTCATTGAATGCGGCAGTGACCGACTCACTCTCCCTGGTCTTTGGGCAGGCGTTTCTATGAGC
Source organism: Mesoplodon densirostris (assembly GCF_025265405.1). Classification (NCBI taxonomy): domain Eukaryota; kingdom Metazoa; phylum Chordata; class Mammalia; order Artiodactyla; family Ziphiidae; genus Mesoplodon; species Mesoplodon densirostris. Next base: position 67,543,655 of record NC_082669.1, read on the forward strand.
TCAAAGTCTCATTCCTCTAACTTCAGATTAAAATAATCATGCATTAACATCTCTTCAGAGTATGTTTACAGTCACTAAAACAGCTCATACTTTTCCTGCAGAATTGTAACAGCTACTCAGGGACTCTGCCAATCAGAGTGCGCACACGGAGCTCGTTTTGCACCACGAAGGCAGGAATCCTGGAAGTTCCACTTCGGCAGACACTGGATGTTTCAGACGTCCAAGACAGGCAACTGCACAGAGTCACACCCAGGGCCAAGACCCACCCACAGGAAAACATCCCCTCAGAAACAGACAATCCGCTTCTCGCCTTCAAAGACTTTGGCCTCCTCTGGCTTTATCAAGTTTCCGTTTAAGCTGTTGGAGAAACACAAAGAACACAAGTAAGTGTGAGACTACTGTATGCTCCTTCCCATTATGTGTTCCTAACACACTCTTGTGCTTCACACAACCCTGAAATTAAGGAACAGAATCTGTCCAACACTTGTTTTTACTTTTCTCTTTTTTAAAATTGAAGTATAGTTGATTTATAGTATTGTGTTAATTTCAGGTGTATAGCATGGTGATTCAGTACCTGCAGATAATATTCTGTTACAGGTTATTACAAGATAATGGGTATAATTCCCTGTGCTATACAGGATATTCTTGTCTATTTTATGTATAGTAATTTGTATCTGTTAATCCCATACCCCTGATTTGTCCCTCTCCCCTTTGGTAACTACAAGTTTATTTTCTATATCTGTGAGTCTATTTCTGTTTTGCATATACACGCATTTGTATTATTTTTGGATTCCACATGTAACTGATATATAGTATTTGTCTTTCTTCCTCTGACTTATTTCACTTAGCATAATTTTCTCTAGATCCAGCCACATTGCTGTAAATTGTAGTATTTCATTCTTTTTTATGGCTAATATTCCATTGTGTGTGTGTGTGTGTGTGTGTGTGTATGTGTATCACATATTAATCCAATCATCTGTTGATGGGCACTTGGGTTGCTTCCATGTCTTGGCTATTGTAAATAGTGCTGCTTTGAACACTGAGGTGCATGTATCTTTTCAAATTGGTGGTGTAGTTTTTTGTGGATATATACCCAGGAGTGGAATTGCTAGATCATATGGTAGTTCTATTGTTAGTTTTTAAAGGAACCTCCATACTGTTTTCCATAGTGGCTGCACCAATTTACATTCCCACCAACAGTGTACAAGGGTTCCCTTTTTTCTACATCCTTTCCAGCGTTATTTGTAGACTTTTTGACGATAGCTGTTCTAACAGGTGTGAAGTGATACCTCATTGTGGTTTTGATTTGCATTTTCTAATAATTAGCGATGTTGAGCACCTTTTCATATGCCTGTTGGCCATCTGTAAGTCTTCTCTGGTAAAATGTCTATTCAGATCGTCTACCCATTTTTTAATTGGGCTTTTTTTTAATGTTAAATTGTATGAGCTGTTTGTATATTCTGGACATAAACCCCTTGTTGATTGCATCATTTGCAAATATTTTCTCCCATTATGTAGGTTGTCTTTTCATTTTTTTGATGGTTTCCTTTATGGTGCAAAAGCTTTTAAGTTTAATTAGGTCCCATTTGTTTATTTTTGCTTTTATTCCTTTTGCCTTAGGAGACTGACCCAAGAAAAAATATTGCTATGATTGATGTTAAAGAGTGTTCCCCCTATGTTCTCTTCTGGGAACTTTATGGTTTCCAGTCTTATGTTTAGGTCTCTAAACCATTTTGAGTTTATTTTTGTATATGATGTGAGGGAATGTTCTCATTGTTTTACATGTAGCTGACCAGTTTTATCAGCATCACGTGTCTAAGACATTGTCTTTTCTCCATTGTACTGTATATTCTTACCTCCTTTGTTGTAGATTAATTTACCATAGGTGCATGGGTTTATTTCTGGGCTCTGTATTCTGTTCCACTGATCTGTTTTTGTGCTGATACCATGCTGTTTTGATTACTGTGGCTTTGTAGTATAGTCTGAAGTCCAGGAGGGTTATACCTCCAAATTTGTTCTTTTTTCTCAGGATTGCTTTGGCAATTCAGGGTTTATTGTGGTTCCATATAAATTTTAGGATTATTTGTTCTAGTTCTGTGAAAAATATCATGGGTATTTTTACAGGGGTTGTATTAAATCTGTAGATTGCTTTGGGCAGTATGGCCATTTTAATAATATTTATTCTTCCAATCCAAGAGCATGGGATATCTTTCCATTTGTTTGAATCACCTTCAATTTCCATCATCAGTGTTCTATAGAGTATAGGTTCTTTCACCTCCTTGGTTAAGTTTATTCCTAGGTATTTTATTTTTCTGACATGATTTTAAATGGGATTTCTAAAACTTTTCTCTTTCTAATATTTCATCATCAGTGTTACAGAAACACAACCGATTTCTATATATTAATCTTGTATGCTTCCACCTTGCTGAATTCATTTAGTAGTTTTAATAGTTTTGTGGGGAGACTTTAGGGTTTTCTATATAGTATCATGTCATCTGCAAATAGTGACAATTTTACCTCTTCCCTTTCAATTTGGATATCTTTTATTTCTTTTTTTTTGTCTGTTGTGGCTAGGACTTCCACTGCTATTTTAAATCAAAGTGGTGAGAGTGGACATCTTTGTCTTGTTCCTGAATTTAGCAGAAAGGCTTTCAGCTTTTCACCATTGAGTATTATACTGGCTGTGGGTTTGTCATAAATGACCTTTATGATGTTGAAATATGTTCCTGCTATACCCACCCACTTTGATGAGAGTTTTTTATCATGAATGGATGTTAAATCTTGTCAAGTGCTTTTCCTGTGTCTGTTGAGATGATCATGTGGTTTTTTTGGTCTTTCCTTTCGTTAGTGTGGTGTATCACTGATTGATTTGCATATGTTGACCCATCCTTGTGTCCTGGAATAAATTCACTTTATCATGGTGTATGATCCTTTTTATGTATTGTTGGATTTACTTTGCTAATATTTTGTTGAGGATTTTTGCATTTATATCAAAAATATTGGGCTGTAGTTTTCTTTTTTGTAGTGTCATCTGGTTTTGATATCAGGGTAATAGTGACCTCCTAGAATGAATTTGGGAATGTTCCCTCCTCTTCAATTTTTTGAAATAGTTTAAGAAGGATAGGTATAAGTTCTTTATATGTTTGCTAGAATTCCTCTGTGAAGCTGTCTGGTCCTGGACTTTTGTTTGCTGAGAGTTTTGTTTGTTTGGTTTGGTTTTTATTAGATTCAATTTCACTTCACTTCTAGTGATCAGTCTGTTAAAATTGCCTGTTTCTCCTTGACTCAGTCTTGGTAGGCTATATGTTCCTAGAAATTTGTCCATTTCTTCTACATTGTCCAATTTGTTAGCATATAAATGTTCATAGTATTCTCTTAGGATTTTCTGTATCTCTGTGGTATCAATTGTTATTTCTCCTTTCATTTCTTATTTTGTTTATTTGGGTCCTCTCTCTTTTCTTCTTGGTGAGCCTGGCTAAAGGTTTATCAGTTTTGTTTCTCTTTTCAAAAAACCAGCTCTTGGTTTCATTCATCTTTTCTACTTTTCTTTTAATCTCTTTTATTTCCTCTCCAATCTTTATTATTTCCTTCCTTCTGCTGACTTTGGGCTTTGTTTGTTCTTCTTTTTCTAATTCCCTTAGGTGGTATGTTAAGTTGTTTGAGATTTTTCTTATTCCCTGAGGAAGGTCTGTATCACTGTGAACTTTCCTCTTAGAACTGCTTTTGCTGCATCCCAGAGATTTTGGAAAATTGTGTTTTCGTTTTCCATTGGTCTTGAGGTATTTTCTGATTTCCTCTTTGAGTTCATCATTGACCCATTGGTTTTTTAGTAGCATATTGTTTAGTCTCCACATGTTGTTGTTCTCTCATTTTTCTTTCTGTAGCTGATTTCTAGTTTCATACTATTGTGGTCAGGAAAAATGCTTGATATAATTACTAGCCTCTTAAGTTTGCTGAGGCTTGTTTTGTGACCTAGTATGTGATCTATTCTAGAGAATGTTCCATAGGCATTAAAATAATGTGTATTCTGCTTGTTTTGGCTGTAGTGTCCTGTAGATATCAATTAAGTCCAACTGGTCTGCTGTGTCATTTAGGACCTCTACTGCCTTACTGATTTTCTATCTGCATGATCTGTCCATTGTTGTAAGTAGGGTGTTAAAGTACCCCACTATTATTGTATTATTGTCAATTTCTCCCTTTATGTCTGTTAGTATTTGCTTTATGTATTTAGGTGCTCCTGTATTGGGTGTATATGTTAGAGTGTAATAACCTCTTCTTGTATTGATTCCTTTATCATTATATAATGCCCTTCTTTGCCTTTGTTTTAGTCTATTTTGTCTAATATGAGTATTGCTCCCCCTGCTATCTTGTCGTTTCCATGTGCATGAAGTTTTTTTTCCATCCCCTCACTTTCACTCTGAATGTGACTTTTGCCCTGAAGTGAGTCTCTTGTAGGCAGCATATTGAAGGGTCTTGCTTTTTTTGTTTGTTTTGTTTTTTTTTTTGCTGTACGCGGGCCTCTCACTGCTGTGGCCTCTCCCGTTGCGGAGCACAGGCTCCGGACACACAGGCTCCGCGGCCATGGCTCGCGGGCCCAGCCGCTCCGCGGCATGTGGGATCCTCCGGGATCGGGGCACGAACCCGTGTCCCCTGCATCGGCAGGCGGACTCTCAACCACTGCGCCACCAGGGAAGCCCGGGTCTTGCTTTTTTATCCAGTAAGCCACCCCTTTTCTTTTGATGGGAGCATTTAGTCCATTGACATTTAAGGTAATTATTAATTGGTATGTACTTATTGCCATTTTATTCCTTGTTTTCCAGTTGTTTTTGTAGTTCTTGTTTGTCCATTTCTTCTTCTTGTCTCTCCCATTGTGGTTTGATGCGTTTCTTTATAGTATACTTGAGTTCCTTTCTTTTTGGTTTTTGTGTATCTATTGTAGGCTTTTGATTTGTGATTACCATGGAGTTCATATATGTTGACCCATAATTATATATACTTGCTTTAAACTTATAATCATTTAATTTCAAACACATTCTAAAAGATCTACATTTTTACTCCTGATGTCATATTTTATATCTCTCTGCTTATCCCTTTACTGTTTATTATAGTTATAGTCACTTTTATAATTTTTTCGGTTTTTTATTATGATGGTTTTATTAACAAGTATATAATATACTGCATACTGTACATACGAGGACTGTACAGTACAAATTTATGTTCACAGTTTGACATGATAAAATGTCATCATTGAATTCCATCTTTTTTTTAATCCACGTACTGGTTTAAGTGATCTTCAATCCTCAATATATATATGTCTTTCCTATTATTATTTTCCCTTTCCTATAGATTCTTCTTTTCCATTTAAAGACTCTTCAATATTTCTTTCAGGGTAGGTTTAGTATTGCTGAATTTTTTGTTTTTTGCTTGTCTGAGAAATTCTTCTCTCCTTATATAATCTTCTCTCCTTGATAATCTTGCTGGGTTGAGTATCCTAGGTTGTAGGTTTTTCCCCTTCAGGACTTTGAATATGTCATGCCACTCCTTCTAGCCTGCAAGGTTTCTGCAGAGAAATCAGATGATAGCCTTATGGGGCGGGGGTTGCCTTGTGTATGACGCTGTTTTACACTTGCTGCCTTTAGAATTCTAACTTTTGCCATTTTAATTATGATATGCCTTGGTGTGGGTCTGTTTGGGTTCATCTTGTTTGGGACCCTCTGTGCTTCCTGTACCTGGATATTTGTTTCCTTCTTTAGGTTTGGGAAGTTTTCAGCCATAATTTCTTCAAATACATTTTTGATTCCCTTCTCTCTTCTCGTTCTGGAACCCCTATAATGCAGATGGTGGCACATTTTATATTATCCTATAGATCTCATATGTTGCTTTCATTTTTTTTTCATTTTCTTTCTGTCTGCTGTACTGATTCGATAATTTCTGTTTTTTAATCTTCCAGATCATTTGTGTTCTTCTGTCATTTAGTCTGCTATTCATTGCTTTTAGCGTGCTTTGTATCTAAAATGGAATTATTTTTGATTGGGTCTTCTTTTTATAGTTTTTGTTAAAATGATCTGTGCTTAGATCAACTCTTTCTTCATTCAGTTAGCATTTTTATTACCAACTTTTTGAACTCATTGTTACCTCTGTTTCATTACTTTTTCAGGGGGGTTGTCTTGCTCTTTCAATTGGGAATAGTTCCTCTGCTTTTTCATTTTACTTAACTTTCTCTGTCTCAATGAATTTACGTGAAACAGTTACCTATTGTGGTCTTGAAGGGGTGTTTTTATGTGGGAGTGTCCCTATGTAGACTGTGTGCCCAGTGTTTTTGGTGTGAGGACGGGTTTTGATGTGGATGCCAGTCATGTCTTCTTCAGGATGTGCTGGCTACTATCACCTTGATGGGGGTGTGGCTAGAATTGAAAGAGCTAGAGCCTGCACAGGATGTGATGCAGGACCTCCTCTCTGCTCAGTGGCCATCACACAGGGCAGGGGGCTGCTCCTAAGTTGCTGGAGTGAATGCCCTGAGGGTCGGGCTCAAGCTGGCTCTGTTCCCTTTAAGTGTATGTTTCTCCTTCTCCGGGCACTGAGGCTTGTGCACTTACAGAGGTCCAGTGGCATCGCCTGTGTAGGCAGCTACAGCTCTGCTCAGATGCAGCCCAAGGTCATGTCTTTTCCCCACTGTGGTCGTCCCAGATCTAGTGCAAGGTTGTGGCGTGGAGTGGGTGGGGCTGGAGCATTTGCTCAGCTAGCACTGGGGGTCATGGCATTATGGCTGTGGGAGTTGAAGCAGCTATGCTGCCATCAGATGTCTGGGCTGCTTCTGTAGTGCTGTTTTAGTAAGTGCTAACAGTGGCAGCTGCTGCCCTACCTGGACCACCCCCCAGGTTCCTGGGCCACCTCTGCATCTCTAGATCAAGTCTTCTCCCAGGACCTGGCTGCCCTAGGTCTAGTGCCAAGCTGTGGTGTGGAATGAGTGGGGCTGGGGTGTTTGCTCAGCTGGGACTGGAGAGTGTGGTGACACCACCATGCTAGGGCAGACCTCGCTTTGCCCTCTCTGGTGGTAAGCAAGCACCCATGCACTCCTCACAACTGGAGTCTAGGCTTCTCCAGCCTTTCTGTCTGTCCTAGCAGTTCTTCAAGCAGCCGATGGGGCTTGTCTCCTCTGTGTAGGACCCCCAGGACTGGAACACCCAGTCTGTGGCTCAACCCGCTCACTCCCCAGGGCAAGTATCCACCTGTCTGGTCTTCCTTTTCCTCTTAGTCCCCTCCCATGGGCTCTGACCTGATGCTTTTTTTCCCCATCCTATGTGATTACATGGGAATCTTTCTTGCAGCCTTGGTTGTATAGGAGTTCTCCTGCCAGTTTCCAGTTAGTTTTCCACAAGACTTGTTCCACATGTAGATGTATTTTTGATGTGTTTGTGGGGGAGGTAAGCTCCACGTCCTCTTACCCTGCCATCTTGATGACTTGTTTGATATTCACATATTAATCCTTTTCAGCTACCATCATTCTGTGGACTGGGTCTCACTAAGTTAACCAATAGCCTCTATAAACCTGAATTTAAATGACAGTTTTTAGCCCTTGTCTTTCCTGACCCTCACAGGCATTTGGCTGTCCTGCCCTCTCCCTCCACCTTGAAACACCACCTTCCCTTGGTTTGATATTATGCTCTCTGGTTTCTTTCCTACATCTGGCCACTCTGTCTCCTTTTTTATATCCTCCTCCATGTGACCTCCAAATAATGGATTTCCTCCAGGCTTGGGGCCTGGCCCTCTTCCCCAGAAGAACCTCATCTATCCCTGGCCTCATTCATATGTCATTGAGCTGGGCCAGACCGCTCCACTGTGGAGCCACTTACCTACTTGACACCTTCATCTGGACACCTCCCAGGTACCTCAAAGTGGGCACATCTCCCCAGGGTTCCCTAGCTCCATGAATGGTACAACTCTACATCCAGTTGTGCAAGTTAGTAACCTGGGGGTCAACGTTCGTCCTCATCTTCATATTCTATCTCACAGAGTTCTGTTTTATTCCCTAAATACCCCTAGAATGGGCTCCCTGGAACCTCTCCATATGTTCAGCACCACCATCCTGATCTGAGCACCCATCATCTCTTCTCTGGCTCACTGCAGTGTCCTACTGACTGTCCCTTTACATGGCCTCCTCCAATCCGCTTTCCTAGAGGAGCCAGAGTGGTCTTTTTACAATGCACATCTGATCACATCCCTCTTTGCTTCAAACTGTTCAATGACTTTCCATTGCTTTTAGGATAAAGACCAAAATACTTAACATGACCCACAGATATTTTATGGTGTAGTCTCCGCCTGTCTCCTCTGCCTCCTGGTGCTCCCTCTTCCACACTGTCTGAACCACAGGCCCATCTGCTTCTTGCTGTTCAAGGGCACCATGTTTTTTCCTGCCTCAGAGCTTTTGCACGTGCTATTTCCCCACCTGGAACACTTTCAGCTGATGAACTCCTATTCATCCTTCATGGCTCAGTTTAAATGCCACTTCCTTAGGGAGACCTTCCCTGAAACCTCATCTGTATTAGGTTCCCTTCTTAGCTTTCCCCTTTCTAGCACTCATCATGATTGTAATTAAATAATTACTTAAATGATTTTTTTTCTTAACTGTCTTCCTCACTAGAGGGTACACCAATGAGGGCAGGTCCATTTTGTTCACCACTAGATTCTTGGTACCAGCAGCGTGCCTGGCACACAAGCACTTTGTTGCTCAACAAATGAAGATGCGGTGCTTTCCCTGGGGACTCAGCAGTGACCATGACACAGGCCCTACCCTCAAGGAGCTACAGTCTAGAGGAGACAGCCTCACAGGAAGCTATTACAATGGAGTGTGGTAAATGCTATAATTTACAATACCAGGTCACTAAACACTGCTAACTTCTGTCTTTGAAGACTGAGGGACTTCAGACCTCAAGTTCTTTTCGGACAGGGACAAGGCAGAAATAAATGTCAGTACAGATAATGAGTCCAAAGAGATGGTCCAAGGTCATCTGTGCGAGTGTGGCCCCAGGCAGAGCTGCTCCCTCATCTCCACTCCCCTGCTGGCTCAACCCCTGGACAGGGCCAACACAGCCAGTACCCTCACAGAGCCCAGTCCCAGGGAGTCAGACACCTGGGATGAGCCAGGGACTGAAGTGAAGATAGTCCTGGGCCAGCACCCGAGTCCTCCCTGACACCAGTGCCTCTTTCAGGCTCTGCAGAGCATGCCTTGAAGATCGACACCTGGTACTACACACATAGTTCCTTGTGTAGGAAGAGCAGTTGTCTGTGGTAGGTGACAAAGGCCCATTTCAAGCTTGACGGACTTAAAGCAGCTGCATATCCTTACAACCGTCCTAACCAGCCCCTGAGAAGGGTGGAAGCCAGCTGTAGTCCACAGACTGTCCTGCAGCCTGGCCTCCCCTCCTCTGCCTCCTGTCCTCAAACAACAGAGTCAGCAGGAAACGGGGTGGTTCTAGGAAAGGATCACAGGCTGAGGGTGCTTGGAGATTAACTTGAACTCTCCAGTGCCTTTGAGGGCCAAGGAGCAGGCTTCGGCCTCGAAGGCGCACATGCCACAGCCTCTCCATCGGTCTGCTTGGAGCTGGGCTCTCTACTCTAGGACAGTGTTTTCAAATGTTTTTCTGACTGTGACCTCAAATAAGAACATTTTACATTGTGAACCAGCATCTGTGTATACGTACACACCCACATCTGAAATGAGATTATGAAAGAATATTTCATACTAGGCACAGAACATTCTGGCTCCATTTCTTTTTTTAAATAATGCTGGTTTCAACCCACCACACCAATTTTATGATCCACTAACAAATTCTAAAGTGAAATTTAAAAAACACTGTTCTGGGAGCCAAGGTCAGGGAGGTAGCTGTACTTGATCTATTGTTTTTGGCTGTGAAATTCTTCTCCCCAGTCATGAAGAAAGGACTGTAGTTAATGAGCAACTACCCCCTGAGCTGAGGGTTTGGCTCACGGTGAGGCTGCTCCATGGATCTCAGGGCCCACAGTGGTAGCATGAACTCCTGTGGTCTCTGTCCTCACGGGGCCCTGGCTTTGTGTCATGGTTCCCATGCAGGTCTGAGCCTCACACTCTGCTGGGCTGTCTCAGGCCAGGCCTGGGGTAGATAGCAAATTCCAGAGCACTTGGGGGTCTGGATTCAGAGACACGGGGCCCTCTGTTCTCAGCTCGGTTACATCAGTACTCTGAGGCAGTCAGGGACCTTTCTGTCCAGTTAACTGCTGTTTCCCTAGCACTTAACCCAGTGGTATAACCATTGTCACTAATGGGACACACACACTCCCCCACCCCCGAATATGCTACAGGCCCAGTCCTACCTCGGGGCTGTGTGTCCCGTAGGAGGCACGAGAAATGAAATGGGGCTCAACATTGCAGCAAAGCAGATCACATGCCTTCCTTCTGCTAGCATAACAGAAACAGGAAGTCGAAAAATAGCACAATCAGCTCAAATACAGCCTGGAAGCCCAGAGAAGGAAAAGAACATGCTTCAAACTCCGGGCCAGCACGGCCATCTCTCAGGCTCATGAGTCCCAGAGTGATTAACTTTCAGTGGGAATCCCTTCCCCAGTCTGTCTGCCCCCTGACAGGCAGGACAGGGGGGCTGGGGAGGAGAGCCCTGACTATGGAGTCGTAGTCTGGGCTGAATTCCAGCTTCTCCTCTTAGGTGTGACCTTGGTCTGGGCCTCAGTTTCTACATCTGTGAAATGGAGACAATACTACCTACATTACAGATTGTTGGAAAGATGGGAAATAAATGGACATTGCCCTGCATTGTGCATGGCACATAGTAAATGGTGCTGAGTAAATAATCATTGTTGTTGTTATCATTACAAGTGGTAGATGGGGTCTTACCAAATCTCCATTATGCCAGTGTTCTTCTGTAATGCATCTGCCAACTGGGCAATCCCTTTGGCTGTAATCTGGTTCTGGATAAGCCTGAAAGAAGAATATATCTTTTGTATCAAGTAATACTGGATTATATCTGCCCACTTCATTAGGGGGTTGGAAGGATATGATGGGATAAGAGACAGGGTCAGGGGAAGAACCGAGTCCCCTTAACGTTCAATCTTGCTGAGATTGTGTCGATCAGATCCATGAGAATAAAGAACATGCTTTAAAATGTTTAATTTTTCTGATGGGCAGAAGACCTAAATAGACATTTCTCCAAAGAAGACATATAGATGGCCAATAGGCACATGAAAAGATGCTCATCATCACTAATAATTAGAGAAATGCAAATTAAAACAACAATGAGGTATCACCTCGCACCAGTCAGAATGGCCATCATCAAAATGTCTACAGACAATAAATGCTGGAGAAGGTGTGGAGAAAAGGAAACCCTCCTACACTGTCGGTGGGAATGTAAATTGGTACAGCCACTATGGAGATTCCTTAAAAAACTAAAAACAGAGCTACCATATGATCCAGGAATCCCACTCCTGGGCATATATCCAGAGAAAACTAATTCAAAAGGATACATGCACCCCAATGTTCACAGCAGCACTATTTACAATAGCCAAGACATGGAAGCAACCTAAATGTCCATCGACAGATGAATGGATAAAGAAGATGTGGTAGGGCCTCCCTGGTGGCGCAGTGGTTGAGAGTCCGCCTGCCGATGCAGGGGATACGGGTTCGTGCCCCGGTCTGGGAGGATCCCATATGCCGCGGAGCGGCTGGGCCCGTGAGCCATGGCCGCTGGGCCTGCGCATCCGGAGCCTGTGCTCCGCAACGGGAGAGGCCACAACAGTGAGAGGCCCGCATACCGCAAAAAGAAAAAAAAAAAAGATGTGGTGTATATATATATATATATATATATATACACAATGGATTATTAGCCATAAAAAAGAATGAAATCATGCCATTTGCAGCAACATGGATAGACCCAGACATTATCATACTAAGCAAATTAAGTCATTAAGAGATAGACAAATACCATATATCACTTATATGTGAAATCTGAAATACGACACAAATGAACATATCTACGAAACAAAAACAGACTCACAAATAGAACAGACTTGTGGTTGCCAAGGGGGAGGGAAGGTTTGGGATTAGCAGATGCAAATTATTATATATAGGATAAACAACAAGGTCCTACTGTATAGCACAGGGGACTGTATTCAAAATCCTGTGATAAACCATAATGGAAAAGAATATATGTATGTATAACTGAGTTACTTTCCTGTGCAGCAGAAATTAAATACAACACTGTAAATCAACTATACTTAAGTAAAAAATTTTTTAATGTTTAACTTTTCTGTGTATTTTTATAGTGAACATAATATATCTGTATATTCATATGTAGGTAATTTAATACATGAACATATATGTATGCATGTGTGCTTGACATTTTTCACTGCAGGGGTGCCCAATCAAAATGTTTGGAGACTACCAGTCTGAACAACAAATTCTAAGGAACACATCTGGGGAACAGGCAGTCTGATGTCTCCTTCCAGATGGCTGGAGAAAGGCAAGGCATTTTTTAAAGTTAACTATTTTTTAAAGAGCTGGCCATTGTCTTCTTTGGGGGAAACAAAGGCTTCCAAGATGGTACCATGTCCTCTTCAACATCTGAGAGGGAGGGAGGAAGAACAGTTCTGCTGCTACTCATGGGTCCCAGTGGAAAAGCATCAATAATGGGGCCTCTAAGAGTATACCCCATTATGTTGGGTGGCATTGATTCTAATGAAACAGATTTCAGATATAGCTGGGAAGCCTGGGCAATTCCCAAATTGCTCCCCTGGGAAGCCGTGCTTCTAACCCACCCAGGAAAGAACAGCACAAGTCAGTGATATGTCTGTGCTTCATCACAGGTTCACTCCTCACCCCCCAGCTATTTGTAGCATAAGGCTACTACTGAACTTGACCTTTAGAAATTCTGGGCACTGATCCAAGAAGGTAGCTGTGTACCAGGAAGATAATGACCTATATTACTATGACTAATGAGATTATAGAAATTAAGCCTAGTCCCTTAGGAGGCAGTATAGCATAGTGGTTAAAAGCTCTCCTCATATACATACACCCACTCCCCACTTCTCAGCTGCAGATCCTTGAAGAAATAAACTTAAGCTTTCTATTCCTCGGCTGCCTGGTCTATAAAATGGGAATAACTATAAGAGAACCCCACTACCTTGGGTGTGTGAGGTTTCAATAGGAGGATGTATATGAAGTAGTTCTCATCATTTCTACCATGGCACCCAGGGGAAGGGAGCTCTTGTCACCATTCCTGCCCAAGCACACAGGACTTGGTGGCTGTGCTGCAGCCAGGACCCAGTGATCCCCGCCACATCTCTCAAAGAAAGACTGGGGCCCCTGGGCCGAGTGGCCGAGGTGAGACCTTCTGGTAAGCACAACCACAGTGTGACTTGGACACTTTTGCAAAAGGAGCAAAAATAGAACCTGGAAGTGGGCACTGAGTTCTGCATTCAGTTAAATTCTGCTGTTTCCTAATCACTCCTTCCACAGTTGCAACCACTGGCGCCACCTACACCTTGCTGTGGGGAGGGTGAGCTGCCTGAAGCCTAGACCTGGCAAGAGGCTGGGTAGGAGGAGAAGTACAAAGCCTGGCAGTGCTCAGGCACATATGCCCACTGGCTACCTTCACTGTAGCCAGTGTAGTCTGTGCTGGCACCAAGAGCTAAGACTCGCTCTCTAGCCCTGTTCTCATGGAGGGGCTGGCATGACACCTAGGGAAGGGCATAAAGGAAAGTCTACAGGTCAGAAAGAAAAGGAATAGAACAAAAAAAAACAGAGGTAAAAGTAGCACACTCTGGGTTTTTTTGTTTTTACAGAAATTGACATGGTGATCTAAAATTCACGTGGAAATAAATGCAAGGGACCCAGAATAGTCAAAACAATATTGAGAAAGAAGAACAAAGTTGGAAGACTCACATTTCCTGGTTTCAAAACTTATTACAAAGTTACAATAATGAGGACAGTCTGGTCCTGGCATGATGATAAACATATGGCTAGATGAACTAGAATAGAAGGTCCAGAAATAAACTCACACATTTATGGTCAACTGATTGACAAAAGTGTCAGGGCCATTCAAAATGGAAAGAGACTTTTCAACACGTGGTGCTGGGACAACTGGGTATCTACATGCAATAAAATGAAGCTGGACCCCTAACACCTCATACCATATACAGAAATGAACTACAAATGGATCAAAGACCTAAATGTAAGCGCAAAACTACAACACTTAAAGGAAATCTTTGTGACCTTGGATTAGCCAGTGATTTCTTACTAAGATACCTAAAGCACAAGCAGCTAAACAAAAAATAGATAAATTGGACTTTATCAAAATTAAATACTTTGGTGCTTCAAAGGTCACTCTCAAGAAAGTGAAAAACCTCACAGAAAGAGAGGAAATACTTGCAAATCGTGTATCTAGTAAATGTCTAGCACCCAGAATATATAAAGAACTCTTAACAACTCAGCAATTAAAAGGCATATAACCCAATTTACAAATGGACCAAGGATGTGGAGACAGTTCTCTAAAGAAGATACACAAGTGGCCACTATGCACATGAAAAGACACCCAACACTGTTAGCAGTCAGGGAAATGCACATCAAAACCACGATGAGATACCACTTCACACCCACTAGGATGGCATTACCCAAAAAGACAACAGCAAGTGCTGGTGAGGACGTGGAGAAATGGGGACCTTCATAACATGACTGGTAGAAATGTAAATACCACAACCACTTTGAAAAACCGTTTGGCATTTAACACAGTGACCATATGACCCAGCAATTCTATTCCTAAGTATATACCCAAGAGAAATGAAAACATGTTCATATACAAACACGTGCGCGAATGTTCACAGTAGCATTATTCATAATAGTCATAAAGTAGAAACAACCCAAATGTCCAACTGAAGAATGGACGAACAAAACATGGACTGTCCGTACAATGGAATATCATTCAGCCATAAAAAGCAATGGAGTACTGATATATGCTACAATGTAAATGAACCTTGAAAACTTATGCTAGTGAAAGAACATAGAAACAAAAGGTCATATATTTTATGACTGCATTTCTATGAAATGCCCAGAATAGGCAAATCCATAGAGACTGGAAGTAGATTAGCAGGTGCCAGGGACTAAGGGAGGAGAAGGATGGGGAGTGATTAGTTAACGCGTACAGGTTTCTGGTGGGTAGGGGAGGTAGGTAGTTTTGTAAAAATGTTCTAGAATTAGATAGTAGTGATGGTTGCACAACCTTATAAATATGCTAAAAACCACTGAACTGTACACTTCAAAAGCGTGATTTTATGATATGTGAATCAAAAAATATTTCAAAAGATATATCTCAAAAAATATTTTTTTAAAAAAGCACAGTGTTGAAATCTGAATTACCATAAATGTTTCAACGTCTGGTTGACTTTCAGCATCTCTGCCAAGCTCTCTGCCACTTCATCATCAAGTTCATTTTTGGTGAGCCTGGAAAAGAAAGGAAGTGTCGACTCAGGGCAGCCCTGCCTGGCACCCACTCTCCACTGAGTTCACAGAAGCGGATCCCATCTCCAGCGTCTGCAGCTATGCAGCTCATCACGTGCTGAGAACCCAGCAAACAGCCAGGCTCCAAGCCCGCCTCTGAGCCCCGCAGACAATAAACGGAGGTTCATTTCTAGTGCAAACCCTTCACCCAAGCTCCTACTTAGCCCTGCTGCTGCGGGGGGAGCCCATACTCCCTCCCCATCCTTGCTGAGCCCTCAGATCTCTCAGAAGACGGGCCCACAGAAAGCGAGGGGCCAGTGCCTGCTTCTTGAGTCTCCTCCAGCCGTTAAGATCCCTTGAACACCACAGACAGTGTGTTACTAAACCCAGTCAGATGAAGACCTAGAAAAGCCTGCCGACTGCGCATTAAAATGTGCTCATCACTTTGCTCCGAGGCCAGTTATGTAGGACCCGGGTTCTGTGACTGAAAGTTCAGAAGTCTCTCAGTTTGTAAAAGCAGGAAGTGATCTGGATAAAGCACAGAGGGCTAGAAGCTCCTAGTTGTAAAGAGGATTAAACCCTGTTGTGCCAGTGGATGAAAGAATAAGGAAGGAAGGAGAAAGGAATATAAAGAACATTTAAAAAATCATTCCTTGAAGGGCAATTTGGTAGTGTCTATCCACATTTTAAATGTGTTTCACTTTCGGCCAACAATTCGACGTCTAGAAATCCACCTTATGGTGTGCAAAGACATTACACCCAGGTTCTATACATGCAGTATTGGTTGTAGTCTTTTTGGTCATAATGTAAGATGTGAACTAATTTCAGTATCAGTAGAGGCAGCCAGCAAAATACATTGTTGAGTGTACATTCAAGGGACACTGCACCGTTTAGAGAGAATGAGGTAGGATGAAGAAAGAGACAGAGGGCTTCCCTGGTGGCGCAGTGGTTGAGAGTCCGCCTGCCGATGCAGGGGACACCGGTTCGTGCCCCGGTCCGGGAAGATCCCACATGCCACGGAGCGGCTGGGCCCGTGAGCCATGGCTGCTAAGCCTGCGCGTCCGGAACCTGTGCTCCGCAACGGGAGAGGCCACAACAGTGAGAGGCCCGCGTACCGCAAAAAAAAAAAAAAAAAAAAAAAACAGAAGAGCATGGGGCTCAAGGTGCTCTGAGCCAGACATGCCGGCTGGCACTGGTCGACCGCAGCATGTGGTTGAACTTCTCTGGGCCTGAGTTTTCTCACCAGCAAATGTGAACAGTAATGGTACAGCCCTCATAACACAGTTGTGAGAATGAGTTAATACATGGAAGAGGCTGAGAACAATGTGTGATGTACAGTGAGTACTCAAGAGATTTTGGGGATTGACATTATTATCCACCTAGACCTGTGGTTCTCAGGTCTAGAAGTCACCTGTGGTGACTTCTCCTCCAGGGGACACTTGCCAACGTCTGGAGACAATTTCGATTGTCACAATTAGGGGTTACTACTGTTATCTAATGGGTAAAGGCCAGGGATTCTGCTAAACATCTTACAATGCACAGGACAGCCTCTCAACAAAAAAGAATTATTTGGACCAAAATGTCAACAGTGTTGAGACTGAGAGACCCTGACATAAAAGGACATGTCAAATATGTACAATATATGGTTGAGATATTTTTTTTAGTCACTTGCTAAATGCTACTCAGTTTCATAAGAAAAGCGATAACTTATTTGAATACACATTCAAATGCTAGAAATAAAAGATTATATTTAGAAAGCATGAGGGAGGAGGTTCTTTCACTTCCTACTTTCCCGACTTCAGTGTCTTATATTTTGTTCAAAAAAGCGTGTATTACTTTTCAAAATCTTTTAAAAGATTTTTTGAGGGGAAAAGGAAAATGCACTTACTGGCCAGCAGGTCTAGTATCTGAATTCTCATAATGATGACATTTTCATTAACTAATTTAGCCAATATTTCATGAGGAGGATACAGAGACATGTAATATAACTTCCTTTCCTGGAAGCAATTTATGATACAGGCAAGTAAATAAGTAAAAATACGGTAAATGACCAAAAAAAGGAATAACCAAAAGAAAGAAAAAAAGCATCACTTTCAGAAGGTAACATACAGTTAACTAGTGGCCCTGGAGTGCAGAGAGGGAGTGAGGGCTGTGGGCTTCCCGTGACAGGTGAGCTGGAACATGAAGGCCAAGTCCTGATGTGACTACCTGGGGACAGAGGAGGCTGCACCGGGGGGTAGGCAGTTTAAGAGGAAGAAGGGAGAAAGTTTTGAGACAAGTGCATGAAAGTTGGACTCAAGGCATATCTGAGGGTGTTCCAAGGATATCCTGACAGAATAGCTAGCCTTCTGGTTTTCCTGAGGCCTAGGGTGGGCAAAGAAGGCTAAGGTCTCAACTCATGTTCCTGGGACCCATTCCACCCATTCTGTACTTGTTTGTGCTTCTGGGAATGGCTATTTTCTTCTCTAGGAGGAAATGAAATTATAAACCTTCCTTTGAGGAAAGGCCTAGAGCCTTTTACAATGGAGAGGCAGTCTTTCAGTTAAGATTCCAGGCTGTGCAGTCTTTGGAAAAATCCCTGAGACCCAACCGTTCAAAATGACTATGGTTATTACCAGAATATTCTCAGAGACGCATTCTGCTGCAGGGCCCACGCGAGGCTCTTTCCTCCTTCTGTAGAAATGCCATTGAATGCAAGACTAGGAAGGAAAAACATTTGGGGTAGGTTATTAAAAACACGTCTACATTTGGCTTTGGTTTCAGCAACTAAAACAGCTGGCAAGACTCCATCTGGAGGTGGTTCCTGCCTGGGCTGACTTGAAGCAGGAAGCGTAAGTGCCGGCCTCACCAGCAGCCACTCAGCCTTTGCTGCTCCAGAGCCCAGGACGAGGACAATCACCAGACTGCTCGGGGAGAGGCCAGACAGGAAACGGAACATGGCAAGACCTGGTCACACAGGCTGAGGAGGCCTGGCGAGCTCTGCTTCGGAGGCTGACACCTTACAGGCTCCTGTCAGTGAGGCCTGGAGAAGTTTCCTCTGTTCTTGTAAGGAAGGAACTCTGCTACTGTCCCCACTGTATTAAGCCCTTATGTCAGTGACAGGAAGGACACGGGCAACCAGGAGACCCCCGAATCTCAGAGATTTGGCCAGAGGCCTAAAGGAGGGCCAGGGAGGACCAAGTCTGTTTACAGAGGTGAAGGGTCCCCTCTTGTCACGGCACCATCCTGAGAAATGAGGAAGGGGCAGGAATCTGCGGCCCAGTGTCTCTTTCAGTTCTGTCTGGACTGAAGAATTCCTCCCCAATCCCCAAGGGGCACGGGAAGACTGCAGAGGGGCTGGCAATATCTAGTCTTGATCTGACTGGTGTGTGCGCATGTCACAACACGGAGCTGAAAACTTAAGCATAATATACTTAACTGTATGCCTCTTCTACGTCAATAAAAACGTTTTTAAAAAGAAAAAGAAAAACCACACACACAAATACCTTCCCTGTTAGGAATGCCAGCCACCCTCTTTCCCCTGGCTCCTCCTCTGGTAAAACAAGAGGAACACGGAGTGACCAGGTTGGCCCTGAAGACAGCAGGTCTCAGAAGGCAGCAGTTACCTCAAGTTAGTCAAGCTTGGGTGGTTCTTCAGAGCCTCTGCGAAGGCCCTTGCTCCTTCATCACCGATTTGATTGCCCCACATCCTGAGGGCAGAGGCAAGACAGTGAAAGTTACCTCATGCTCATCCCTTATTTTCTGCTCATGGCCATGGCATGTATACTCAACAGGCAGATGTTTCTGCTCCATCCCTGGAGCTGTGGCCTGGAGATGAATCCCTCCACCAGCCCCTTAGTGAGCTGCTCAGGAGGAAAAAAAGCAGTAGAACGCTTGTGAACAGAAGTCAAATCAGACAGCTGCACGATTAGAAACCAAGTCTCACCCCTGAGCTTTTGGAGAGCTGTCAGTCAGAACCTAAGCTCACAACTATCCCTGAAATGTCACCTGCAGGATATACAGGTCGGTGGCAGCTTGAAAGGAAGGCCTGTGGTGGTGCCAGACTCCCAATATCCATTTGACCCTGTGCAGGGGTGCCGGACATTCTTGGAAGACATAGTCGGTCTTGCATGAAGCAAAGATCAGAAAGCACACTGAGAAAACTTATCAGCAATTTCCCTGGTATGTAAAGAGGAGGTGACCAAACCATGCTGTTCAGATTGTTGCAGTTTTGGTGGGGAGGTGCAATGACAAGCTGTATTCTCTCCCCCACAGTAGAAAGCCTTAGAGGATCTGGCTAAATCGAGGGTCTGCATGGTAAGACGTTGGGCTCCCATCCTGGCCCTGCCCCCCACCACCTGGGCGTGCTTGGGTAATGCATAGTCTCTGAGATCTTAGTCTCCTCATCTGTAAAGCTGGTATAAGAAGAGCATTTCCTCATAGAGTTGTTGTGAGGATTAAGTGAGTTAATATATGCAAAACACTCCAAACAGTGCTGAGCCTATAATAAGAGTCAGCTATTCCTAAAAGGCTGAGGGTCACTGTCTACAGAAAGCAAGTCTGCCAGGCCCACCACAGAACTGGGGCTGCCTCAGCTACACGCTCTCACCAGGCAAGCGGCCTGCTGACGTCCCTGCCAGTATGGCTTCTAAAACCCCAGAGTGAGAGTTTTCAGCATTTTGAAAAAAAATGTGTGTACTAGGTAAAACTGCATGGTATCAAACTTTTAATAAAGTGGAAAACTATACTCATGACAGGAGATTAAGTGAAAAAAGGTAGAATAAAATTCTGTACAGGTAGTTTGACGTCTACCATATTAAAAAAAAATAGTATAGAGAGAACATACACTGCATGAGAGACAGCAAGAAAGCTTACCTGTCCTCAAGTGTTGACAATAATTATTTCTGAGAAGATGATATCCATTATACTGTTCATATTTTCCATAGTTTACAAATAAAATTATCTGTGTTTCTTTTAGAATCACAGAAAAAAATATAACTCTATGAAAAGCTGTAGTCTCCTGAATCAAAACCATAATGAAATATCATCTCACACCCATATGGATGGTTACTATCAAAACACCAGAAAATAACAAGTTGTTGGTAAGGATGTGGAGAAACTGGAACCCCTGTGCACTGTTAGTAGGAATGTAAAATGATATAGCTGCTGTAGAAAACAATATGGTGGTTCCTCAAAAAATTAAAAATAGAATTACCATGCGATCCAGCAATTCCACTTCTGGGTATATACCCCAAAGGATTTAAAGCAGGGTCTCAAAGAGATATATGTATACCCATGTACACAGCAGCATTATTCACAAGAGCTAAAAGGTGGAAACAATCCAAGTGTCCACTGACAGATGAATGGATAAACAACTGTGATATATATAGAGAATGGTCTATTACACCGCCTTAAAAAGGAAGGAAAGTCTGACACATGCTACAACATGGATAAACCTTGAGGACATCATGCTAAGTAAAATAAGCCAGTCACAAAAGAAGACAAATACTGTATGACTCCACTTATGACTCCCTACAGTAGTCAAATTCATAGGAACAGAGGATACTATAGAAAGGTGGTTGCCAGGGCTGAGGGGAGGGGAGAATGAGTTTCTGTTTTGCAAGATAGAGTTCTGGAGATGGATAATGGTGATGGTTGCACAACTATATGAATGTGGTTGCACAACTATATGAATGTACTTAATGCCACTGAACTGTGCACTTAAAAGTTTAAGATGGTAACTTTTATGTTATGTGTATTTTCAATAAAAAATTGAATTAAAAAAGCCTCCAGGGGCCTCCCTGGTGGCGCAAGTGGTTGAGAGTCCGCCTGCCGATGCAGGGGATACGGGTTCGTGCCCCGGTCTGGGAGGATCCCATATGCCGCGGAGCGGCTGGGCCTGTGAGCCATGGCCGCTGAGCCTGCGCGTCCGGAGCCTGCGCGTCTGGAGCCTGTGCTCCGCAACGGGGGAGGCCACAACAGTGAGAGGCCCGCATACCGCAAAAAAAAAAAAAAAAAAAGCCTCCAGAGACAAGGTGGCAGAGTAGAAGGATGTGAGCTCACCTCTTCTTACGAAAACACCAAAGTTACAACTAAATGATGAACAACCATTGATGAAAAAATGCTGGAACCTACCAAACAAGATGTCCTACATCCAAAGACAAAGAAGAACCCACAGTGGGACAGTTTGAGGGGTGCAATCATGGTAAAATCAAATCCCATACCCACTAAGTGGACAACCCACAAACTGGAAAACTATCACAGAAGTTCTCCCACAGGAGTGAAAGTTCTGAGCTTCACGTCAGGCTCCCCAGCCTGGGGGCCTGGCAATGGGAGGAAGAAGAGCCCCAGAGAATCTGCCTTTGAAGGCCAGCGGGATTTGATCACAGGAATTCCACAGGACTGGGGGAAACAGAAACTCCACTCTTGGAGGGCACACACAAGGTCTTATGCACACCAGGACCCAGGGAAAAAAGCAGTGACCTCTCCTAAGAGCCTAGGCCAGACCTATATGCTGGTGTTGGAGGGTCTCCTGCAAAGGTAGGGGGCGGCTGTAGCTCACTGTGGGGACAAAGACACTGGTGGCGGTAGTTCTCGGGAGTACTCATTGCTGTGAGCCCTCCTGGAGGCTGCCATATTTTCACCAACACCTGGCCCCACCCAATAGCATGTAGGCTCTAGTGCTGGGTCACCTCAGGCCAACCAAGTGGGAACACAGCCCCACCCATCAGCAGACAGGCTGCTTAAAGTCCTCCTGATGGGCCTCCCTGGTGGCGCAAGTGGTTGAGAGTCCGCCTGCCGATGCAGGGGATACGGGTTCGTGCCCCGGTCTGGGAGGATCCCATATGCCGCGGAGCGGCTGGGCCCGTGAGCCATGGCCGCTGAGCCTGCGCGTCCGGAGCCTGTGCTCCGCAACGGGGGAGGCCACAACAGTGAGAGGCCCGCATACCGCAAAAAAAAAAAAAAAAAAAAAAGTCCTCCTGACCACACAACTGCCCGCTGAACACACCCCCTGACACAGCCCTGTGCATCAGAGGGACAAGACCCAGCTCCACCCACCAGTGGGCAGGAACCAGTCCCTCCCACCAGGAAGACTGCATAAGCCTCTTAGACCAGCCTCATCCACCAGGGGGCAGACAGCAGAAGCAACAAGAACTACAACCCTGCAGACTGTGGAATGGAAACCGCAATCACAGAAAGTTAGACAAAATGAGACAGCAGAGGAATATTTCCCAGATGAAGGAACAAGATAAAACCCCAGAAGAACAACTAAGTGAAGTGGAGACAGGCAATCTACCCAGGAAAGAATTCAGAGTAATGATAAGAAAGATGATCCAAGATCTCGGAAAGAGAATGGAGGCACAGATTGAGAAGATACAAGAAATGTTTAACAAAGACCTAGAAGAACTAAAGAACAAACAAACAGACAAACAATAAAATAACTGAAATAAAAAATACAGCAGAAGGAATCAATAGTGGGATAAGTGAGGCAGAAGAACAGATAAGTGAGCTGGAAGCCAGAATGGTGGAAATCACTGCCACGGAACAGAATTTAAAAAAAAGAATGAAAAGAAATGAAGACAGTCTTAAAAGACCTCTGGGATGACATTAAATGCACCAACATTCACATTTTAGGGGTCCCAGAAGGAGAAGAGAGAGAGAAAGGACCTGAGAAAATATGTGAAGAGATAATAGCTGAAAACTTCCCTAACATGGGAAAAGAAACAGTCACCCAAGTCCAGGAGGCACAGAGAGTCCCAGACAGGATAAACCCAAGGAGGAACACACCAAGGCACATAGTAATCAAATTGACAAAAATTAAAAAGAAAAAATATTAAAAGCAACAAGGGAAAAATGACAACATACAAGGGAACTCCCATAAGGATATCAGCTGATTTCTCACCAGAAACTCTGCAGGCCAGAAGGGAGTAGCATGATATATTTAAAGTGATGAAAGGGAGGAACCTACAACGAAGATTACTCTACCCGGCAAGGATCTCATTCAGGTTAGACAGAGAAATCAAAAGCTTTACAGACAAGTAAAAGAGAATTCAGCACCACCAGACCAGCTTTGCAACAAATGTGAAAGGAACTCCTCTAGGTGGAAAAGAAGCCAGCAACTTAAAACAACCTTGTACATATATAGACTGCCATATCAAAACCTCATGGGAGGCAGAAATAGAGACACAGAGGTAGAGAACAAACGTATGGACACCAAGGGGGGAAAGTGGCAGGGGGCGGGGTGGTGTGATGAACTGGGCGATTGGGATTGACATGTATACACTGATGTGTATAAAATTGATGACTAATAAGAACCTGATGTATACTAGGAATAAATCTACCTAGGGAAACAAAAGACCTGTATGCAGAAAACTATAAGACACTGATGAAAGAAATTAAACATGATACCAACAGATGGAGAGATATACCATGGTCTTAGATTGGAAGAATCAATATTGTAAAAATGACTATACTACCTAAAGCAATCTACAGATTCAATGCATTCCCTATTAAATTACCAATGGCATTTTTTTATGGAACTAGAACAAATCATCTTAAAATTTGTATGGAGACACAAAAGACCCCATATAGCCAAAGCAGTCTTGAGGGAAAAAAACGGAGCTGGAGGAATCAGGCTCCCTGACTTCAGACTATAGTACAAAGCTACAGTAATCAAGACAATATGGTACTGGCACAAAAACAGAAACATAGATCAATGGAACAGGATAGAAAGCCCAGAGATAAACCCACGCACCTATGGTCAACTAATCTATGACAAAGGAGGCAAAGATATACAATGGAGAAAAGACAGTGTCTTCAATAAGTGGTGCTGGAAAAACTGGACAGCTACATGTAAAAGAATGAAATTAGAACACTCCCTAACACCATACACAAAAATAAACTCAAAATGGAATAGGTACCTAAATGTAAGACCAGACACTATAAACTCTTAGAGGAAAACATAAGAAGAACACTCTTTGACATAAATCACAGCAAGATCTGTTTTGATCCACCTCCTAGAGTAATGGAAGTAAAAACTAAACAAATGGGACCTAATGAAACTTAAAAGCTTTTGCACAGCAAAGGAAACCATAAACACGATGAAAAGACAACCCTCAGAATGGGAGAAAATATTTGCATATGAATCAACAGACAAAGGATTAATCTCCTAAATATATAAACAGCTCATGCCGCTCAATATTAAAGAAACAACGCAATCCAAAAATGGGCAGAAGAACTAAATTTTAGAGGTATAAGTAATAAATTGATAGTGGAAATAAAATGAAATCATTAAAAAAAATCCCCACTAATGCAAGAAAAAGGAAAAAAGAAACAAAGAAAAGTTTGGACCAAACAGAAAAGAGTTGGCAAAGTGGTAGATTTTAATCCAATCAGTAATCACATTAAATGTGAATAATCTAAACATACCAGTTAAAAAGAGACTGTCAGTTTAGATAAAAAGGCAAAACCCAACTAGATGCTGCCTGCAGACAAAGATGACAGTGAAGTTGTAAAGGGGGTGTGCATATTTGGGGTTTTGGGGGTTACTGATTTGGGTGGTAGTTGTACAAACTATTTCCTTTGTAATTGCTTGTTATCAAGTATATAAAACTCCATTTTATATACTTGATATGTATATTCCCAATAAATAAATAAAGTTAACTGGCAATCAAATGTCTGCTGAGGTGGGGGGGAAAAAAAGAACCTGCTGTATAAAAAATAAATAAAATAAAATTCAAAAATTTAAAAAACCTCATGGGAACAGCAAACCCAAAAACTACAGTAGATATACACACACAAAAGAAAAAGCAACCCAAACACAACTCTAAAGATGGTCGTCAAACTACAAGAGAAGAGAACAAAAGAGAAAGGAAAGTAAAAATACCTACAAAAACAAACCCGGGCTTCCCTGGTGGTGCAGTGGTTGAGAGTCCGCCTGCCAATGCAGGGGACGCGGGTTCGTGCCCCAGTCCAGGAAGATCCCACATGCCGCAGAGCGGCTAGGCCCGTGAGCCATGTTCGCTAGGCCTGCATGTCCGGAGCCTGTGCTCCGCAACGGGAGAGGCCACAACAGTGAGATGCCCGCTTACCGCAAAAAAAAAAAAAAACCCAAATGATTAAGAAATGGCAATAGGAACATACATATTGATAATTACCTTGAATGTAAATGGATTAAATGTTCCAACCAAAAGACACAGACTGGCTGAATGGATACAAAAACAAGACCCGTATATATGCTGTCTACAACAGGCCCACTTCAGACCTAGGGACACACACAGACTGAAACTGAGGGGATGGAAGAAGGTATTCTATGCAAATGGAAATCAAAAGAAAGCTGGAGTAGCAATACTCATATCAGACAAAATAGACTTTAAAATAAAGACTATTACAAGAGACAAAGAAGGACACTACATAATGATCATGGGATCAGTCCAAGAAGAAGATATAACAACTGTAAATATATATGCATCCAACACAGGTGCACCTCAATATATAAGGCAAATACTAACAGCCATAAAGGGAGAAATCAACAGTAACACAGTAATGGTGGAGGACTTTAACACCCCACCACTTTCATCAATGGACAGATCATCCAGACAGAAAATCAGTAAAGAAACACAGGCCTTAAATGACACATTAGACCTATTGGACTTAATTGATATTTATAGAGCATTCCATCCAAAAGCAGCAGAATACACATTCTTCAAGTGCAAATGGAACATTCTCTAGGACTGACCACATGCTGGGCCACAAAGCAAGCCTTGGTAAATTTAAGAAAAGTGAAATCATATCAAGCATCTTTTCCGACCACAATGCTATGAGATTAGAAATCAACTACAAGAAAAAAAACTGTAAAAAACACAAACACATGGAGGCTAAACAATATGCTACTAAACAACCAGTGGATCACTGAAGAAATCAAAGAGGAAATCAAAAAATACCTAGAGACAAATGAAAATGAAAAGCACAACAATCCAAAACCTATGGAATGCAGTAAAAGCAGTTCTAAGAGGGAAGTTTATAGCTATACAATCTTACCTCAGGAAACAAGAAAAATCTCAAATAACCTAACCTTACACATAAAGCACTAGAGACAGAAGAACAAACAAAACCTAAAGTTAGTAGCAGAAAAGAAATCATAAAGATCAGCGCAGAAACAAATGAAATAGAAACAAAACAGTAGCAAAGATCAATGAAACTAAAAGCTGGTTCTTTGAAAAGATAAAATTGATAAACCTTTAAGCCAGACTTATCAAGGGAAAAGGGCGAGGACTCCAATCAATAAAATTAGAAATGAAAAAGGAGAAGTTACAACAAATGCCACAGAAATACAAAGGATCATGAGAGACTACTACAAGCAACTGTATGCAAATAAAATGGACAACCTGGAAGAAACAGACAAATTCTTAGAAAAAGGTACAATCTCCCAAGACCGAACCAGGGAGAAATAGAAAATATGAGTAGACCAAACGCAAGCACTGAAATTGAAACTGTGATTTTTAAAACTCCCAACAAACAAAAGGCCAGGACTGTGGCTTCACAGGAGAATTCTACCAAACACTTAGAGAAGAGCTAACACCTATCCTTCTCAAACTCTTCCAAAAAATTGCAGAGGGAGGAAAACTCCCAAACTCATTCTATGAGGCCACCATCACCCTGATACCAAAACCAGAAAAAATTACCACAAAAAAGAAAATTACAGTCCAATATCACTGATGAACATAGATGCAAAAATCCTCAACAAAATACTAGCAATACATTAAAAGGATCATACACCATGATCAAGTGGGATTTATCCCAGGGATGCAAGGCTTTTTCAATATCCACAAATCAATCAGTGTGATACATCACATCAACAAACTGAAGAATAAAAACCATATGATCATCTCAATAGATGCAGGAACAGCTTTTGACAAAATTCAATGCCAATTTATGATAAAAACTCTCCAGAAAGTGGGCAGAGGGAACATACCTCAACATAATAAAGGCCATATATGACAAACCTACAGCTAACATCATGGTCAACAGTGAAAAGCTGAAAGCATTTCCTCTAAGATCAGGAACAAGACAAGGATGTCCACTCTCACCACTCTTATTCAACATAGTTTTGGAAGTCCTTAGCTATGGCAATCAGAGAAGAAAAAAATAAATAAAAGGAATCCAAATTGGAAAAGAAGAAGTTAAACTGTCACTGTCTGCAGATGATATGATACTATAAATAGAAAATCCTAAGGATACTACCAGAAAACTACTAGAGCTCATCAATGAATTTGGTAAAGTTACAGGTTACAAAATTAATACACAGGAATCTGTTGCATTTCTGTACACTAACAATGAAAGATCACAAAGAGAAATTCAAGAAACAATCCTGTTTCCCATCACATCAAAAAGAATAAAATACCAAGGAATAAACCTACCTAAGAAGACAAAAGACCTGTACTCTGAAAACTATAAAACACTGATGAAAGAAATCGAAGATGACACAAACAGATGGAAAGATACACCATGTTCTTGGATTGGAAGAATCAATATTGTCAAAACAACTTGGGTAGCCAAGGCAATCTACAGATTCAGTGCAATCCTTATCAAATTACCAATGGCATTTTTCACAGAACTAGAACAAAAAATCTTAAAATTTGTAATGGAAACACAAAAGACCCTGAATAGCCAAAGCAATCTTAAGAAAAACAGAGCTGGGGGAATTAGGTGCCCTGACTTCAGACTATACTATGAAGCTACAGCCATCAAAACAGTATGGTACTGGCACAAAAACAGAAATATAGATCAATGGAACAGGATAGAAAGCCCAGAGATAAACCCATGCACCTACGGTCAATTAATCTACGACAAAGGAGGCATGACTATACAATGGGGGAAAGACGGTCTCTTCAATAAATGGTGCTGGGAAAACTGTACAGCTACATGTAAAAGAATGAAATTAGAACATTCTTTAAACACCATACACAAAAATAAACTCAAAATGGATTAAAGACATAAATGTAAGACTATAAAACTCTTAGAGGAAAACATAGGAAGAACACTCTTTGACATAAATCACATTAATATTTTTTTCTACCCATCTCCTAGAGTAATGGAAATAAAAACAAAAATAAACAAATGGGACCTAATTAAGCTCAAAAGCTTTTGTACAGCAAAGGAAACTATAAACAAAAAGACAACCCTCAGAATGGGAGAAAATATTTACAAACGATGCAACCGACAAGAGATTAATCTCCAAAATCTACAAACAGCTCATGCAGCTCAATATCAACAAAACAGACAACTTAATCAAAAAATGGGCAGAAGACGTAAATAGACATTTCACCAAAGAAGACAAACACATGTCCAAGAGGCACATGAAAAGATGCCCAACATCACTAATTATTAGAGAAATGCAAATCAAAACTGCAATGAGATATCACCTCACACCAGTCAGAATGGCCATCATCAAAATGTCTACAAACAATAAATGATGAAGAAGGTGTGGAGAAAAGGGAACCCTCCTACACTGTTGGTGGGAATGTAAACTGGTACAGCCGCTATGGAGAACAGTATGGAGGTTCCTTAAAAAATTAAAAATAGAGCTACCATATGATCCAGCAACCCCACTCCTGGGCATATATCCAGAGAAAACCATAATTCAAAAGGATACATGCACCCCAATGTTCACTGAAGCACTATTTACAATAGCCAAGACATGGAAGCAACCTAAATGTCCAAAGACAGAAGAATGGATAAAGAAGATGTGGTACATGTATACAATGGATTATTACTCAGCCATTAAAAAGGATGAAATAATGCCATTTGCAGCAACATGGATGGACCTGGAGATTATCATACTAAGTGAAGTAAATCAGAGAAAGACAAATATCATGATATCACATGCGGAATCTAAAAAAAAAAAACGATAGAAATAAACCTATTTAAAAAATAGAAACAGACTCACAGACTTAGAAAACAAACTAACGGTTTCCAAAGGAGAAAGGTGGGGGGCAGGGGAGGTATAAATTGGGAGTGTGGGATTGACAAATACACACTTCTATGTTTAAATAGATAACTAATGAGGACCTACTGTATAGCACAAGGAAGTCTGCTAATAAGGACCTCCTGTATAGCACAAGGAAGTCTGCTCAATATGCTGTAATAACCTAAATGGGAAAAGAATTTGAAAAATAATAGATACATGTATAGCTGAATCACTTTGCTCTACACCTGAAAGTAACACGTTATTAATCAACTATACTCGAATATAAAATAAAAAATTTTAAAAAGCCTCCAGAGACTATATAATCTTAAAATGAAGCACACCTGCCTGAGGAAGTTTACCACATAGGGCTAAAACTCCCTTTGCTAGCTCCCTCCATTTGCTGGCGGTAATAAATACTGCTTTTTGCATGAATTAAATAAAGTCCATGCGATTGAAGTGGCAGTCAATCCCGGGACTTCCCACAACATTTCCCACGCAGGAGCCAGTGGGGCCCAGCCATCAGGGCATCTGTGATGGAGGCTCTCTGCAGACTCTGCCCCACAGCTTGCGCCAGCAGTCCTTTTGGCTAGATGGATGTACAAAAAGACCAGCAGGCGCTCCTGTACACAGAGCAGGCTGTATACGCACACCCGTGTGCATCCGTCTCTACTCACCCAACTTCAAAGATGGATTTGCTGTGCTTCACAGCGAGGGCGAGACACTTTCCTCCTTCGCTTGTTATTTTGTTTTTTCCCAGTCTGCAGAGAGAGTCATGCACACATCAGCTACAGCTGTCAGGGGACTCCAGCATCAGCCACCCTCGTCCTTGGCACAGAGCCCCTCTGGGCCCTCCTAGGAGGGGTGGTCTTTCTCCTGGGACCCACAGCAGCCATCCCTGGGCGTCCCCTCAGGGAGGGGCCCGAAGCCCTGAGGAAAGCCAGTCGGGATTCCTCTCCAGGTGGTCACAATCTCTGCAGAGACTCAGGGACCCAAGTTCCCGCAGAGGTTCTTGAAATGACCGCTGAGCATCACTCATTTCCTTCAGCAGACCAGAAGGTTCCCACTTAAACTGCAAATGGTCAAGGGGTAGGTTACCATCACCAGGGCAGCATCACCAGGCTCCTCCAAGGCTGGTGCTCTAACACCTTTGGCAGGACATTCCTGTGGTGCAGCCAGGGATCAGGCTCTCCTCTGCAATGTTATGGCCTGAAGGTTTGCCTCCCCCTCCCACTACCGGAATCCATATGTTGAAATCCTAACCCCTAAGTGATGGTGCTAGGAGGTGGAACCTTTGGGAAGTGATGAAGTCACTCATCACAGCCCTCACAAATGGGATTAGTGACTTATGAGTGAAGTCCAAGAAAGCTCCCTTTCCCCTTTTTCCACCACCACGTGAGGACACAGTGAGAAGGCACCATCTAAGAACAAGGCATTGGGCCCTCATCAGGCACCTAATCTGCTGGCGCCTTGATCCTAGATTCCCCAGCCTCCAGAACTGTCAGAAATAAATCTCTGGTGTTTATAAGCAACCTCATTTATGGTATTTTGTTACACAAGCCAAAATGGACTAAGACAATGAGGGACTTCCTCAGGGGAAAACGATCTCCAGAAAGGGTGATAGTTGTGGCCTTTCTTCCTGTTAGGAGTTAATGAGATCAAAATGCCACACTCTCCCCCCACCCATGGTAGCGGGCTCTTCCAAACACCAAGCCTCACCCACAGCTCACCTTCTACACACAGGTGTCCTGATTTGACCTGATTTGGCCCTGGGGCAAGCAGAAGGCAGCTCTAGGGTGGCATTTATTCTTTGCTTAAGCAATGAAGGGTGACCAAGAGAAGCTACTGAAGACCCCGCTCGCTGTGCCCACCCCACTTACTTCAGGTGCGTGAGGCCTGTGCACTCATCCAGGATTCTGGCGATGTACCGGGCTCCGACATCGGTGATTTGGTTGTTGTATAAGCTTTGAGAGAAAGCATGGCCGTGAGAATTTAGGACCCCATTGTTTTTTTTAGGACCCCATTTTTTAAAGTGAGTGGGTGCTGTCTGCTGATGTACAAAGTCTAGGTCAAAAGGAGAAAGGAAGGGCATGTGGAGGCCTGAGTTTTGGGCTGTGAGGTCTCAGGCTGGGTTCAAGGCCAACTCTGCCACTTTCCCCAGCTTTATGACCTGGGGCAAGGTACCAAGCTTCTCTGTGCCTCAGTTTCTCCACATGTAATACAGCGGTAAGAATTACGGCTCCCTCGCAGGGTTGTTATGAGGATGGTATGAGATCATCCCAAGCCCTTGCATGTAAGTGCTCGATAAGTGGCAGTTAAGGGGTATTTTCAGATTAAGATCACGATTGGCATCTTGAGGGGTAAAAGTTTCTAAGCATTAGAACCAACTCAGTGTCTACCTCTTCGTCACTTTACCACGTGACACCAATTCAACAATAAGGCAGAAAGGAGTTGAAAGTGGTAAGCAGACAGGTTTCCAGTGTTCCACAGTCAGGCAGAACTCCAGAGCCAAAAGGCAACCTGGGGGCTTCCCTGGTGGCGCAGTGGTTGAGAGTCTGCCTGCCGATGCAGGGGACACGGGTTCGTGCCCTGGTCCGGGAAGATCCCACATGCCGCGGAGCGGCTGGGCCCGTGAGCCATGGCCGCTGAGCCTGCACGTCCAGAGCCTGTGCTCCGCAACGGGAGAGGCCACAACAGTGAGAGGCCCGCGTACCGCAAAAAAAAAAAAAAAAAAAAAAAAAAGCAACCTGGGATTCAGGGCTTCAGTGTTCTCATGTGACAGCTGAGAAAACTGAGGCCCAAGGAAGCTGACAGGCTGGCTCCAGCTCAGAGAGTCAACAGCAGCTGTGGGGCTGGCGAGGCTGTGGCCCACAGTCTCTCCTGTCAAACTCCAAAACCCCAAAGGCTCTGAAAACCCAAACACCTTCGTAACTATTTTGGCAACCGATGTGGAGCTGTTCATGGTCTTTATCCCAACTGGTTGGAATGTTTATACCTTTTGCTGCAGAAATGTTGAAGTATCTGAAAATGGGGTATTGCCCTAGATCCCACTGGTCATGTCACTGCTAGGTAGCATGGGCACTAATTTCTGATTCGTGTCTTGCCCCATGGGTTCTGGATGACAGATCATGGACCCGCCATAGTGAAATCTACCACATAAACAGTATTCTCACGTCAGTAAAACATATCCCGAGGAATTCTGTCATTACAACACTCAATCACCACCTGTAAAACTATTTGACTACATTAGGATCCCAATTATACAAGGGGGATGAGAAGGCTGAGGCTCAGTGAGATTTCCTGACTTGCTCAAAGAGTGGGCTGCTAGCCGAGCCAAAAGCAGGACCCAGGACTCCTGGCTTCCAGTTCAGTGCTCTTCCTGGTACCCTGGGGCCATCAGCCTCAACCATCCAGTGATCCACAGGAATGGCAACTTCCTGCTGCTCTGTATTCTTACTATATAGCTGTCACAGTGTTCTTGAGAAATACGTACCCTAAAAAGGTCAGAATTTTGTATTTGGTCAGCTCTTCACATAGCACTTTCACCCCACTGTCGGTGATCTGGTTCACACTGAGTCTGAAAAAAACAGCAAAGAAAGTTAAAAATCAGAGCAGCTGCTCACTGTGAAAGAGCGTTAATTCCACAAGGATGCACAAGTCTATAGGTCCTGGAGTCTCCCCAGCTACAGATGACCCCCTGAGAGAATGGCCATAGCAGCCAGTCACACGGCCCCTACAGAGCCTGGTCTTCACGGGGCTGAGAGACCCATGAGAACCAGTCCATTGGCAAGGCTACAGCACAGCCCTGATTCAACACAAGGGCAACGAGGGACACCGGAAGGACATGTGTGGACAGCCACCTCTGATATCCTGCATTTGCCGGTGGCCCATGTGTCAATGTGGCGCTCACTGCACAGCGGGGGGCCATGGGATTTGGAAATGTGTAGAGTTGCATTTAGTGGTCATAAGGCTGGGGGAGTGGACGCTCCACCATCTTGCAAGTGTGGCCAGAAATGTTAGGGGTCCTGCAAAAGGCAGGACAGTCCCCACAAGAACTGTCCCACCCAAAACGCCAAGAGCCTTTCCATCTGGAAATGCACGTGTGAAACCTGACTTGCCACCTGAAAAGGTCAATCGAGGGAGACAGCTCCTGAGGTGTGGTTCTGTGCGGGAAGTTCAGCGGCAAGGGAGAAACAGCTGGGTGAGGCAGGTCAGGGAGAGCGTGCGAGGTCCACACTCTCCCACTCCTCGTTAATGCACATGCTGCTTCAGCAGGCCAGGCTTCAAGAGGGAGCAGGGAAAGAGGGCCTCAGGATGATGGATATCTCCTGGACAAGGCCCAGCGTGTACTGGGATTGCTCTTTGAAAGCCCTGTACTAGCAGGATATTTTGATTTGGCTAAAATGCAAAACAATTTTTTTTACTACCAAGTACTCTCTATAAACAAACTACCCTGATCTTCTCAATTCTCCACCCCTTTTATTTAGGTGAGTCTGAGGGACGGAGTAAGGCTCAGAGATGGAGGAGCGTGAGGGATGAGGCGAGGGTCAGGGGTGGGTGAAGGAACAGACCAGAGCTCAGCAATTTTCTTCTGTAAAGGGCCAGATAACAAATTTTTAAGCTCTGCAGGCCATCTGGTCTCTATCGCAACCACTCAGCTCTGCAGAGTGAAGCAGCCAATATATAAATAAATGAGTGTGACTGTATTCCAATAAAACTTTATCTATAAACACAAGCCGTGGGCCAAACTGGGCCACTTCTTACACACTGTCCTCTGTGATAAGTAAAAGGCTGAAGAGGTAAAAGCTTGATTTTTAGGCCAATCAAAATGATCACGTCAGACACTCTGAACCCCTCCACTCATGGTACCCACCTTGGTGCTGGGGCACAGTGTGTACATACACTGCATGACTATCCCAGGGTGGCAAAGCCAACTAGTCACTCCCAATATCTGTGCTTACTTAGAGAATCCCTCATTTTTTAGCTGGGCACATGTGCTTAGGTTCTGCCCAGTGAGATCTAAGCAGCAGTCTCATTAGCAATAGCTGAGAAGTCTTCTTAAAAGAATGGGGTGTGTCCTAAACTAGAACTCAAAAAGATACATGTGCCCCTGTGTTCACAGCAGCACTAGTCACAATAGTCAAGACATGGAAACAACATAAATGTCCATCAACAGATGAACAGATAAAGAAGATGTGGTACATATATACAATGGAATACTACTCAGCCATAAAAAATGAAATAATGCCATCTGCAGCAACATGGATGAACCTAGAGATATCGTACTAAGTGAAGTAAGTCAGAAAGAGAGAGACAAATATATGATATCACTTCCATGCAGAATCTAAAAAAAACATACAAATGAACTTATTTACAAAAGAGAAACAGACTCACAGACTTCGAAAATGAACTTACAGTTACCAAAGGGGAAAGGTGCAGGGGAGGGATGAATTGGGAGTTTGGGGTTGACATAGACACACTTCTATGTTTAAAACAGATAACCAACAAGGACCTACTGTATAGCACAAGGAACTCTGCTCAATATGCTGTAATAACCTAAATGGGAAAAGAATTTGAAAAAAATAGACACACGTATAT
Organism: Mesoplodon densirostris; assembly: GCF_025265405.1. Classification (NCBI taxonomy): domain Eukaryota; kingdom Metazoa; phylum Chordata; class Mammalia; order Artiodactyla; family Ziphiidae; genus Mesoplodon; species Mesoplodon densirostris. The sequence continues at coordinate 67,578,676 of NC_082669.1, forward strand.
GTATAACTGAATCACTTTGCTGTACACCTGAAACTAACAACATTGTTAACTATACTCCAATATAAAAAAAAAATGTGGTACATATATACAATGGAATACTACTCAGCCATAGAAAAGAATGAAATAATGCCATTTGCAGCAATGTGGATGGACCTAGAGATTATCATACTAAGTGAAGTAAGAGAAACTCAAATACCATATAACATCACTTATATGTGGAATCTAAAATATGACAGAAATGAACTTATCTATGAAACAGAAACAGACTCACAGACATAGAGAACAGACTTGTGGCTGCCAAGGGTGGGGAAGGTAGGGATGGACTGGGAGTTTGGGATTAGCAGATGCAAACTATTATATATAGAATGGATAAACAACAAGGTCCTACTGTATAGCACAGGGAACTATATTCAATATTCTGTGATAAACCATAATGAAAAAATATATATATATGTATAACTGAATCACTTTGCTGCACAGCAGAAATTAACACAACACTGTAAATCAACTGTACCGCAATAAAATTAATTAAAAAAAAAAAAGAATGGGGCTTCCCTGGTGGCGCAGTGGTTGAGAGTCCGCCTGCCGATGCAGGGGACATGGGTTCGTGCCCCGGTCCAGGAGGATCCCACATGCTGCGGGGCGGCTGGGCCCGTGAGCCATGGCCGCTGAGCCTGCGCATCCGGAGCCTGTGCTCCGCAACGGGAGAGGCCACAACAGTGAGATGCCCAAGTACCACAAAAAAAAAAAAAAAAGAATGGGGTGTGTCCTTTGCCCTTCCTTCTTCCTGGTGACTAGAGTGTCAACTGAATGGCTGGACCGTGAGCAGGCATTTTGGGCCAAGATATAGTAGTCAGGTACTGAGGAGAACAGAGCAGTAAGCAGAGGAGAGCCTGGGCTCTTGACGGTCATTGAGACCCCACAGCAGCCCAGAACTGCCCTCCTTTAGATTTTTGCATGAGAGACAAATAAGTCTAACTTATCTAAGCCACCGGCATTGTGAGTTTTCTCTAACAGCCAAAACTAGTCCTCACTGATGCCCTCAGGAAGCTCAAAATGCTTCCTTAGGGTTGCCCATTTCTTCCTGCCTTGTGCTGGTTTGGAGGCAAACCTGGGGACCACCATACTGGCGCAGAGCTTCCATCTTATGAAATGGTCACAGGGAGGCACTGAGTGTGAGGTTGCCTGAGGCTACAAACAGAGAGTCGCTGGCTGAGAGCTCAGAGAATAGATTCCAGGCTTTCCAATGCCCAGCCCAGGGCAGGTTTGGGCTCCCTACATCCCCCCCATCCCCCCACAATGTATGCTCTGGCGCTTGTGTAACAGGAACCTGGAATCAGTTCGAAATCCCATCTGCTCTTCAGAAATGCATGAGCCAAATAGTGGAGAATTGAAACCCCCGTAGAGATTTACAAGGTGTATTTAATACAGAAAATGCTAATAGAAGAAAGGAGACTGGCTTTTCTTGCCTCTAAACCATCAAACCCGAAACTAATAAAGAGTCAGCATTCTTTACTGAGATCCCCTGGCAGCTCAGGGCTGCCCACTTTTTTCGTGGAAGTTAACTAACGCTAATAAGTACAAAGTCTGCTTTTCCTGCCATCATAAAGGTTTCACGGGCCAGAAACGTTTCACGGGCTATCTCTGAGCCTCACATGAATCTCAAAAGGTTCTTTACGATTCTGGCTCCACCATGGCCCACCTGTGTGACCTTGAGCCACTTAACTTCTCTGTGCCTCTGCTTCCTCGTTTGCCAAAATGGAGATGATAACAGTACCTACCTGATAGCGTTGTTAAAAGGATTAAACCAGGTAATATTTTTAATGCACTTCACCCGTTCTCAATAAATGCTGACTGTTATTACTGTAATTGTTAGGATATGAGAATCTCCTTTTCCCAGGTGAGGACGCTGAAGCTCAAAGAGGTTAAGCAGCTTGCTCAAGGACACCCAGCTGGGCGCATCCAGGTCCACCTGACTTCGAAGCTTTGCTCGTTACCCTCTGCCACCCCGAGACAGAGAAGCTCCGGATGTTCCCAGACCCCCGTTCATGAGTTCCAGGATAATCCAGGAAGGAGATCCTGCTCCACAGTGCCAGTCCTGGTGTCCCCTGAGCCCTGGCCCCGCCGGCTGCTCCCGGAACCTAGAGGTCTCACCTGATGACGGTGAGGCGGCTGAAGCAGGGCTTCAGTTCACGCACGCCATAGTCGTTGAGATTGTTGTTGTCCAGGTCGAGCGCAAGCCGCTTGGGGAAGTGGTGCAGGACGAAGGAGAGGGCGCTGCAGTCGGCCGAGCAGGCGTTGCAGAAGGTCAGCTTGAGGTAGTTGGCGCAGATGCCCCTGGCCGCCAGCTGCCCCACCTTCTCGCTCCCCGTCTCGTAGATGCAGCGCAGCATCCAGATGAAGGTGGGCATGGCCTGCACCTGGCTGAAGCTCCCGGACCGAACTCGGGGCAGGTGCTTCAGGTGGGAGCGCAGGCTGGCGAACAGGTAAGCCCACAGGGCCCTGCGCTTTCTCCGCAGGGCGGTGGCAGGCACCAGGTGCCGCAGGAGTTTCTGTTTGTCTTTGGACAGCAGCCCGCACAGGAAGAGGTTGGTGAAATGAAAGTGATCCTTGTTCTTAAAGGGGTCTTCCCCGGCCAGCCCGCGGCCCCCCAGGCACTGGATGGGTAGGAAGGGGGGATAGCAGGACGCAGCTACTGCTTCCCCGTGAGGAGCCCACTCCTGGAAGAAGCGGAGCAGCTCCCGAGTGCCCACCTTGTCGTCCACCACCAGAAAAAAGGCAGCAAAGAAGGCCTGGAGGGTGAGGTGGAAAAACTCATAGGACTGCTGGTCCCCTCCGAGGCCTAGCTCCGGCACGGCCCGCAGGAAACCCAGCTGCAGGTCCCCCTCCTGCACCTCGGACGCCTGCACCTCCTCCTGGCTGAAGATGAAGAAGCTCTTCTCCATGCCCCGGTGCGCCACCTGGCCCAGCGAGCGCAGGGTGCCCCGGCCGGCACGGAAGGTCTCCGTCTGACTCCGCGTGTTCCGCTGCACCAGGCTGGTGGGCTGCGTCCTGTTCAGGTGGACCTCGGTGATCAGCAGGAAGACGTCGGTCAGCGTCACCATGCGATCGGGCAGCTGCAGGAAGCCGTCGAAGGTGTCGCAGAAGTGCTGGAAGCACCGGAAGATGATCCAGCAGAAGAGGGGCACGGCGCACAGGCTGAAGAGGTTGGCGTTGGCTTCCAGCTGATCCAGCAGGCGCTGGCGCACGGCGCGCTCGGGGAACATCCGCCCAGCGTAGGCGCGCAGGTGGCTGGGGGAGAAGCCGCGCAGGAGCACCTTCTTCCAGAGGAGGTGCCGCGGGATCTCGACGCCCGTGCGGGCCGTGAGCAGCTTGCGCGCCCCCTTGAGCAGCTTCCCGCTGAGCAGGTTGGCCAGCAGGACCAGGGGGTGGGCGGGCTCCCAGGGGGAGGAGGTGTCGGGCTCGCCGCTCAGGTCGAAGTCCGAGTGGAGCTCGTCCAGGCCGTCAAAGGTGAAGAGGGCCGTGTGCGGGAAGCGCAGCAGGAAGGCGAACACCTCCTCGGGGTCCTGCTCCGGGTAGCAGTAGTGCTTGAAGAGCAGGTCCCGCAGGCACAGCGAGGCGCTCTCCTTGAAGCAGTTGAAGGTGCGGCAGCGGAAGTGGAAGAAGAACCTGAGCTCAGCGTCCAGCTGGCCCGCGGCCCAGAGGCTCTGCAGCCGCTGCAGCAGCATGGACTTGCCCACGCCCGCGTCGCCGAAGACGAAGATGGTCTCGCCCTGCTCGTTGAGGACGCCCGTGGAGGGGTCCAGGAGGCAGGCCAGGCTGCCCAGGCTGCCCAGGCTCTCATTGCCGAAGTCGACCAGCTCCACGACGGTGTCCGTGTACACCTCTTCCAGCAGCAGCTCCTCCTTCTGGGCGTAGCACAGGATGAACTTGGAGTCGCGGCCCAGTTGCTGCCGCAGCTTCTGGCTGTATCTGCTCACTGCAGGGAGAGTGGCGCCAGGTGAGAGGTGGAAGTAGATGGGGAGAGAGAGACACGGGTGGAAAGGGCACCAAATAGGGAGGTCTCAGGCGGAGGAGCAAGCACACAGGAAAACAAACCCACAGCCTGGGCGCCCAGGCCAAGTGCGAGCACTCCTCAAATATAAAGAGCCAGCGCTCCAGAATCTGCGGGCCCTTGGGCCTCCACCCCTCTGTCTGACCTCAGATTTGGCCAGCCTGGGGACAGAATTCAGCTGGGATCAGTGTCAGAGACAGGCTCCCTACTCCTCTGCGCAAGTTGTCACTGAACTCCAGCTAAAAACTGAAGCGCCCTCAAATGTGACGCCCAGGCCGCGTGGCCCCTGCTACCCCGGCCCAACCCCAGGGTCCTGCTCAAACAGCGCAAGCCAGTCCCCACTGAAACTTGTATCGTTGAGGAAGAAATTGCCCTAACCTTTCTTGTGCTTATGACACTGCTCTTAAAACAACAAATAGTCTCATAAAACCTAACACCGAAACTTCTTGTGATAAGATACAAGAGTTGACGTTGATATGGACTACAAAGGGGCTGTGCCTCGCCATAACTGAGTGAGCAAACTAAAGTGAAAACCGGCCTTCTTACACTACACAGGGCACAGCGGCCCTGGTTCCAGAACTGAGGCCTGGGGATCACTGATGCTCAGCACGTGCCCCGGGGGAAGCCCTGGGCTTGCCTACGGGGAAGCACATGGGTTAATATGCTGACGTGGGGTAAGAGGCCGACCTAAGTGCCGTGCTCTCAGCAGAAACGAGCTACAAAATGAGCTTACTCCAGACAAAAAAAGGGTGTTCCAAAATTCCTTTAAATAGTTGTTGGGTCTTAATGATAATTCAATTAACAAAAATTGGACACACTTGCACATTTCCAGATTTCATCTACAACCCTTTCCCGTCAACTTAGTCCCACTTGGTTGTCAGCTTAAAATTTGTGAAGTGAGTTCTATTTTTTTTTTTTTTGCGGTACGCGGGCCTCTCACTGTTGTGGCCTCTCCCGTTGCAGAGCACAGGCTCTGGATACGCAGGCTCAGCGGCCACGGCTCACGGGCCCAGCCGCTCCGCGGCATGTGGGGTCTTCCCGGACCAGGGCACGAACCCGTGTCCCCTGCATCGGCAGGCAGACTCTCAACCACTGCACCACCAGGGAAGCCCGGTGAGTTCTATTTTTTACAGTTTTAGTAAAGCAAAATTTACAGACTATGAATTCACCTATTTTACAACAGGTATTGTTGTCAATGATTTTTAATAAATTTACTGAGTTAACGCAAACATCACTAAAATCCAGGGGTACACTCTCCATCATAAGTGCATCATAAGTACATCTGCAGACAATCTCTGCCCCACCCCTGGCCCTAGGAAATTGCTGATCTGCTTTCCGTTTCTATAAATTTGCCTTTTCTGGACATCCATATAAATGGATTCATACAATATGTAGTCTTTCACATCTGGCTTCTTGTAGAGTGAATTATACTTTCAAAGCTGTTACAGTAGCTGGGTAAAGGAGCCAGTGGAGAAGTCTTCTACAAGGACTCTTCATCACAGGAATATTTTCCTTTTTTCTTGGGGAAGGTAACAAAGTGAGGTGGGCAGGGGCAGTAACAGTAAGACGCTAGCAGTGGCCGGCTGGTAACTGCAGAAGCAAGAGCTTGTCCCTGACACTCTGTCTCTTGGTCTGGTTTCCCCTAAATACACACCTGACACTCTGGGACACTGTCTTTTGTTTCTGTTTTCAAGGTCAAACTGGATTCTTTAAAACTCACGAGTTTGGGGGCTTCCCTGGTGGCGCAGTGGTTGAGAGTCCGCCTGCCGATGCAGGGGACACGGGTTCGTGCCCCGGTCCGGGAAGATCCCATGTGCCGTGGAGCGGCTGGGCCCATGAGCCATGGCCGCTGAGCCTGCGCGTCTGGAGCCTGTGCTCCGCAACAGGAGAGGCCACAACAGTGAGAGGCCCGCGTACCACACACACAAAAAAAAACCCAAAAAAACAAACTCACGAGTTTGGAAGCTCAGTGCTGGTATGTTGCCAACAACTGTCTAGAAGTAAAGAGACCACAGGCACGGAAAGATGACGGCCTGGTCCCCAGACCAGACTGTGGTCCCAGTGTTGGGCTCTCTCAGCACCTTGAACTGCCGTTGTCCTTGTCACCATTTGCAATTACACATGCGTGTCATTATTTACTGCCAGTCTCCTGCATTAACCTCTGAGGTCCCTGAGGGCAGGAACCATACTCCCTATTGTATCCCTGGCATCCAGCACACCCAGCCCTGGCACATGCTGAGTACATCAAATACCTGTTGAACTAATCATTTAACTAAAGGGGGCCCATGGTGCTTTGGAAACAAGGACTGGCAGTCAGGGGTGACAGAAGAATTCTTTGCCTGGAATCAAATTTGGAAAGATCTTCAAGAAGGAAAGAAATGCAAACTTGAATTTGTACAACCACTAAAATGTCTAGATAGGTCAGAAGTCAGAAAGAGGTCAGAACAGAGGTCATTCCTACACTTCCATGGCTCCCTACATAAATCACACCAGCTATCCGTGGTCAGCTCAATCACAGGTCCTTGGGCTGCACTAGGGTGACAGGGACCAGCTCTCCTTTCTAAAAGGACCACAGCAGCCAAGCCTGCTGCCTGAGGTGGAAGGCAGGGCTGGTCAAGGTGGACCCCACCTTTATCAACCCTGCTAGACCCACCCAGATAGCATGTCCAAGCCCCGGGGGCCTTGTTTGCTTGGTGGCTGCGGTCTCCCCCGGAGGCTGACTCATACCTGGATCGGTGTTGACGACAGCTTTGCTCTGAATGAGCTGGGAAGGGGAGAAGCTGATCTCCGACAGCCAAGGCCTGAGGTCCACGTAAGCGTCTGTGAGCCGCTGCAGCACGTAGAGGAAGAACCCGGACACCTCCTCGCCCTTGCTCTGCACCAGGTCCAGAATTTTGCGGACCTAGTGCGGCACAAGCAGTGAGGTGTGAGCCGGCACTAGGGGAGTCTGCCCCCTGGAGAGGCTCCCATGCAGGGCTCTGAGCTCTTACTACACCCTCCAGCTTGACCGTCCACCCAGCTGGTATGAGATGCTACACGCCAAATGCCCAGGATCTGTAAAATGGACCCTGAGCAAGAAACAAACCGCACAGCTCTAGGAAACCAGAGGCTTCCCGGAGCCTAAAAATAAAAAGGTCAGACTCACAGCTAGAGCCGAGCGCCCCCCTGGAATTTCCCTTTCCTTCCTTTTCTCCTTTTCCCTCTTAAGCTACCACTATTGCTCTCTGGGAATAAGTGCTGAGGGGGAGAAAGTCACCTGTTAGGCATAATGACATGGGCACTGGGCCACACAGCGAGGGGACAGCAGACGCCCGTGTAAGGTGTACCTTACAAAAGCTTTCTGTCTTATTAAAAATTCAGGGAAGGGCTTCCCTCGTGGCGCAGTGGTTGGGAGTCCGCCTGCCAATGCAGGGGACACGGATTCGTGCCCCGGTCCGGGAGGATCCCACATGCCACGGAGCAGCTGGGTCCGTGAGCCATGGCCGCTGGGCCTGCGAGTCCGGAGCCTGTCTCTGCAACGGGAGAGGCCACAACAGTGAGAGGCCCCCGTACCGCAAAAAAAAAAAAAAAAAAAAAAAAAGAAAAAGAAAAAAGAAAAAAATTCAGGGAAAAAAACCCACAACAGTGTTCTACTGTGCTTTTCCCAGAAACCCTTCTAGTCTCTTCTGAGCCCAACAGGATCATGTTACAAATGAATTCTGTCACTCCTCTCCCCAAGAAGGAGGTTTTCGTCTTGCCATTCTATTTTTCAGAAGATGACACAAAGCTAAAGTGAAACTAAGGGCTGTGAAGACTTCCCACAGTGGAGTGTGGAAGACTCTTTACCGTGGACCAGGCTGGGATGCAGCCATTCCTCAACCAGAGGAATTCTCAGAGCCATTCCCAGCAGTGAGCAGCTCTCCAGAGTTGAAGGGCACGGAATGGGCAGCCCTGCTAGTGTTTCATGCTCGTTTTCTTTTTAAAGAATTCACTCATTTAAAAAGTGAACTGGAAAACAAGTTGTTTGAGAACCAATACGCCCAGCAAGGAGAATGGAGAGGTCAGAAGAGTTTGCTGTGTTTCAGGAACACAGAAGTGAAATACGTAATTGTGGAATAAGCTGGTAACTCAAGCATTTCTGTGCGGTAGATAGCCCCGGCAGGAAATTCCACCCAATGTACTCAACTCCCAAAGCTCTTCACCCAGGTCAATGGGGAGAAGCCCCGTCTGGCCACCAAGGCCGGCATCCCTGTCACCGGCACCTTGTCGGGCTGCGTGGGGCAGGCACACACGATCTCCACGTCTTCGGCGGAGAAGTAGTCATTCTGCAGCAGGTTGTCCAGCAGACACTGAGTGTTGCGGACGTGAGTGACCAGATGCTCCCGGTTGACTTTCAACAATTTGATGTAGGAGTGAGACTCTGATGGGATTATTTCCATCTCACTGCGGCCCTGCTTTTCCATGGTTACAGGAGCAAGTGGCTGCTTTTCCCAAATTCATTTTTGGCTGCATGTGCCTTCCTAGCAGCAGGGCAATCAGGATCCAAGGCCAGCCTCTCAGTGCGAACCCTGAAGAGACAAAGGAAGTCACCAACAAAACCAAAGCCATGGGCAAGAGCCCTCCCCCTCTCTCCGGTCCTGGAATTTCTCTATTTAGAACAGGAAGGAGTCATGCTTAAGATATAGATCTGAGACGCAATAAAGTAAAAATCATAATTTAATTGCTCCTGCTTGTGGGTTCCACCACTAGGGTAGATGACCAGAGGTAGACAACACTATCGTTTAGTGCTAAACTTCTTAATTATTATTATTTTTTTTTAGTGTGCCTCAGTCCTAGATTGGGATAGGGGTACAAAGGTATATTTTCCAAATTAGGTAACTGGAATTGGAAGTTTCCATGTGCCCTGTGAGGGAACAGCACCCAGAACTGGGAGCACAGGAGCTATGAGGTTGGTGGGAGAGAGGGTCTGAGCACAAAACGGCCTGCGGAGAGAGCGAGCCGGCATGAAGTCTCCTGTGGTAGCCAGAGCCCAGGACCCTGGGAACAGTGACGCGTCAGTCGTTACTGCCTGAGCTGGGTCGTGCTGTAGCCCTCCCAACACCCCCGCCCCAGCTCTCCTTATGTCTCCAGCCAAGTTGGCTACATACAAGCACCTTAGGGAATGAAGGAGCAGCAATGGCCATTATGGAGTGAAGCAGGACAGGAGGAAGGTGAGAGGGAGAGGTGACAATTCCCAAGGGATGGGTGACCAGGAGACAACGTCTCCCTGGAAATCCTTGAAAACCTCATGCATGTGCTGAACTTCCTGCCTCGGTAGGGACAAGGGCCCAAGCTCTTTTATTTGGGTATTTAAAAAATACCTTGAGTTTATCTGCACTACCCCAGAATTGTACTGATTTCTTTCTTTTAGAGTAAGGTCTCTCAGCCACTCAATTCTCCAGTCATCCTGTGGATATAAATGGATCACACGCTTGGAAGTAGAAAGGCCTTGAACTGGCCACTTAGTCCTTTGTCTAAAATGCACACACTCTGGAGAGTTTTAAATGTTTTTTGTAGAACTCAAGAAAATATTCATAGACCTCTAAACATGTATGTTTCATGAGCCCACATAGGTTAACATTCAGGTCTAGTGGTTCTCACATTTTTTCCACCAAGTCACACACTAGTCTCCTGATCTTTGACACACTTGCATTTTCTCTTCTTTTACCTATCAAGTTGCCAAATGCAAGCCTTATAGAGATTCTCAGTGGGACCCCCCACAGTAACCTTCTTTTCATAACCTGACTGATTGAGCAAAAGACAGTATATTCTAACATTCTAAATAACAGAAAGGGACTTCCCTGGTGGTGCGGTGGTTAAGAATCCGCCTGCCAATGCAGGGGACATGGGTTTGAGCCCTGGTCTGGAAAGATCCCACATGCCGCGGAGCAACTAAGCCCGCGCACCACAACTACTGAGCCCGTGCTCTAGAGCCCGCGAGCCACAACTACTGAGCCCACGCACCATAACTACTAAAGCCTGCGTGCTCCAGGGCCCATGTGCCGCAACTACTGAGCCCGTGTGCCACAACTACTGAAGCCCGAACTCCTAGAGCCCGTGCTCCACAACAGGAGAAACCACCGTAACGAGAAGCCCGCTTGCCACAACTAGAGAAAAGCCTACGTGCAGCAACGAAGACCCAACGCAGCCAAAAATAAATAAATAAATAAAAATAAACAACAGAAAGGCAAGAGATTCTTACCAAATGGAATTTAAAGGGATGAAAATGAGTGATTAGCTACTACTGCACTAAAAGTATGCTGATCAATTTGACTCTAATTCAGCTTTTTCTATTGTCGTCAATTCTGTGACCCACTTAAGGATCCATAGCTTTAGAAAATTAGTTCCCTTAAGGGATACCAGTTGATAATGTTAAATGTATATTTAAATTACTGGTTAATAATACCTTTTTAAGTTTTTGTCATGTGTTCTTTGAAGAAAGTGAGAATATTTTAAAACAACATTCTCTCCTTGAATCTTCAATTTCCAATTTCTTTCTGGAATCTGCAAAGTCAAAAAGAAAAAAAGAGAGAAAGGTTTCTTTGAAAACACTCTTGGGGATTCCCTAGTGGCGCAGTGGTTAAGAATCCGCCTGCCAATGCAGGGGACACGGGTTCGAGCCCTGGTCCGGGAAGACCCCTCATGCTGCAGATCAACTAAGCCTGTGTGCCACAACAACTGAGCCTGCGAGCCACAACTACTGAAGCCCACGTGCCTAGAGCCCATGCTCCGCAACAAGAGAAGCCAACATGGTGAGAAGCCCGCGCACCGCAACAAAGAGTAGCCCCCGCTCGCGTCAACTAGAGAAAGCCCATGCACAGCAACGAAGACCCAACACAGCCAAAAATAAATAAATAAATAAATTTATATATTAAAAAATCACTTGTGCTGAATGGTGAACAAATAAATAAATGAATGAATGAATGAAATTGGAGAAAGAATAATTGTTAAATCCAGAACTGTAGGATCTCAGAGTACTCTCTTTACCTTCTTCCTTTGGGACAGTGTTTTGCAAATCTCAGTCATTCAGTCACCATAGTCACTTTTTTGGCCATAATTGAGTCCCATAAGCAAAGTTATTTGCTTAACTTTTTGCTTTAAATTGACTTGACTTTACAACTCAGACTAATTTTAAAGGAAATTTTATATTACCGTTGTAAACAAAAAAACCATTTGCAATAAATAGAAAGTAATCCAAAAATAAATTCGCTAGAAATAAAACCATACTATTGTATTCCAGCTCAACAGTGCTGAAAGGTTCTTGGTCTAAGGCCTGTTTTCTCTTAGAAGCATTTGAGAGGTATTAAAGACACAGTAGCATAGGACTGAGACTTTCTCTTTGAGATCATGGTAAATCTGAGAGAGCTGGAAAGGGAATTGCCTTCCCCCTTGGTGATTCAGGGTTTTTTCATCCTATGGCTCCATTCTTACCAAGGCTTGGAATGGGTGTTACACAATGGCCTTCACCCCTCCACTCCCAATCCTCATCCATCCTCACTGTGGGTCCCATTTCACTCCTGGCTTCTGCCTCTTCCAAGCCTGTGATTCCCACAAAACCAGTGACGTGTCTTCCCAGCCCTTCCCCGTAGTATCACCCACAGACATCACTGCCTCTTACCGTCAAAGGCAGAAACTTAAGGAAAATCCCCCGATTTATGGTCACCTAACCAAAGCAATGAATTACATGTCAGCCAGCTGGCAAGGAGGCTGTTGTTTTGTAATGTCCAGAGCTCTGGTTTGAGATTTAATCAGATTTGCAGAGTTTGCTCAATTCAGCAGGAACTTAACAAGGCGTGGATGATGGGAAAGGAAACAAAGAAAGCTGATCCTGCCCTGGTAAACAGAATCCAAGGGTGGACCAAATCAACATCATGGAACACTGCAGAGAAATTCAGTTCATGGGCATCTGGTTCCCAGAAATACTGATGCCAGAAACGACTCTGAATTGGCTTTTCAGATTAGTTTCTCAGAGAGTCAGTGAGATGGGGGTTAAAGAAGTAAGGTCACTGGTAATTCTGTAAACTCAGGGAGAAAATAAGTATAGGACCTAGTGGTTTAGAATGAAGGGAAATTCCTTTCAGTGATTAGATTCAATTTTGCATGCTTGAAAATATCAGAAAATAAGATACAAAAATGCTATTGATCGCATGGTGAGACAGGAACTTTCATACCAGGAATGTAAACAGATGGAAAACTTCCAGAAAGCCACTTGACATATTTATCAAGAGCCTGTGAAAAGTTTCGATTTAGTAACTTCTCATTCTAGAACTCTGCCTTCTGAAAAGGTTCAGAGGTTTGGACAATTTTTTTTTAAACAAGGGGCTTCCACTGCCAGCTCTGATAAGGTAGCTTGTTGTTCCCACAGAGGGCAACTACAGGTGGGTGGATCAGCAGATTGGAGTGCATTCATACAGTAGAGTGCTATTCAAAAGTAATGTGAGGGACTTCCTGGTGGCGCAGTGGTTAAGAATCCACCTGCCGATGCAGGGGACACAGGTTCAAGCCCTGATCCAGAAAGATCCCACATGCCGCAGAGCAACTAAGGCCATGCACCACAACTACTGAGCCTGTGCTCTACAGCCTGCGAGCCACAACTACTGAGCCCACGTACCACAACTACTGAAGCCCATGTGCCTAGAGCCCGTGCTCCACAACAAGAGAAGCCACTGCAATGAGAAGCCCACACACTGCAAGGAAGAGTAGCCCCCGCTCGCCGAAACTAGAGAAAGCCCGCACACAGCAATGAAGACCCAACGCAGCCAAAACTAATTTAAAATAAATTTAAAAATAAATATGAATGAAATACTAATATGACATGAATGAGTATCAAAGATGTTATGCTGAGAGAAACAAGACTCAAAAAAGCATGTAGCATATGATTCCATTCATATGATTCTAGAAATCTGATCTAGATCAGAGCAGTGGTTTCCTGGGTAGGGGGATAGGAGTAAAGGAGAAATTGACTGCATATTGCTGGGGTGATAGAAATGTTCTTTATCTTGCAGTGTCATATATATATATATATAAATATATATATATAAAATACATACGTGTATATATATTATACATACATATATACGTCACATGTGAATATATGTATCACTATGCATAAATATGTGTGTATATGCATATCACATGTGTATGTGTGGTATATGCATGTACAACATATGTGTACGTATGTATATTATGCATACACACATACACATATATATACATATGATTTGTCAAAAGTCATCAACTTGTACACAGAAAATCTCTGAATGTTACTCTATGGAAAAAAAAAACTTCACTGAAGTATTATGTAAAGGCAGAATACATTTCCAGGTAAACAAAAACTGAGAGACATTGTGGCCAGCATAGCTGCACTAAAATAAGTACTGAAGATTCTTTTAGGTAGAAGAATAATGATCCCAAACTAAAACAAAATGAGAGCAACAGCAAGTTTTAATATGTGGGTAAATATAAATGTATATTGACTGAACAAAACATTATTATCTTGTGGCGTCTAAAATATATGTAGAATTAACATTTAAACAAGGGAGACCGTGCAAGATGGCAGACTAGAAAGACCCTGAGCTCACCTCCTCCTATGGTACACCAAAATCACAACTATTTGCAGAACAACCATTGATGAAAATGACTGGGACCTGCCAGAAAATTTCTTTTACAACTAAAGATATAAAAAAGGAAGCACAGAGAGGCAGGTAGGAGGGGCAGAACTGCCATAGAGTCAAGCCCCATATCCCTGGCTGGGCAATCCACAAACAGCAGAATAATTATGACCGCACAGGTTCTCCCAAAGGAGTGAGAGGTCCGAGCCGCATGTCAGGCTCGCAGTCCAGGGGTCCTGCACCAGGAAGATGAGTCCCCAGAACATTTGGCTTTGAAGTTCAGTGGGGCTTACTTCTGAGAGTCCCAGAGGGCTGGGGGAAATAGAGACTTCACACTGAAGGGACAGATGTAAAATCTCACATCCTCTGGAACCCAGGGCAGAAGCAGTAATTTGACCGGAGGCTGGGTCAAACCTACCTGCTATTCCTAGCGAGTCTCCTGGAGAGGAGGAGGCAACTGCAGCTCACCCTGGGGACAGACACTGGCAAAAGCCACTTTGGGGAGCTCGGTCTACATGTGGACGCTGGTGCTGGCAAAGCACCCTTTGGGGATCCTCCCTCTAGCTTATTAGCCCCAGGCCCCAGCCCCACTTGGGGCACCAGGGCTGGGACACCTCAGGCCAAGCAACTAACAGGGCATGGACACATCCCCACCCACCAACAGAGAGGCTGCTTTAAGACCCTTTGATCCACAGCTGCCTCTGGACACAGCCCTGCCCACCAGAGGACCCAGGACCCGGCTCCACACACCAGTACACAGGCACTAGAACCAAGACCACCAGGACCCTCCAGCCAGAGACCCTGGGACCCAGCTCCACCCAGCAGTGGTGAGGAACCAGCACCAGAATCCCCAGGGCACCAGCCCCACCCAACAGTGAGCCTGCTGTAGCCCCCCCGCCCAGCTCCACCCACCAGGGGGCAGAGAGCAGTTGCAAGAAAACCACAGTCCTGCAGTCTGCAGACCTCCCCACTCACTAGCTGCCTAGACCCTGCCCTCGGACCAGTTGTGCCCAGGACCCGCCCGCTAGCAGGTCAACACAAGCTTCCAGACACCTCAGGTCCTGCAGCCAATTGTGTCAGGAACTGGCCCCACCGACCAGTGGTCTGACACATGCTCTGGGACCCTTGGGCTCTGCAACCAGACCCCAGACCCAGCTCCACCTACCAGTAGGCCAGTACTAGCCCCAGGACCTGGCTTCACCCACCAGTGGGTGAGCAACAGCCCCCGGGGTCTCCTGGACCCTGACTCAACCCACCAGTAACCCAGCACTAGTATAGCCCCCTGGAGTTCTGCAGTCAGCCACCTCATGACCCAGTCCCACGAACCAGCAGCCAACAGCCTCTGCACAAGGCAGGAACTGGCAACCAAACAGACCAAGGGCCAACCAAGCTTACCAGACTGTCCACATAGTCAGCCCACCACAACAGAAAGATCCACGCAGCCCTCATGGGGGAAGCCCTAGAGCATATAGCTCTGGTGATGAAAGGGAAGTATCCTGAGACACATAGGTTGTCTACAAAAGGCTTATTCTTCAAGGTGGGGAAATGTAACCAACCTACCAGACACATAAGAAAAAAAAAAAAAACAGCAACTTAGGCAAAATGAGGTGGCAGAATAACATGTTTCAAATGAAGAATCAAGATAAAACCCCAGAAAAAGAACTAAGTGAAGTGGACATGGGCAATCTACCTGAGAATGAGTTCAAGGTAATGATAATAAAGATGATCAAAGAACTCGGAAGAATGGATGCACAGAATGAGAAGTTAGAAGCTTTTAGCAAGGAGTTAGAAAATCTAAAGAACAACCAAACAGACATGAAGAATACAATAACAAATAAAAAAATACACTAGAAGAACCAACAATAGACTAAATGATACAGAGGAATGGGTCAGCAAGCTGGAAGACAGTAGAGGAAATCACTCATGCTGGACAGAAAAAAGAAAAAAGCATGTAAAAAAAACGAGGACCGTTTAAGAGACCTCTGGGGAAATATCAAAGACACCATATTTGCATTATAGGGGTCCCAGAAGGAGAAGGGAGAGAGAAAGGGGCTAAGAACATAATTGAAGGCATACTAGTTGAAAACTTCCCTAACCTAGGAAAGGAAACAGACATCCATGTCCAGGAAGTAGAGTCCCAAACAGGATCAACCCAAAGGGGAATAGACCAACACGCACTGTAATTAAAATGGCAAAAATTAAAGATAATGAGAGAATATTAAAAGCAGCAATGGAAAAGCAACATGTTATGTACAAGGGAACTCCCATAAGGCTATCAGCTGACTTTTCAGCAGAAACTCTGCAGGGCAGAAGAGGGTTGCACAATATAAAGTGATGAAAGGGAAAAACCTACAACCAAGAGTAGTCTACCCAGAAAGACTCTCATTCAGATTTCATGGGGAGATCAAAAGCTTTACAGACAAGAAAAAGCTTTTAAAAGAGTTCAGCACCTCCAATCCAGCTTTACAAGAAATGTTAAAGGAACTGCCCTGAGCAAAAATGAAAAGGACACAATTAGCCACATGAAAATCATGAAAGGAAAAAAAATCTCATCAGTAAAGACCAACATATACCATGAAAAGATGCTCAACATCACTAATTATTAGAGAAATGCAAATCAAAACTACAATGAGGTATCACCTCACACCGGTCAGAATGGCCATTATCAAAAAATCTAGAAACAATAAATGTTGGAAAGGTGTGGTGAAAAGGGAACCTTCCTGCACTGTTGGTGGGAATGTAAATTGATACAACCACTATGGAAAACAGTATGGAGGTTCCTTAAAAAACTAAAAATAGAACTACTGTATGAACTAGCAATCCCATTACTGGGCATATACTCTGAGAAAACCATAATTCAAAAAGAGACATGTACCACAATGTTCATTGCAGCTCTATTTACAATAGCCAGGACATGGAAGCAACCTAAATGTCCATCGACAGATGAATGGATAAAGAAGATCTGACACATGTATACAATGGAATATCACTCAGCCATAAAAAGAAATGAAATTGAGTTATTTGTAGTGAGGTGGATGGACCTAGAGTCTGTCATACAGAGTGAAGTAAGTCAGAAAGAGAGAAACAAATACCATATGCTAAAGCATATATATGGAATCTAAAAAAAATGGTACTGATGAACCTAGTTGCAGGGCAGGAATAAAGAGGTAGACACAGAGAATGGACTTGAGGATATGGGGTGGGAGGGCAAAGCTGGGGCGAAGTGAGAGTAGCGTTGACAATATACACACTACTGAATGTAAAATAGCTGGCTGGTGGGAAGCAGCAGCATAGCACAGGGAGATCGGCTCAGTGCTTTGCGATAACCTAGAGGGGTGGGATAGGGAAGATGGGAGGGAGGCTCAAAAGGGGATATGGCTGATTCGCTTTGTTGTGCAACAGAAACTAACACAGTATTGTGAAGCAATTATACTCCAATAAAGATCTATTAAAGAAAAAAACAAGACAAACATATAGTAAAGGTAGGAAATCATCCACACACAAAACTAGTAGGAAGGTTAAAAGACAAAAGTAGTAAAATTTCTTATATCAACCATAAGCAGTTAAGGGATACACAGAACAATTAAATGTAAAACATGATATCCAAAACAGTAATCATGAGGGGAGGAGAGTACAAACACAGGGTTGTTAAAATGCATTTGTTAAGAGGTCAGCAACTTAAACCAATCATGTATATATAGAGATTGCTATATATAAACCTCACAGTAACCACAAGACAAAAATCTAAATTAGATACACACACAAGAAAGAAAAAGGAATCCAAACATAATACTAAAGATAGTCTTCAAATCACAAGAAAACAAAAGATGAACAAAATGACCTAAAATACAATCCCCAATTAACAAAGTGGCAATAAGAACACAATATCAATAATTACTTTAAATGTAAATGGAACAAATGCTCCAATCAAGACATGGAGTGGCTGAATGGAAACAAAAAAAGACCCCTATATATGCTGCCTACAAGAGACTCACTTCAGATCTAGAGACACACACAGGATGAAAGTGAGGGGATGGAAAAAGGTATTCCATGCAAATGGAAAGCAAAAGAAAGCCAAGGTAGCAATACTTATATCAGACAAAATAGACTTTAAAATAAAGACTGTTATAAGAGACAAAGAAGGACATTACCTAATGATCAAGAAATCAATCCAAGAAAATATAACAGTTGTAAATATATATACACCCAACATAGGAGCACATAAACACATAAAGCAAACATTAAAAGACATAAAGGGAGAAACTGAGAATAGCACAATAATAGTAAGGGACTTTTAACACCCCACTTACATCAATGGACAGGTCATCCAGACAGAAAACCAATAAGAAAACGCTGGCATTAAATGACATATTAAACCAGGTGGACTTAATAGATATATATAGGGCATTCCATCCAAAAGCAGAAGAATACATACTTTTCAAATACACATGGAACATTCTCCAGGACAGATCACATGTGAGGCCACAAAACAAACTTCAGTAAATTTAAGAAGACTTAAATCATATCAAGCATCTTTTCCCACCACAATGCTATGAGACTAGAAATCAACTACAAGAAAAAAACTGCAAAAAACACAAACACTTGGAGGCTAAACAATATGCTACTACACAACAAATAGATCACCAAAGAAATCAAAGAGGAAATCCAAAAATACTTGGAGACAAATGAAAACAAAAACACAATGATCCAAAATCTATGGGACACAGCAAAAACAGTACTAAGAGAGAAGTTTATAGCGATACAAGCTTACCTCAGGAAACAAGAAAAATCTCAAATAAACAACCTATCCTTATACCTCAGGGAGCTAAAAAAAGAACAAACAAAATCTAAAGTTAGTAGAAGGAAAGAAATCATAAAGGTTAGTGCAGAAATAAGTGAAACAGAGACTAAAAGAACAGAAAAGATCAATGAAACTTAGAGCTGGCTCTTTGAAAAGATAAAACAAAACTAATAAACCTTTAGCCAGACTCATCAAAAAAGACAGAGAGAGAGAGAGGCCAAATCAATACAATCAGAAATGAAAAAGAAATTACAACCAACACAACAGAGATACAAAGGATCATAAGGGGGGACTTCCCTGGTGGCACAGTGGTTAAGAACCTGCCTGCCAATGGAGGGGACACGGGTTAGAGTCCTGATCCAGGAAGATCCCACATGCTGCGGAGCAGCTAAGCCCATGTGCCACAACTCCTGAGCCTGCACTCTAAAGCCCATGAGCCACAACTATGAGCCCATGTGATGCGGCTACTGAAGTCCACACGCCTAGAGCCCGTGCTCCACAACAGGAGAAGCCACCGCAATGAGAAGCCCGTGCACCACAACAAAGAGTAGCCCCCGCTTGCTGCAACTAGAGAAAGCCCACACACAGCAACAAAGACCCAATGCAGCCAAAAATAAAAAAAAAATAAAAGGATCATAAGGGAATACTGAGAACAACTATATGCCAATAAAATGGATAATCTAGAAAAAATGGACAAATTCCTAGAAATGTACCATCTCCCAAGACTGAACCAGGAATAGAAAATATGAACAGACCAACTGCCAGTAATGAAACTGAATCAGTAATTAAAAAAAAAAAAAAAAACTCCCGACAAACAAAAGTCCAGGACCAGATGGCTTCACAGGTGAATTGTACCAAGCATTTAAAGAAAAGTTAACACCTATACTCAAACTATTCCAAAATATTACAAAGGAAGGAATGTTTCTGAACTCACTCTACAAGGCCAGCATCACCCTGATAGCAAAACCAGACAAAGATATCACACAAAAGAAAGTTACAGGCCAATATCACCAATTAACATAGACACAAAAATCCTCAACAAAATATTAACAAACTAAATCCAACAACTCTTAAAAAAAATCATACACCATGATCAAGTGGGATTTATCCCAGGGATGCAAGGATTTTTCAATATCTGAAAATCAATCAATGTGCTCTACCATATTAACAAACTGAAGAATAAAAACCATATGATCATCTCAACAGATTCAG
Source organism: Mesoplodon densirostris (assembly GCF_025265405.1). Taxonomy (NCBI): domain Eukaryota; kingdom Metazoa; phylum Chordata; class Mammalia; order Artiodactyla; family Ziphiidae; genus Mesoplodon; species Mesoplodon densirostris. The sequence goes on from NC_082669.1 coordinate 67,598,372, forward strand.
AAAAAGCTTTTGACAAAATTCAATATCATTTACAATAAAAACTCTCCAGAAAGAGGGCAGAGAGGGAACATACTTCAACATAATAAAGGCCATATATGACAAGTCCACAGCTAACATCATACTCAATGGTGAAAATCTGAAAGCATTTACACTAAGATTAGGAAGAAGACAAGGATACCAACTCCTACCACTTTTATCCAACATAGTATTGAAATCCTAGCAACAGCAATGAGACAAGAAATAAAAGGTATCCAAATTGGGAAAGAAAAAGTAAAACTGTCACTGCTTGGAGATGACATGACTATATATAGAACATCCTAAAGATGCCACCAAAAAACTACTAGAGCTCATCAATGAACTCAGTAAAGTTGCAGCATACAAAATTAAAATATAGGGCTTCCCTGGTGGCGCAGTGGTTGAGAGTCCGCCTGCCGACGCAGGGGACATGGGTTCGTGCCCCGGTCCAGGAAGATCCCACATGCCGCGGAGCGGCTGGGCCCGTGAGCCATGGCCGCTGAGCCTGCGCGTCCGGAGCCTGTGCTCCGCAACGGGAGAGGCCACAACAGTAAGAGGCCTGCGTACCGCAAAAAAAAAAAAAAATTAAATTAAATTAAAATATAGAAATCTGTTGCATTTCTATACACTAACAACAAGCTACCAGAAAGAGAAGTTAAGGAAACAATCCCATTTAGCACTGCATGAAAAAGAATAAAATACCTAGGAATAAACCTACCTAAGGAGGTAAAAGACCTGTACTCGGAAAACCATAGGACACTGATTGAAAAGACTGAAGATGATACAAACATACAGATATACCATGGTTGGGGCTTCCCTGGTGGTGCAGTGGTTAAGAATCTGCCTGCCAATGCAGGGGACACGGGTGCGAGCCCTGGTCCAGGAAGATCCCACATGCCACAGAGTAACTAAGCCCATGTGCCACAACTACTGAGCCTGAGCTCTAGAGCCCATAAGCCACAACTACTGAGCCCATGTGCCATAACTACTGAAGCCTGCGTGCCTAGAGCCCGTGCTCTGCAACAAGAGAAGCCATCGCAGTGAGAAGCCCGTGCACTGCAATGAAGAGTAGCCCCCGCTCGCCGCAACTAGAGAGAGCGCACACACAGCAACGAAGACCCAACGCAGCCAAAAATAAATAAATAAATAAAATAAATAAAATTTTTTTAAAGTGAATGTCTTCAAAAAAAAGGTATTCATGGTCATGGATTGGGAGAATTATTATTGTTAAAAACGACCGTACTACACAAGGCAAACTACAGATTCAATGCAATCCCTATCAGAATACCAATGGCAGAGCATGGGATCAAGATGGCATAGTAGTAGGATATGAAGCTCACCTTCTCCCACAAATACATCAAAAATACATCTACCTGTGGAACGATTCTCACTGAATGTCTACTGAATGCTGGCAGAATACCTCAGACAGCTGAAAGGGCAAGGACATCTCCATGTAACCAGGTAGGAAACAGAAAAAATAGAAAGCGAGAAAGGTCTCACGACAGCACCTGTGCTCCTGGGAGGGAGCTGTGAAAGAGGAAAGGTCCCTGCACCCTGGGAAGCCCCCTCACCAGTGGGGAGATCTGCTGGGACAGAAAGGGAGCTTCAGAGCCTCGTAGGAGAGTGCTGCTGGTTTGCAGCAGCCAGAGCAGAGGGAGAACTGCACAGATGATCAGCGCTGCCGCCCTGCACTGCCCTGCACTCCCCAGCCTGAGACATGCATCCGCCAGTACGGGCAGGGGCTGGGTGCTGGAACTTGGGCTTCGGAGATCGGAACTGGGGAGAGGACTGGGGTTGGCCATGTGAGGATGGCCTTGTGGGGCTGGAATCCAGTGCAACCATGGCTGGGGGTGTACGCGGAGGAAGTTTGGGCCAACTTAGAGACCAGTGGCCACTGTTTGGGGAGTGCATGAGGGGAGGGGCGGGACCCAGACTGTAGCCTTTTACCCTGTGCACGTGCTCACAGAGGGCGGGACACTGCCTGCCCAGGCTGCAGGAGCAGTCGTGAGCCACCACCACCCCACCGCAGACTCCAGGAGTGGTTGGGAGCCACTGCCGCCTCCCTCCTGGACCCCAGGAATGGTCATGAGCCCCCACTTCTGTCCCCATCATGTGCTCTGGGGGTGCACCTGAGCTACCACCACTGCCAAGAACCCCAGGGCCGGGCACCAGCCACAACACCTGCACACCCCTTATCAAGGGGAGAACAACCGACACACACTGAGGAAAGAGGCAACAGGCGTCTATACTAAAAATAGCCCTGGCACCAAATACATTAAACCCACACAAGTTACACAGGGACACCCCCACATATAAATAACCTTCCAAGACCACACCAGATAATCATTTCTCCTAAACTCACAGAGTAAGAGAAATAGAAGTAAAATGAAGCTGAGGAACCACTCCCAGGTAAAAGACCAACAGCATTCCCCTGAAAGAACAAGCAGTGAAGCAGACCTCTCCAGACTAGTAGACACTGATTTCTAAAAGGAGATCATGAAAATACTGAAGGAATTAAGAAACACTATCAGTGGAAATGCAGAGTACTGTAAAAAGGAACTAGAAACTATAAAGAGGAACCAAAAAATATAAAACTCATTTGCAGGGAATTCCCTGGCAGTCCAGTGGTTAGGGCTTGGCGCTTTCACTGCTGAGGGCTGGTTCAATCCCTTGTGGGAACTGGGATCCCACAAGCCACACAGCATGGCCAAAAGAGAAAAAAAAATTCATTTGCAGAGACAAAAGCTGAGCTAAAGGCATAGAATAGCAGAATAGCATAGCATAGCAGAATAAATAATGCAGAAAAACAAATAAGTGACCTGGAAAACAGGATAATGGAAATCACCCAATCAGGATATCAGACAGAAAGCCAAATTAAAAAAAAAAATGAAAGCAATATAAGAGACCTATGGGATAATATAAAACATACACATAATAGGGATTCCAGAAGGAGAAGAAAGAGAAAAGGGGATCGAAAATGCATTTGAAGAATTATGGCTGAAAACTTCCCAAACATAAAGAAGGAAACATATCCAGGTACAGGAAGCACAGAGGGTCCCAAACAAGATAAACCCAAACAGACCTACACCAAGACATAATAAAAGTGGCAAAAGTTAAAGATAAAGAGAGGATTCTAAAGGCAGCAAGAAAAAACAAAGAGTTAATTAAGGTAATGCCTATATCAGCTGATTTCTCTATAGAAATACTGCAGGCCAGAAGGGAGTGGTAAGATATATTCAAAATACTAAAAGGGAAAAATCTGCCACCTAGGATACTCTACCCAGCAATATTATCATTTAAGAATAGAAGGAGAAATAATTTCTCAGACAAGCAAAAACTAACAGAATACAGCAATACTAAACCTATTCTAAAGGATATATTGAAAGGTCTTCTCTAAATAGAAAAAAAGTAAGAACCTATAGGAAAGAAAAAAAAATCACAATTGGAAAATAAATCACTTAAATAAGCCAGTACACAGATTTATAAAGTTTCTGTGAAAATGATGATAACAACAATGAACAGCAAAAGGATGAGAATGAAGATGTAAAAGAGGACATCAAAACCATAAAATGGACACGGCACACTGCTGCCGCCATCTTGAATCACAGAGTCATCTGCAGCATCTAAGCTGAGGTGCTGGCACAGTCGTTTCACATTAGGAACTCTCGTCTGAAGTGCCCGGTGCAGTACCTCCACATGTGGTACCCTACGAGCGAGTGAAACTAGACTAAGCACAAAGGACGGAAAAAGACGGCTGCCTTCCAACTGTGTCCTCACGTGATTAAAGTACCCTCTAGTATATCTTCTTGAAAGGACACTAATCCGAGGATTTTCAGGAAGATGGCGAAAGAGTAAGATGCAGAGATCACCTTCCTCCCCACAGATACATCAGAAATACATCTACACGTGGAACAACTCCTACAGAACACCTACTGAACGCTGGCAGAAGACCTCAGACCTCCCAAAAGGCAAGAAACTCCTTACGTACCTGGGTAGGGCAAAAGAAAAAGAAAAAACAGAGACAAAAGAATAGGCACGGGACCTGCACCAGTGGGAGGGAGCCGTGAAGGAGGAAAGGTTTCCACACACTAGAAGCCCCTTCGCGGGCAGAGACTGTGGGTGGCGGAGGGGGAGCTTCGGAGCCGCGGAGGAGAGCACAGCAACAGGGGTGCGGAGGGCAAAGCGGAGAGATTCCCGCACAGAGGATCGGTGCCGACCAGCACTCACCAGTCCGAGAGGCTTGTCTGCTCGCCCGCCGGGGCGGGCAGGGCTGGGAGCTGAGGCTCAGGCTTCGGTCGGAGCGCAGGGAGAGGACTGGGGTTGTCGGCGTGAACACAGCCTGAAGGGGTTAGTGCACCACGGCTAGCCAGGAGGGAATCCGGGAAAAAGTCTAGAGCTGCCGAAGAGGCAAGAGACTTTTTCTTCCCTCTTTGTTTCCTGGTGCGCGAGGAGAGGGGATTAAGAGCGCTGCTTAAAGGAGCCACAGAGATGGGTGCGAGCCGCAGCTATCAGCACGGACCCCAGAGACGGGCCTGAAATGCTAAGGCTGCTGCTGCCACCACCAAGAAGCCTGTGTGCGAGCGCAGGTCACTCTCCACACCTCCCTTCCGGGGAGCCTGTGCAGCCTGCCACTGCCAGGGTCCCAGGATCCAGGGACAACTTCCCCGGGAGAACGCACGGCGCGCCTCAGGCTGGGGCAATGTCACGCCAGCCTCTGCCGCCGCAGGCTCGCCCTGCATCCATACCCCTCCCTTCCCCCGGCCTGAGTGAGCCAGAGCCCCCGAATCAGCGGCTCCTTTGACCCCATCCTGTCTGAGCGAAGAACAGATGTCCTCAGGCGACCTACACGCAGAGGCGGGGCCAAATCCAAAGCTGAGCCCTGGGAGCTGTGCGAACAAAGAAGAGAAAGGGAAACTTCTCCCAGCAGCATCAGGAGCAGCGGATTAAATCTCCACAATCAATTTGATGTACCCTGCATCTGTGGAATACCTGAATAGACAATGAATCATCCCAAATTGAGGAGGTGGACTTTGAGAGCAATATTTATTATTTTTTCCCCTTTTCCTCTTTCTGTGAGTGTGTATGTGTATGCTTCTGTGTGAGATTTTGTGTGTATAGCTTTGCTTTCACCATTTGTCCTAGGGTTCTATCCGTCCATTTTTTTTTTTTTTTTTTTTTTTTTTTTTGCGGTATGCGGGCCTCTCACTGCTGTGGCCTCCCCCGTTGTGGAGCACAGGCTCCGGACGTGCAGGCTCCGGACGCGCAGGCTCAGCGGCCACGGCCCACGGGCCCAGCCGCTCCGCGGCATATGGGATCCCCCCAGACCGGGGCACGAACCCGTATCCCCTGCATCGGCAGGCGGACTCCCAACCACTTGTGCCACCAGGGAGGCCCTATCCGTCCATTTTTGTTTTTTTTTGACTTAAAAAAATTTTTTTTCTAAATAATTATTTTTTATTTTAATAACATTATTTTATTTTATCTTTATTTTATTTTATCCTCTTTCTTTCTTTCTTTCTACTTTTTCTCCCTTTAATTCTGAGCTGCGTGGATGAAAGGCCCTTGGTGCTGCACCCAGGAGTCAGTCCTGTGCCTCTGAGGTGGGAGAGCCAACTTCAGGACACTGGTCCACAAGAGACCTCCCTGCTCCACATAATATCAAACGGTGAAAATCTCCCAGAGATCTCCATCTCAACACCAACACCCAGCTTCACTCAACGACCAGCAAGCTACAGTGCTGGACACCCTATGCCAAACAACTAGTAAGACAGGAACACAACTCCACCCATTAGCAGAGAGGCTGCGTAAAATCATAGTAAGTCCACAGACACCCAAAACACACACCAGACGTGTACCTGCCCACCAGAAAGACAAGATCCAGCCTTATCCACCAGAAAACAGGTACTAGTCCCCTCCACCAGGAAGCCTACACAACCCACTGAACCAACTTTAGCCACTGGGGACAGACACCAAAAACAACGGAAACTATGAACCTGCAGCCTGCAAAAAGGAGACCCCAAACACAATAAGATTAGTAAACTGAGAAGACAGAAAAACACACAGCAGATGAAGGAGCAAGATAAAACCCCACCAGACCTAACAAATGAAGAGGAAATAGAAAAAGAATTCAGAATAATGATAGTAAAGATGATCCAAAATCTTGGAAATAGAGAAAATGCAAGAAACATCTAACAAGGACCTAGAAGAACTAAAGATGAAACAAGCAATGATGAACAACACAATAAATGAAATTAAAAATACTCTAGGGCCTCCCTGGTGGCGCAAGTGGTTGAGAGTCCGCCTGCCGATGCAGGGGATACGGGTTTGTGCCCCGGTCTGGGAGGATCCCATATGCCGCGGAGCGGCTGGGCCCGTGAGCCATGGCCGCTGAGCCTGCGCATCCGGAGCCTGTGCTCCGCAACGGGAGAGGCCACAACAGTGAGAGGCCCACATACCGCAAAAAAAAAAGAAAAAAAAAAATACTCTAGAAGGGATCAATAGCAGAATAACTGAGGCAGAATGGATAAGTGACCTGGAAGATAAAATAGTGGAAATAACTACTGCAGAGCAGAATAAAGAAGAAAGAATGAAAAGAACTGAGGACATTCTCAGAGACTCCTGGGAGAACATTAAATGCACCAACATTCGAATTATAGGGGTTCCAGAAAAAGAAGAGAAAAATAAAGGGACTGAGAAAATATTTGAAGAGGTTATAGTTGAAAACTTCACTAATATGGGAAATGAAATAGTTAATCAAGTCCAGGAAGAACAGAGAGTCCCATAAAAGATAAAACCAAAGAGAAACATGCCAAGACACATATTAATCAAACTGTCAAAAATTAACTACAAAGAAAACATATTAAAAGCAGCAAGGGAAAAACAACAAATAACACACAAGGGAATCCCCATAAGGTTAACAGCTGAACTTTCAGCAGAAACTCAGCAAGCCAGAAGGGACTGGCAGGACATATTTAAAGTGATGAAGGAGAAAAACCTACAACCAAGATTACTATACCCAGCAAGGATCTCATTCAGATTTGATAGAGAAATTCAAACCTTTACAGACAAGCAAAAGTTGAGAGAGTTCAGCACCACCAAACCAGCTTTACAACAAATGCTAAAGGATCTTCTCTAGGCAAGAAACACGAGAAGGAAAAGAGCTACAATAACAAACCCAAAACAATTGAGAAAATGGGAATAGGAACATACATATCAATAATTACCTTAAATGTAAATGGATTAAATGCTCCCACCAAAAGACAGACTGGCTGAATGGATACAAAAACAAGACCCATATATATGCTGTCTACAAGAGACCCACTTCAGATGTAGAGACACATACAGACTAAAAGTAAGGGGATGGAAAAAGATATTCCATGCAAATGGAAACCAAAAGAAAGCTGGAGTAGCAGTTCTCATATCAGACAAAATAGACTTTAAAATAAAGACTATTACAAGACACAAAGAAGGACACTACAAAATGATCAAGGGACCGATCCAAGAAGAAGATATAACAATCGTAAATATTTATGCACCCAACGTAGGAGCACCTCAATACATAAGGCAAATACTAACAGCCATAAAAGGGGAAATTGACAGTAACACAGTCATGGTAGGGGACTTTAACACCCCACTTTCACCAATGGACAGATCATCCAAAATGAAAATAAATAAGGAAACACAAGCTTTAAATGATACATTAAACAAGATGGACTTAATTGATATTTATAGGACATTCCATCCAAAAACAACAGAATACACATTTTTCTCAAGTGCTCATGGAACATTCTCCAGGATAGATCATATCTTGGGTCACAAATCAAGCCTTGGTAAATTTAAGAAAATTGAAATTGTATCAAATATCTTTTCTGACCACAATGCTATGAGACTAGATATCAATTACAGGAAAAGACCTGTAAAAAATACAAACACATGGAGGCTAAACAATACACTACTTAATAAGGAAGTGATCACTGAAGAAATCAAAGAGGAAATTTAAAAATACCTAGAAACAAATGACAATGGAGAAACGATGGCCCAAAACCTATGGGATGCAGCAAAAGCAGTTCTAAGAGGGAAGTTTATAGCAATACAATCCCACCTTAAGAAACAGGAAACATCTCGAATAAACAACCTGATCTTGCACCTGAAGCAATTAGAGAAAGAAGAACAAAACAACCCCAAATTTAGCAGAAGGAAAGAAATCATAAAAATCAGATCGGAAGTACATGAAAATGAAATGAAACAAATGATAGCAAAGATCAATAAAACTAAAAGCTGGTTCTTTGAGAAGATAAACAAAATTGATAAACCATTAGCCAGACTCATCAAGAAAAAAAGGGAGAAGACTCAAATCAATAGAATTAGAAATGAAAAAGGAGAAGTAACAACTGACACTGCAGAAATACAAAAGATCATGAGAGATTACTACAAGCAACTCTATGCCAATAAAATGGACACCCTGGAAGAAATGGACAAATTCTTAGAAATGCACAACCTGCCAAGGCTGAATCAGGAAGAAATAGAAAATATGAACAGACCAATCACAAGCACTGAAATTGAAACTGTGATTAAAAATCTTCCAACAAACAAAAGCTCAGGACCAGATGGCAACACAGGCGAATTCTATCAAACATTTAGAGAAGAGCTAACACCTATCCTTCTCAAACTCTTCCAAAATATAGCAGAGGGAGGAACACTCCCAAACTCATTCTACGAGGCCACCATCAAAATGATACCAAAACCAGACAAGGAGGTCACAAACAAACAAATCTACAGGCCAATATCACCAATGAACATGGATGAAAAAACCCTCAACAAAATACTAGCACACAGAATCCTACAGCACATTAAAAGGATCATACAACATAATCAAGTGGGGTTTATTCCAGGAATGCAAGGATTCTTCAATATACGCAAATCAATAAACGTGATACACCATATTAACAAATTGAAGGAGAAAAACCATATGATCATCTCCATAGATGCAGAGAAAGCTTTCAACAAAATTCAACACCCATTTAGGATAAAAACCCTTCAGAAAGTAGGCATAGAGGGAACTTTCCTCAACATAATAAAGGCCATATATGACAAACCCACAGCCAACATTGTCCTCAATGGTGAAAAACTGAAACCATTTCCACTAAGATCAGGAACAAGACAAGGTTGCCCACTCTCACCACTCTTATTCAATATAGTTTTGGAAGTTTTAGCCACAGCAATCAGAGAAGAAAAGGAAATAAAGGAATCCAAATCGGAAAGGAAGAAGTAAAGCTGTCACTGTTTGCAGATGACATGATACTATACATACAGAATCCTAAAGATGCTACCAGAAAGCTACTAGAGCTAATCAATGAATTTGGTAAAGTAGCAGGATACAAAATTAATACACAGAAACCTCTGGCATTCCTAGACACTAATGATGAAAAATCTGAAAGTGAAATCAAGAAAACACTCCCATTTACCACTGCAACAAAAAGAATAAAATATCTAGGAATAAACCTACCTAAGGAGACAAAAGACTTGTATGCAGAAAATTATAAGACACTGATGAAAGAAATTAAAGATGATACAAATAGATGGAGAGATATACCATGTTCTTGGAATGGAAGAATCTACATTGTGAAAATGACTCAACTACCCAAAGCAATCTACAGATTCAATGCAATCCCTATCAGACTACCACAGGCATTTTTCACAGAACTAGAACAAAAACTTTCACAATTTGTATGGAAACACAAAAGACCCCGAATAGCCAAAGCAAGCTTGAGAACGAAAAACGGAGCTGGAGGAATCAGGCTCCCTGACTTCAGGCTATACCACAAAGCCACAGTAATCAAGACAGTACGGTACCGGCACAAAAACAGAAAGATAGATCAATGGAACAGGATAGAAAGCCCAGAGATAAACCCATGCACATATGGCCACCTTATCTTTGATAAAGGAGGCAGGAATGTACAGTGGAGAAAGGACAGCCTCTTCAATAAGTGGTGCTGGGAAAACTGAACAGGGACATGTAAAAGTATGAGATTAGATCACTCCCTAACACCATACACAAAAATAAGCTCAAAATGGATTAAAGGCCTAAATGTAAGGCCAGAAACTATCAAACTCTTAGAGGAAAACATAGGCAGAACACTCTATGACATAAATCACAGCAAGATACTTTTGGACCTACCTCCTAGAGAAATGGAATAAAAGCAAAAATAAACACATGGGACCTAATGAAACTTCAAAGCTTTTCACAGCAAAGGAAACCATAAACAAGACCAAAAGACAACCCTCAGAATGGGAGAAAATATTTGCAAATGAAGCAAGTGACAAAGGATTAATCTCCAAAATTTATAAGCAGCTCATGCAGCTCAATAACAAAAAAACAAACAACCCAATCCAAAAATGGGCAGAAATGCAAATCAAATCTACAATGAGATATCATCTCACACCAGTCAGAATGGCCATCATCAAAAAATCTAGAAACAGTAAGTGCTGGAGAGGGTGTGGAGAAAAGGGAACACTCTTGCACTGCTGGTGGGAATGTGAATTGGTACAGCCACTATGGAGAACAGTATGGAGGTTCCTTAAAAAACTACAAATAGAACTACCATATGACCCAGCAATCCCACTACTGGGCATATAACCTGAGAAAACCATAATTCAAAAAGAGTCATGTACCAAAATGTTCATTGCACCTTTATTTACAATAGCCCGGAGAGGGAAACAACCTAAATGTCCATCATCTGATGAATGGATAAGGAAGATGTGACACATATATACGAAGGAATATTACTCAGCCATGAAAAGAAACGAAATTGAGCTATTTGTAATGAGGTGGATAGACCTAGAATCCGTCATACAGAGTGAAGTAAGTCACAAAGAGAAAGACAAATACCGTATGCTAACACATACATATGGAATTTAAGAAAAAATATGTCATGGGCTTCCCCGGTGGCGCAGTGGTTGGGAGTCTGCCTGCCGATGCAGGGGACGGGGGTACGTGCCCCGCTCCGGGAGGATCCTGCATGCCGCGGAGTGGCTGGGCCCGTGAGCCATGGCCGCTGAACCTGCGTGTCCGGAGCCTGTGCTCCGCAAGGGGAGAGGCCACAGCAGTGAGAGACCCGCGTACCGCAAAAAAAAAAAAAAAAATGTCATGAAGAACCTAGGGGTAAGACAGGAATAAAGACACAGACCTACTTGAGAATGGACTTGAGGATATGGGGAGGGGGAAGGGTAAGCTGTGACAAAGCGAGAGAGAGACTTGGACATATGTACACTACCAAACGTAAGGTAGATAGCTAGTGGGAAGCAGCCGCATAGCACAGGGAGATCAGCTCGGTGCTTTGTGACCGCCTGGAGGGGTGGGATAGGGAGGGTGGGAGGGAGGGAGATGCAAGAGGGAAGGGATATGGGAACAGATGTATATGTATAACTGCATCACTTTGTTTTAAAGCAGAAACTAATAAAAAAAACTACAATGAGATATCATATCACACCAGTCAGAATGGCCATCATCAAAAAATCTAGAAACGATAAATGCTGGAGAGGGTGTGGAGAAAAGGGAACACTTTTGCACTGCTGGTGGGAATGTGAATTGGTACAGCCACTATGGAGAACAGTATGGAGGTTCCTTTAAAAACTACAAATAGAACGACCATATGACCCAGCAATCCCACTACTGGGCATATACCCTGAGCAAACCATAATTCAAAAAGAGACATGTACCAAAATGTTCATTGCAGCTCTATTCACAATAGCCCGGAGATGGAAACAACCTAAGTGTCCATCATCGGATAAATGGATAAAGAAGATGTGGCACATATATACGATGGAATATAACTCAGCCATAAAAAGAAACGAAATTGAGCTATCTGTAATGAGGTGGATAGACCTGAGGTGGATAGACCTAGAGTCTGTCATACAGAGTGAAGTAAGTCAGAAAGAGAAAGACAAATACCGTATGCTAACACATACATATGGAATTTAAGAAGAAAAAAATGTCATGAAGAACCTATGGGTAAGACAGGAATAAAGACACAGACCTACTAGAGAATGGACTTGAGGATATGGGGAGGGGGAAGGATAAGCTGTGACAAAGCAAAAGAGAGGCATGGACATATATAAACTACCAAACGTAAGGTAGATAGCTAGTGGGAAGCAGCCGCATAGCACAGGAAGATCAGCTCAGTGCTTTGTGACCGACTGGAGGGGTTGGATAGGGAGGGTGGGAGGGAGATGCAAGAGGGAGGGGATATGGGAACAGATGTATAACTGATTCACTTTGTTATAAAGCAGAAACTAACACACCATTGTTAAGCAATTATACTCCAATAAAGATGTAAAAAATAAAAATACTAGCAAGCAGGATCCAGCAGCACATTAAAAGGATCATACACCATGATCAAGTGGGGTTTATTCCAGGAATGCAAGGATTCTTCAATATACGCAAATCAATCAACGTGATATACAATATTAACAAGTTGAAGGAGAAAAACCATATGATCATCTCCATAGATGCAGAGAAATCTTTCAACAAAATTCAACACCCATTTAGGATAAAAACCCTTCAGAAAGTAGGCATAGAGGGAACTTTCCTCAACATAATAAAGGCCATATATGACAAACCCACAGCCAACATTGTCCTCAATGGTGAAAAACTGAAACCATTTCCACTAAGATCAGGAACAAGACAAGGTTGCCCACTCTTACCACCCTTATTCAATATAGTTTTGGAAGTTTTAGCCACAGCAATCAGAGAAGAAGAGGAAATAAAAGGAATCCAAATCGGAAAAGAAGTAAAGCTGTCACTGTTTGCACATGACATGATACTATACATACAGAATCCTAAAGATGCTACCAGAAAGCTACTAGAGCTAATCAATGAATTTGGTAAAGTAGCAGGATACAAAATTAATACACAGAAACCTCTGGCATTCCTAGACACTAATGATGAAAAATCTGAAAGTGAAATCAAGAAAACACTCCCATTTACCACTGCAACAAAAAGAATAAAATATCTAGGAATAAACCTACCTAAGGAGACAAAAGACTTGTATGCAGAAAATTATAAGACACTGATGAAAGAAATTAAAGATGATACAAATAGATGGAGAGATATACCATGTTCTTGGAATGGAAGAATCTACATTGTGAAAATGACTCAACTACCCAAAGCAATCTACAGATTCAATGCAATCCCTATCAGACTACCACAGGCATTTTTCACAGAACTAGAACAAAAACTTTCACAATTTGTATGGAAACACAAAAGACCCCGAATAGCCAAAGCAAGCTTGAGAACGAAAAACGGAGCTGGAGGAATCAGGCTCCCTGACTTCAGGCTATACCACAAAGCCACAGTAATCAAGACAGTACGGTACCGGCACAAAAACAGAAAGATAGATCAATGGAACAGGATAGAAAGCCCAGAGATAAACCCATGCACATATGGCCACCTTATCTTTGATAAAGGAGGCAGGAATGTACAGTGGAGAAAGGACAGCCTCTTCAATAAGTGGTGCTGGGA